>NC_056665.1:2111277-2418777 GCF_018350195.1 Panthera tigris | reverse complement strand
GCCTGAAATTCCCGTAACGGGCAACGAACCATTTTGAAGCGTCCTATCCAGTAACATTTAGCGGGGTTGGAGGGTTTTTTGGGAAACGTTCCTCCAGACAGGACCTGCAACAATGCAGGAGTTAAACCTTGCGAGATTCTGAGCCGGCAGTCCTGGTGGGGCCCGGACCCCTGTGATTTTCTTAAGGTGATTCCGAATCCTTTTGGCATGTTCACGTTGCCTGGGGTAGACGGAGCCCTTCTTCGTTAAATTAAGGATCGAGACGAAGGTAGGCTATGGGGCCACACAGGCGACCGTTACTATGCTTCCTGGGAAGGGTGGGTCTCGACAGCCCCCCTTCGGAACCCCGCACGGTGGCCTGGTGCCAGGCACTCCTCCGGCCCCCTGTGTGGCTGGCACGTGTTCTCGCTCCGGGGGCCACTGCCTCTGGCTCTCACGCACCCCCAGCGTCGGGCCACTCACCGTGATCACCTTGTTTTCTAGATCCGCTCCTCCTGCCAGGCTGAACCCAAGGCCGGCCCCTTCCTCTTTGTGCAACACGGTGACGTGGATGCTGTCCAGTTGCTGTGGGAGGAAACGCATACGTTTAAGACGTCCACCGCGCCAGCCTGAGCAGTTTAACGCACGTGGGACCTCGGGCTGATTTGATCTCGAGCCCCATGGGGCTTGGCCACGTGCCAAGTGAGGTCACCTCCTCGAACCTGTTCCGTCATCTGGACAGAGAGGACTGTGCTTTCTGGAGTCCTAGGAAGCTTAGAAGAGAAAAAGCGTGTTATGTCAGGTGCGGTTCCCGTCTCCTCCCCTGGCCGCCCCGCCCTCACCCACACCTGTCCCAACCCGGCCGGGCGCTACTGGGTGGGGGAAACCCAGCGTGTGGGGTGACGCAGCTCCACCATTGCAGCGTAGGGCAAGGCCCGCCCCTGGGACACCGGCAACCCCAGGGGTCACGGCTGTTCTGCAGGGAGTGCCTGCTCCTTCTCTCTTCCTGCTCCCCCTGGGGGTAGAGCAGCACGGGAAGGAACCCAGCGGACTCCCGGCTGCAGCACACGCGCGCACGCGCACACCCACGCACACGCGTGCGCCCACGCACACGCACGCCCACGCACACACACGCGCCCCTAAGAGCCCATGCACACACGCGCGCCCACACACACGTGTGCCCCCACAAGAGCCCACGCACACACGCACGCCCACACACACACGCGCGCCCACAAGAGCCCATACACAGGCGCGCCCACGCACACACGCGCACCCACAAGAGCCCACACACACGCGCGCCCACACACACGTGTGCCCCCACAAGAACCCACGCACACATGCACACACGCGCGCCCACAAGAGCCCACACACACACGCGCCCACGCACACACGCGCGCCCACACACACGTGTGCCCCCACAAGAACCCATGCACACACGCGCGCCCACAAGAGCCCATACACAGACGCGCCCACGCACACACGCGCACCCACAAGAGCCCACACACACGCGCGCCCACACACACGTGTGCCCCCACAAGAACCCACGCACACACGCGCGCCCACAAGAGCCCATACACAGGCGCGCCCACGCACACACGCGCACCCACAAGAGCCCACACACACGCGCGCCCACACACACGTGTGCCCCCACAAGAACCCACGCACACACGCACGCCCACGCACACACGCGCGCCCACAAGAGCCCATACACACGCGCGCCCACGTACACACGCGCGCCCACAAGAACCCACGCACACACGTGCCCACGCACACACGTGCCCACGCACACACGCGTGCCCCCAAGAGCCCACACACACACACGCCCATGCACGCACACGTGCCAAGAGCCCACGCACACACACACACACATGCTTCCGGCCTGCACGTGGGCTCACAGGAGCCAAAACAATCCTTCTGCGCTGTCTGGAATCAGAGAGGCTCCTTCTGGTCTTGACCCGAGGCCCCAAGCTGAAACGCATCCGGGGGGCCAGGCAGACGGCTTACAGGAGCGGACTGTGCAGACGTGCGAGATTTAGGGGTGACGGGAACTGCCGGGGACCAGGCAGCACGTCCCCCCGCCCAAAGGAACCTGCTACGTGGCCGCGTAGACCCAGCGCTACCCGACCGTTCCCTTTAAGCAAAGAGAGAAGCCGGACAACCGGGCGTCAGTTCAGGTTTCGGAACATTCAGACTATGATGATTTATCACATCCCCACGCGGATCCACGAAAATACACCTGCGCTTCCACGTGGCTCTCGGCCCACGAGTTGGCCCTCGCTGGGAGGGAACGACCTCACCTGAACAATTCACTCGTTCTGGCACCACCGGGGCACCTGTCGCGCAGCTGACTCTGTGACCCTTGGGCTTGGAGCCCCCACGACCCAGAGGGACGAAGGGATCTCACCACCCAGCTCTACCCCAGCACTGGCCCGCATCTCCCCACTTTGACCCAAGTATCCGGTTACTTGCCCTGTAAGGGGCCCTCGTCCGGCAGAAAAGCAAATGGTCTCCCGGTGACACCCTACATGAGACAGCTCTCTGTGTTCTACACACTTTTGCCTGCGCTATTTCATGTGAATGAGGCCCCGGGGGACGATGGTGCCAGGGTGCTACGGGTGATGGGTGAGTCGTAGCCCAGGGCGTCTTGTGCGGCTCAGGCTAAGCCACACCCTTGGCCTGGACAATTCCAACTAGGATGCCTCCCTAATTCTTGCAGAATCTTGGACGATTCTGGTGCGGAAAGCCTTTGCAGATCTGGGGCAACGCAGGAGGGGGCAAGCCCTTGAGCGCCTGAGCTGAGCGGACCTCAGCTCTGCCCGGCCACTTCCTCTCCACACATCTTGCGGTCGTGCTCAGAAGCCTATGGGAAGTGGCACTTTCGCAATGGCTTGAGTGACTTCGGGGGCGGGGCCTCACAAGCCCTGGAAGGAGCCCCCTCTCTCGGTGGGCAGGGGAGGCCTCCGGGGTCAGAGCTCGGAAATTCCCGCGGCTTACAACAGCACGGTGCCCTGAAGCATCTCCCGGACGTGAACGCCAGGCCGGCAGGCCGTGGGATGTGCACGAGGCACAGAACTTGGGGGCAGAAAACCTCTGTGACCTTGAGCTGAGCTCACCTGGCTCCTTTACAAAATGGCTACAAAGATGCAAGGAGCCAGTGATCGCAAGCACTTGAGAAGCCACGAAGCTCCGTTCGAGCGGCGGGTCGAGTCTCGGGGGTGCAGTGAGGCCCTGTCCCGCCCCCGCGGGCTCCGACCCCGCTCCGGCCACGGCTCGGAGTACGGCCTTGGTCACTGCGGGCGCTTGCAAAGGAAGCCTACCTTTAAGGTCGCTTCATCCAGAACCTTCACTTCCTCGATGAGCTTCTTTAACTCCTCGGCGCTCAGCAGGGAGATAACCGATTGGCCAGACTGAGGGGAGCAGTGGTCCCGGCTGTCGGCTTCCGTGGGCTCCCCGAGCCCCTCCGTGTACTCTCTCAGCTCTGAAAGGCTTTCGTACAGACACAGCGTGTGGGACGGATCAGAATATTGATGGGAGCTCACATTTAGCGCATGACCGCTCGGCGGCAGATACGGGGCTGAGCACCAATGTGCACGCTATTATTTGGCGCAAGAAATCCGAGCAGGTGCCGGCACCCCTCCACGACAGCCGTGAGGAAACTGGGGCTCCCCGAGGGTCGACGCCTCGTCTGTGGTCACATGGCTACGGAATGCCCAGATCTGGGACTCATAATCGCAGACCGTGGTGCGTCTGACTCCAGAGTCGGTGTCTCCAAACCTCGGCACCTCCCCCCGGAGCGTAGGGGACGCTTTGGACAATCTGCCCCAACGCTGGCAGCCCCGGGGCCTAGAAACACACTCCCCGCCCTCCGTGACAGCTGGCCCCGGCACCTGCGCATCCCCCATCGGCACCTGCGTGACCCCCGTCGGCACCGAACGACCACAGACAGCGCCCACGCAGCCAGCATCTGGCCTTCCGTTTTCTTCGGAACTCGTTTTGATATTTGTAGCCGGGTTTTTCCAGCTACACCTCATATTTTGCAGGAAACCGTGGTTTCACTGACAGGAAACTACGGCTCCCTCTGGCTGGCAGATCTTTACCGCCAGCAGGGGGAGACGTCCCGCGGCAGTAAATTCTAACGGGGAGCCTCGGCGAGAGCTCCCGGCCGGGCACCCTCAACGTTACGGGGTACCTCCACAGCTGCCCGCTCTGGCTAGCGACCCGTGCGTCGGTCTGGCCGTCTAGACCCTGCTCTCAGTGTTTCCAGGGTCACCCCTGCTCCTTCCCAGGCTGTCTGCAGCGGCTGCCACACGAGACGTCAGGGTCAGCGGGTCCCAAGCGCTTGCGGGCAGTATCAGAATAAGAAGTAAAGCCGGGCAAATGCAGACTCGTTCTGATCCGGGACGGGACCGTGGGGAGACCCCCTCCTAATCTCAACTGAAGAGCGAACTGAGGGGGTCAGGGAGTCAGCGCCGGAGCCGGACCCCCCGGTACCCGGTGCCGGGGGCCTGAACCCCCGTGCAGGGTGGGCCTGGATTCCTTCCGGGGGGGGGAGGGGGGCGGCCGTCACCTCCCGGCTCCAGTCTGGCCTTCCCGAGCAGGAGCATTCGCTTTCCAAACCTCCGTGGGCCACCGGCGCCTCCCCCGACCCCATCCCTTCCAGAACAGGTGCCGTGAGACTCCTCCTTCGCAGGGAACGTGTAACGCTCACGCACACGCACAGAAAAGAGCAGGCAGAACGGCCCTTCGGTACCCCCGAGACCAAGTTTCAAGGACACGCGCAGATGCGAGAGAAAGGACGATGGGGAAGCAGAGAAGACGGGAGGGGGAGGCGGGCACCGGCCGTACTCACTTGAGGGAGAACCCCATGTCCGAGGCAGGCGGTTCTGCAGCATTGCTCGCGGCCGGGGCGTCGCTGGCCGACGACGCGGGACAGCCCCCGTCCTTGGGGGTGCAGGCAGCCTGGCCCCAGGAGACAGAGGACGGGAGGCACAGCAAGGACTTCATGACAGCCGACGACACCCGGCTACTGATGGAGTAGAGCTGACTGGTCTTCTCGCCCGGCGGCTTCACCTCGCAGGACTGGGTCCTGGACAGCGGGAAGCTTCGTGCCCGCTGGCCGGGCACCTTGACCACCGGGCCTCGAGGTTCCTCCGCGTGTGTCGACAGCAGCCTCAGGAGAGGGTCGGGGTCAGGGAGGGGGGCTTTCTGGCTGGACTGCCGTCCCGGGAGAGGGGACCCCGACGCACCCGGGTCCCCGGGCTCGGGGTGGGTGGGGGGGCCCTGCGGCACCTGCTCTCGCTCTGGCTGCTGCTGCTGCTCGGAGGTGGGGGCGGCCCCTCGCCCCGAGAGGCCAGAAAGCCGACCTCCCTCTTGCTCCCCCGGGGGCCGTGCTGCCTCCCCGACGGAGGCCTCGAGGCTCGCTCTCTGGGCTCCTCTGCTGGGCAGCTGACAGGAGCCGAAGGTCTCAAAAGAGCTGATTCTCTGCTTGATGGAGGCGAAGGCCCGCGTGGGCGGCCCCGGGGGGCGCTCCCTGGAAGCAGGTGCCGGCTGGGCGGGGGAGGCCGGGTCGGGCGGCCGCCTCGGGTCTGCAGCACGCGTCCTCAGACTTTTCAAGCTGTGGCGGAACCAGGCCGGCTTGGGGGCCACGGGAGGACCCTTCTTCACGGTGCCGCTGTCCACCGACTTGCAGACCTTGGGGGCAGCACCGGTGGCGCCCAGCTCCGGCGGGGTCCCGTCCGGGCGGCCCTGCACCCTGTCTTCTTCGCCCAGACTGGCACCGGGCTGCAGCGGCCTGTGGCCGTGGCCGTCACTCATGATGGGGCTGAACAGGTTCTTGATGCAGTCGGAAATTCTCACCCAGGGCTCTTCGGCCGCGATGTCGAGGCTATAGTCCATCCGGGCCTGCCTCTTAAGGAGCGGGTGTTTCACCGGGGACGTTGGGACCCCTGCAGCGCAGAAACATTGCCCCTGAGTTCTAGTCTCAGAGCGAGACGCCAAGGAGGCCTCGGGGGCTGGGGGGGCGGTGAGTACCCACGCTGGGCCCTGGGGGATAAGCCCCCACTAGCAACCCCTTCAGAACCACAGTTAGCTTCTCAGCATTTCAGGGCCGGACGCGTTTGCAGGGCGCCTCTGGGCCTCTGTCTGGCATCTCACAACTGAGGAATCCAGCATTCGGGAGGGTAAGGGACCGCCTGCTGGCCCAGCCAGGGCGAGACCCCAACCGCTGGTTCCTTGTGCCCTTTCCGTGGCTCCAAGCAGCCCGCCAGCAAGCCGTCACAAATGGAAAAGCCAAAGCAATTTGCCTACCTTCCCAGCTTTTCAGCCCCAGCTCACGGATTGGTGGCCGTATCCGGTTTGGACCGCCCGCCTTGTAAGAAGCAGCGAGGACGGGCCTTCAGAGGGGGCGCACCCGGCCACCTTGGTTCTCCGCCCCCCTCGCCGGTCAGCATCTTACATATTTGCGCATCCCTTCTGGAAGGCTGGGGACGCTCTCTTACCCAGGGACAGAGGGAGGCCGGCCTCCGAGCCCCACACAGCAACAAGGCCAAGTGGACGGGTGACCCTTCCGTGGCCCCCAGGCCCGCCCTTTCCCTGGTTAAGAGGCTGTGACTCTGGATTTGCGCTCTGGGCGGGGGGGGTGAGGGGTGACACGGCCCAGGGTGAGGAGGACTGACCCTTGCTCTCCCCTCGTCCCAGTGCCCGGCTTCAACGAAAATAGACCGTGAGAGCCTTAGTTGAGCCCCAAAGATACCAGAGGCACCCCACACAGTCGGGAAGACGTGCGTGGTTACTGCCGACTCCAGGGCTCTGCCGAGGGGGCCCGGCCCTCCTCGCCCGGTTCTGGTTCTGCATTTAAAAGTCGCTCTGCTGCAAAGGGCTGTCAGAGGCTCCGTGGTCAGAGCATCCGCCCGCAAGCCCTCTGCACGCTGGGGTGAGGCTCTCTTGCAGGCAGAGCACTGAGGCGTTCCCTACCGTGTTCCTCTACCGGGGTGACTAAGGGAAGGCAGAGTGCGGGGGGAGCCGGCAGCCGTGGGGCACCTGCTCCGGGCGAGACGGGCCAGACGTTTCCACCCATAACGCCCCCCGACCCTCCAGGAGCCCATTCGTGTACTTTTCATGTAGCGTTTCTCAGAGAAGCCATCTGTGTGGCTTGTAGCCTACAGATTTGTTTCTCTGCCACTAGCGGGGGCTCCTTGGTGGCAGGAGCCGGTCAGCCCCCTCTCTCTGTCCCCCCGCCCCTGCCTCCGTCCAGCACCTGGCACTGAGCCGCACGAAGCCGGCGTGCAATGCACGTCTTGCTGATGAGTGGTTGCAGCTCAGAAAAGCAAAGAGGGCTGTCCGGAGGGGCAGAGCCGGGTGTCCCACGGGGGTCTTCCTGACCCCAGGTCCTGTGCCCGTTCTAGCAGGCCACAGGCTGCCACCACACATGCAGCCCACGTCTCAGCAATGGCAGGGCCGCCACGCGAGCACAGCCACCCCCACGGGCACAGCGCCCACCAGCACGAGCCAAGCTGCCCGCAGCCGGGACGGGCTGGACGCTGTGTGCGACAGCCGGTCACCATCTGTCCCCCAGCTGACTGCCCACCGCATCGTCAGCCTGACCACGAGCTCCCCAGACCGGCAGTGACCCCCTGTCCTGCCGTCCGGGCGCCCCAGGGCTCCTGCCTGCTCGTCAGCCTGAGTGCAGCTGCTGTGTCCATGCTCGGGGTCAGAACCCTACGTTTCCGGGGTCAGAACCCCTTCCCAGGGTCAAAACCACCCTTCCCCGGGGTCAGAACCCCTATCCTCGGGGTCAGAAACGCCCCTCCTCGGGGTCAGAACCCTACATCCCCGGGGTCAGAACCCTCATCCTTGGGGTCGGAAGCCCCTCCCCAGGGTCAGAACCCTCCCTCCCTGGGATCAGAACCCTACATCCCCAGGATCAGAACCCCCCCCTTCCCAGGGTCAGAACCACCCCTCCCCGGGGTCAGAACCCTACATCCCTGGGGTCAAAACCCCCCCTCCCCAGGGCCAGAACCCTACATCCCTGGGGTAAGAACCCTCCCCTCCCTGGGGTCAGAACCCTACATCCCCAGGGTCAGAACCCCCCTCCCCAGGGTCAGAACCCCCTGTCCCTGGGGTCAGAACCTCCAACCTCAGGCCAAACCCACAATCTTACCTCATTCCCCGGACCTTTACCCGAGAGGTCCTTCCTTCCAGAAGACCGAAACGAAAGCCTACCTGGGCTGGCTCCTCTCCTCCCCGGCTCGGCCTCCGAGGACGGGCCCGCCGCGGGCCCCGGGCAGCAGGCGAGGGCGCGGGGGGCTCTCCCCGCCGTGTCTTCCTGCCCTGGCGGCCGAGGCGCTGGCGGCAGCCCGCTGGCTTCCTGTAGTGTAAACAGGAAGTGAGGCCACGTGCAGGCGGTGGCCTCCAGCCGTCAGAATGCAAGGTGCACCCGGGCTGGAGAGCCCCCTGAGGTGCTCCCACCACAGGTTCCCCGGCGCCCTGGGCCACCCGCGTCGTCGGAGGCCCACCTCCAGGGCACACCCCTCCTTACGGACCGTGAAAGCCCCCCCGCCCCCGGGACAGGGACAAGAAGCAGGGGTGTGGAAGGAGCCTGGCCCCGCCGCATTTGCCCCTGCAGCCAGCTGGGCCACCGCCCCGGTGGGGGAGGGCGCGGGGGGCCGCCAGTCTTAGGACAAAACGGGAGTCGATCGCCTTCTGCACCGTTACGCGCAGTGATGTTTCGTAAGCGCGTTGGGAGGACGACGGAGCCTGGGGACCCGAGCCATCGCCTGCCCCTGCAGCACCTGCCCTGGCCCCGCGTCCGCCCAGGCAGACGTGTTGTCCCCACTGAGCCCCACGCGGTCCCGGGCTCCCTCATGAAACAGCCTCGGGACGAGGCGGACGGGGCCCCACGCGCCCGTCTACCACCTGCCCGGAGTTGGCCCGTCCGCGCGGCACCAACGAGATGCTCCTGGGGCCCGGAGGAAGCAGAGAGCTGAAGGAGGCTCCCCAGAGAACTGCTTTCTGTCTGGTTCTCGAACAAAGAGTGAGAATTTTCCAGGCAGAGAAGCAGAACAAGAGCGCTCCAGAGAGCCGGACACCCGCGGGCAGAGAAGCAGCAAGATGCCGGCCGCGACAAGAAGAAGGACAAGAGGGGGGTCACCAGGGCGACGCCGTGGCCGCCTCTGTGTCCTTTCGGTCCCGAGTCAGGCGGATGGCCAGCTGGCTATTGGACGAGGCCACAGGCTTCCTCCCGGGACGAAGGACGGAAGGGGGTACAAACGCATCGCTTGAGACTAAAACAGAAACGGCAAACGTCCGGGGCCCGAGACTAACACCTACGTTGGCAATGAACGGTCTTCGAGAACGTGAGGGCTACCAGAGTGAGAAGCGTGTTCGCAAAGCATCGCCCCCGCCCAAGGTCCCGGTCGGAGAACGGAGCTCGGGGAGAGACCAAGCAACCCCGGAGTCAGGGCGCTCCTTGAACTAGACCTTTGAAGGAGCAAGGCTTGGCCATGGCGTTCAAAGCTTTACGTACTAGGCGGGGGGCTAGAACTTAGCTTCGCTCCTCTGGGGGCTCCTCAAGGTGACACTTATCCCCGTCCACGAGCTGCTAACAGTGTTACAGGCTGACACTCAGGTACCGAGCCCAGTACTCAGAGCAGACACAGACCTCGTCTGTTGTTTTCATTGTCCCTTCTGTGAGGGAGGTGCTTTTTTATTTCTTTTTTTTTTTTTTAATTTTTTTTTAACGTTTATTTTTGAGACAGAGAGAGACAGAGCATGAACGGGGGAGGGGCAGAGAGAGAGGGAGACACAGAATCGGAAGCAGGCTCCAGGCTCTGAGCCGTCAGCCCAGAGCCCGACGCGGGGCTCGAACTCGCGGACCGCGAGATCGTGACCTGAGCTGAAGTCGGACGCTTAACCGACTGAGCCACCCAGGCGCCCCTATTTATTTTTTCTTAAATGGCCCCTGAATTCAGCTCAGTTTTACTCACGTTTTCCTCCAAGGGGTCTTCCCTAGCACGGTGCTCGGCAGGCGACGGAGAGAGAGGGGAAGGGAGGAGAAAAGCGTGGGCTTACAGGGGAGACGGGGGGCGGGGATTTCAGTGATGATTTGAGCTCATTAGATAGGAGAGAACTGGTCTCCCTGAGGTCATTTTGGTTGTGGAAGTTAAGTCCCCGTGAGTTACAGGACGGGTGAGGCTTGGGGGTCGTCCTGGGGAGGAAGGACTGCAGGGGGTCGGGGGGGGGAGAAAAGGACAGACAGATATTGTACACTGGGGCCACGGAGGGACACATCCAGTGAGAAGTCCCCAGAAACTGTCGAGGGAACTTGAAGAGTGACATCCAGCTTTGCGTCCTGGTTTTGCCATTTCTCTGCGCCCTGCCCCTGTCCTGGCAAAGCCGCCCCCCCTTTTCTCCAGGAACAAAGCAAAGAGCCTGGCTCCTCAGCCTGTCTGTCCCTCATCCGCCCTTCTGGACCCACAGGGAAATGCGACATTTGCCTACGGGGGGCGGGGCAGGGGGGGGACCGGACCCACCTGGACAAGCCCACCAGGTGTGGCTAGGGCAGCCACATCCTGCAGCTCTCCGCAGGACCGTGCTTCCTCCTTCCGTCCCTGTCACCCTCCCTCTCAGAACCTTCCTCCCCCACCTGCCCACCCCACCGCTCCGGGGGGGGGGGGCTTCCGTTCCCGGAGTCTGTCATCAGCCCCAGTCACAGACGGGCGGAGGAGTGTCCTGGGGCCCCACGCCCACCTGCCCGGCCAAGGCGGGGATGTGACAGGCGGCGTAGCTGGGGGTCGACCCACTGGCAGTGGGAGCTTGCGCTCAGTCCACTCTTTTCGTGGTTGGGACCCTCGCCTCTGGGTGGCGTAGGGCTGAACTGGGGCGAGGCACCCGCAGTGCTCAAGGGAGGAGAAAAGCGTGGGCTTACAGGGGAGACGGGGGGCAGGGATTTCAGTGATGGTTTGAGCTCATTAGATAGGAGAGAATTGGTCTCCCGGTGCTCGACGGTGCTCCCGGCCGTCAGTCCGCCTTCCCCTACGGGGCGGCGAGGGGCAGAGGAAGGAAACTGAGGTCCTGAACAGACGTGATGGAGGGACAATCACAGCGATGACGCTCGTGCACCTGAGGTTTGCTAGGTGGCTCCGTTTAATGGGCACCACAGCCCTCGCCGGGAGCCGCTATACAGCCCCAGTGAACAGCTAAGGAAACTGAGGCTCCGAGAGCTTGGGATCCCCCCCCAAGCCGCACCTACGAGGAAGTAGGTGGGCAGAGCTGATTGGGAAAGAAGCCCGAAACAGTTTCTCGCCGTCACATGGGTCGACTCGCTAATGACAGACGCCAGCTAGCTCTTGGCGACTTCGAGCCTCACGGTAGGCCAATCTCCCAGCAAAAGCACCACGCCTGAAGAAGCGTGTGCGAAACACCCCCTGCCCGCCCGGCACGGAGCGGCCTTCTGGGGGCGCTGCTGGACTCCATCGTAAATTCCAGTATATTTTGGAAGGGAGCCCGGAGGCCAGCAGCAGGACCGGGGCTTCCGTTCTGGGCCTGGCAAGCCTCGAGTCCTTGCACAGGCAGCCCTAGGCTTGAGCTGGGCCCCTTCTGTGTGACGGAGCAGGAGAAACCTTCCCTCCCCGGGGCCACCACTGCTGCTTGGTGCTCGCTCGGGAACCACCGTGCAAAAAAGCGAAATGAAAACAACCAACGACAACCACAAAACCAACCGCTCCTCCCGGCTCTGGCGCTCGAGAGAACATTCGACCCGTCCGGCCCCTCTCTCACCTGGCCACACGCCGGCAAAGTGGGCCCTGAAGGGCATGGGGAGTTCTCTCTCTCTTCCAGACTCTTCTGAGGGTCGCTGTCACTTTTAAAGTATTTTCTGGGCGGAGGCTTGGGCTTGGAGGTCGTGGGTTTTCTCACCAAAATCTCGAAGGATTTCTTCAGTCTCAGCGGTGGGTGGCTGTGCGGGAACCCAGGGCGGGGCGGGCTCTCCTGGGGCGGCCGGGACGGAGCCACGGGAAGCGTCCCCGGCTCCTGCACCGGGGACAGGCTCGGGCTGGGCGTGTGGACTTCCGGGTCGGAAGGCTGCTGCTCGCTGCCGCTGACGGGGCTCCCCCCGGGGGACCCGGACACGTAGCTGCTGTCGCTGCTGGAACGGATCATGACCTTCTGAGCCCTGCGATTAGGGCCTGCTGAGTTCCTCTCTCTCTCCTTCTCCAAGGTCGGCCGCCCATGCCAGCTGCTCTCCAGCCTCGGGACACCTGCAGGGGAAGCACGAGGAACCCCCACAGCTGGGCTTGGGAGGCAAACGCACCCTTGGCCGCGCTCCCGACCGCCCCGGGCTGCACGCTGCACCCCGGGCTGTCTGCTTCCCATCTGAGGTCACTGGGGATTTGGAGCCCGGCCGTCTCGGGTTTGTCCCAGAAAAGCCGTATGACTCCAGCTGATGACCGACGGAGATGGGCTGTAAAGGGGCGGTGGGCGGGAGCGTCTGCCACCAAACCAGACAATTCTAACGTGTCTTTTAGCTCCACAGTTCCAGGGCTGAAGCTGGCATCTCAGCTCACCCCCTCCCTCTGCCCAGCCCTCTTCTCTCCTCCCCTCCACGGGCTCCGACCCCTTGGACCCTTCCGAGATAGCACCCTGCATGCCAAGCTGGCCTCCTGGGAAACCCAACCAGCAAAACTCTATCTTTTCACCTGTAAAATGGGGATAATAGTTATAGGGTCACCGAGCTTGTTTTGGGGGCTCAGCATCGAAGAGAGAGAGGACACCGGCCAGTGTGCGTTGAGCCTTGTAGCAAGAGGATACCGTTTCCTCCAGCTGAGGACGAATCGACAGCTTCAGGACCACACTTTCTTAGCCATAGTACCCTTTCTCTTCCCTCCCATCCAGCCTTTCTTCCTGGGTCATCCCCGCACACACACCCACTCTCAGCACCGCGTCCGTCCACACAATCCTGAGAGGCCCTTTTCTGTAGCGGCAAACCGCCCCCCGTGTGTTTCTTTCTACAATCAGAGCTCAAAGGAGTGGGAGCAGACTGAGACCCAGCCTCTTGCTCAGATTCCAGCTCATTCTGGAAGGCCAGGAGAGCGAGGAGAGCCCCGTGGAAGAGAATCCTAGACCTTAGGAGAAAACCAAAGTCAGCCAAGCTCACGGTGTGAATCCCCGATGAAGAACAAGATTTCTTTTGCTTTTTCCTGGTCATAAAATAATGCAGCCTCATTAGAAGGAACTCGGCCCCAAAAAGAAAGAAATGAAAGTGAAGATCCACCTGCCGTCTGATCCACTGGAGAGAACCACTGTCCAAATATGGGTGAGTTTCTCAGTGATATTTTCCCGAGCATGAATGTTGAGTGGGTGGAGAGGGTAGAACCTTTTCTCTGAACGCTTTCAGCCTGTGTAGCCTCCTTGTCAATATTTGCATGTTGTTCTATCACACACTCCACGATGGCTTGGCCGATGCCCCTCAGCCGAGCACAGAGGCCGCTAGCACCCAGGGACTGAAGCCAGTCGACCTGGTTCCCGTCCAGATGCTCTGTGCACCACACAATGTGATTTTGGGTAAGAGAGCCTCTCAGCGGCCCGCTTTTTCCTTAGAAACGTGCATAAAAATTATATGTAAGGATCCAGTAAAATAATGCATGAATTAGTTCCAGTGTCTGACATGACAAGGCCTTAAGAAAGATTAGATATTATGTTATTAGATATTTTTTCTAAAGAGTCTATTATTATGAACTTGTGATTGAAAACTCAACTGTGTATAGGGGCAACTGCCAATGACAGCCTGGTATAAGATGACAGGGGATGGCGGGAACAACAGAGGCCAGAGGAGTGCCGGCCCAGTGAAGAAACATACAAATTCAGATGCTTCGAACATCGTGTGCCTCCCCAACAGAGCAAACGCGTGAGCCGAGCTCAGCTGGTAGGCTGCTAGCTTTCAGCCTTTGTCCACGTTGCAGGCTCGTCGGTGATGTGACAGTCACATCGCTGAGGTAGAAGGCAAGTCAATGGCTCAACCCTGAGCTGTCTAAGAAGGCAAAGATGTTCAAGTCAAAGTTCACTGTTTCTCTTACCTTCCAGGCTCCACTGATGCCTCTCCTTTCCAAACTTGACGTTCTCCACAGCCTGGGCCACAGCTTCTTTGAGTTGCATTTCAGACACCTAGAAAATACCGGTCACCTCCTCAAGTAAACGGCAGCAACGTCTGCATCAGGCTCTGAGTCCTATAGCAGCTCCCAAGCGTGGCCCCTGGATGCCAGGATCTGTCCTTCCAACCCACTCTGCAAATAGCTGACAACGTCCACTTCTAGAAACACCCTGTTGATTCCAGGGCATCAGTGGTTCTCTAGTATATTGTCAGTAAAGTCCAAAGTCTGTCAATAAAGGGGTTCCTGAGGTGGCCACTCTCGACTCTCCAACCTTCTCTCCATGGCTTGCTGAAAACCTCCAGGCAAAGTTACCACTTGACAGTTTACCTTTTGGAGCATTCCACTCTCGGCAATGCTGCCATGACATCATCATCACTATCTTCATCACCATCATCGCCATCATAATCACGATCATCATCACCACCATCACCATCATCATCACCACCACCATCATCATCATCATCTTCATCACCATCATCATCACCATCACCACCACCATCATCACCACCATCATCACCATCATCATCACCACCATCATCATCACCATCATCTTCATCACCATCATCACCATCACCATCACCACCACCATCATCACCACCATCATCACCATCATCATCACCACCACCATCATCATCATCACCACCACCACCATCATCACCATCATCATCACCACCACCATCATCATCACCATCATCTTCATCACCACCACCATCATCACCACCATCATCACCACCATCATCACCATCATCATCACCACCATCATCACCACCATCATCACCATCATCTTCATCACCATCATCATCACCACCATCATCACCCATCATCATCATCATCATCATCACCACCACCATCATCATCACCACCACCATCATCATCACCATCACCACCATCATCACCCATCATCATCATCATCATCATCACCACCACCATCATCATCACCACCACCATCATCATCACCATCATCATCTTCATCACCATCATCATCATCACCATCACCACCACCATCATCACCATCATCACCATCATCTTCATCACCATCATCATCACCATCATCACCCATCATCATCATCATCATCATCACCACCACCATCATCATCACCACCACCATCATCACCATCACCATCATCACCACCACCATCATCACCATCATCATCTTCATCACCATCATCATCATCACCATCATCATCATCTTCATCACCGTCATCATCACCATCACCACCACCATCACCACCATCATCACCATCATCATCTTCATCACCATCATCATCATCACCATCATCATCTTCATCACCGTCATCATCACCATCACCACCACCATCATCACCACCATCATCACCATCATCATCATCATCATCACCACCACCATCATCATTACCACCACCATCATCATCACCATCATCATCTTCATCACCATCATCATCATCACCATCATCATCACCATCATCATTTTCATCACCATCATCATCTTCATCACCATCATCATCACCATCATCTTCATCACCATCATCATCATCCCCATCATCATCATCATGATCTTCATCACCGTCATCATCACCACCATCATCACCCATCATCATCATCACCACCACCATCATCATCATCATCTTCATCACCACCATCATCATCACCACCATCATCATCATCACCACCACCATCATCATCACCATCATCATCACCATCATCATCACCATCTTCATCATCACCACCATCATGATCATCATCATCACCACCAGCATCACCATCATCATCATCACCATCACCATCACCATTTTGCTTTAACAGGTCACTAACAGTTAAGAGTATGACTTTTGGAGCCACAGTATATATAAAGAACCCCTACAAATCAACAACCAAAACCAAACAGCCCAACTAAAAAATGGGAAAAGAACTTGAATAGTCTTTTCTCAAAAGAATGTATACAGATGGCCGGCGAGCACCTGAAAAGATACTCAACATCACTAATCACTGGGGAAGTGCAAATCAAAACCACAATGAGATACTGCCTCACACCCATAAGTGCTATCAAAAAAACCAGGAAACAATATGTGTTGATAAGGATGTGAGAAATTGGAAGCCTTGTGTGCTGCTGGTGGGAACGTAAAATGGTTCAGCTGCTGCGGAAACGGTGTGGCGGTCCCTCAAAAAATTACAAATATAATTATCACTTGGCCCAGCAATTTCACTTCTAGATACATGCCCAAGGACAATGGAGAGCAGGGACTCGAGTAGGTACGTGTACACCCCTGTCCAGAACAGCATTATTCACAATAGCCAAAGGTGACGCAACCCAAGTGGTCACTGACACACGAGTGGGTAAACAAAATATGGCACGTACATACAACCGAGTGCCATTCAGCCTTAAGGATATGCCAACGTGCGCTACAACGTGGAAGGACCTTGAAGACATTTTGCTGAGTGAAATAACTCGGTCACAGAAAGACAAGTCCTGTACGATCCCACTTACAGGAAGTACATAGAGGCGTCAACACTGTAGAGACAGAAGGTAGAATGCTGGTTTCCAGGGGCTGGTGAGAGGGCGAATGGTGAGCTGTTTAATGGATACAGAATCCCAGCTTTACAAGAGGAAAAGCGATCTGAAGGCGGCCGGTGGTGCTGGTGTCCACCCCCCTCATGCCATCGAACTATACGCTTGCGAATGGGGAGGATGGTCAGTCTCACGTTAGATGTATTTTACCACAAGGACCGGGTAATAACGATACGTGAATCGCCGACAGCGCTGGGCACGTCGCCCGTCAAGCGGCAAACTCTCAGTACAGGAGAGTTAATATCGCCGGCAGTTCTGCAAGGGCAAAGACCGCTCCCCAGTTTCAGAGCCGAGACACCAGGGGTGCTGGGAGATCAGATGAATGTCCAAGAGGTCACTGCGAGTGAGACAGGAGCCCGGCATCCCTCTGTGTGCGCGCCGGTCGTCCCCACCCGCAACACCTTCCAGGCTTCCAGACCTGGCTCCGTTTTCTGGGTCGCCGGCACCCTGACTCCCTCAGCCTCCGTGGCCTGTCTGTGTGCGCCCCGCCCCACCCCGCCCCTCCAGCCGGCACCAAGCTCCTCAAGGCCAGGGCTCCGGCCTTGGCCCCACACCCTGACTCCAACTCCACTGCCCTCTCCACACGGGACCCCAGAGCGGCAAGAGTCGCTGAGCCCGCCTCCTTTCCTTCTGTCGCCCAGAGCTGTAGACGAAGTCCTTGTTCACCTGCGCACGAAGCTTGCTTCTCTCTCGGGTGCTCCTCCTTTGTCTAGTGCCACCACGGAACAGAGCTGGGCTCGAGCCCCCCTACACCAGCTGCGTGTAGATCGCCTGTCAATCTACCTCTGTCCTGTTTCCGCGGGGAGTTGGGAGTCTGTTAGCTACAAGCGCAGGCTTTGAAGCCTGGCGTCTTCCTGTAGAAGATCCACCACGGGGCGAGTTCCTTTTTCCTTTCTGAGCCTCGGTGCCCTCCTCTGTGAACGAGCAGGGAGCATCATACTGACTTCAGAGGGTTCTTCGACAACTAAACGCTATTGCGCTTGTCACGTCTTTCAGCAAATATGCCTGATACACTCAAGGATTCCATAGACAGTGACAGTGACTACCACCGCGTCCCCAAAGGAACCCCAGCAATGCCACTCCCAAGGGTCCCTCCGACCTGGGCTCCACTTCTCAGCCATTATCAGCCCTGAATCTCACCGCCTACTGGACACCCCATGGGTACCTCAATCTGCTTACGCCCACATGAGACCACTTCCTCCCTCCCAGACCCCCCCCCTCCTTCCCTTGTCGCCACTGGGGAGTGCTGTCGCCATCACTCGGTCTTCCGATCCCCAAACGCCCCAGTCATCCTAGACCCCTGTGCCCCAGGCTAATCAGCCAACAGTACGACCAATTCTTCCCCAACTGCCTCCATCCCTCTGCCCACATCTACTGTGAAGTTCAGGCCCTCACCATCTGGTTCCTTTCTCTTCCAAACTCCAGGATATACCCACCCCCCACCCCGTCCTCCAGGGCACAACCAACAGTTAAAAAAATAAAATCTCGCCTGCTTCCGATTCTGTGTCTCCCTCGCTCTCTGCCCCTCCCCGACTCACGCTCTGTCTCTCTCTCTCTCAAAAGTAAATAAACGTTAAGAAATTTAAAAAATAATAAAATAAAATCTGAACATCATTACACGAACAGCCACACACCCTCCCCTCGCTCCTCACCCCCCCCCAGAATGCCACGCACGCCCCTAAGCATCCCGTGTGACTCCCATGCCATGCCAACCTGTACCCTTAGCCTCTCCACCTGCGCCCGCACCCCAGCCCCACGCTCCTTCCTTCCATGGCAGGTCCCTTCCTGACCCTGTAGCTCCATGGAACGACCTTCCTCAAATCCTCTGCCTGGAGACAACTAACTTTCGGTAATTCTTGCTTCATGAATTACCTACCTGCCTTCATGCAACCTTCCTTTCTGTCTCCCTCTGTTCCCAGAACACTTCCCACCCTGTATTGTAATTATGTGTAGGTCATCGTCTCCAGCCAGACGCTGAGCCCCAGAGGGCAAGACCGTGTACTACGAACTTGTTCATCCCTGTATGCTGGGGTGCACAGCTCCCGACAGTCGCATAGTGAGCGGGTCCCTACTCGATGCACGGATGAATTGGTCCCTGGCCTCCACTTGCAGGGATCCTGGGTCTGTATTTTCCTGCCCGAGAGCTTGTAACCAGCTGTAAGAGCTTCCCTAAGCCAATGCCAGTTGCCTCTGGCGCCTAGGAGTCGGCCAGTGGACCCCCGCTGCGTTCACTCGTTATTACACTTGGAACAGGTTCTCGGGAATTCGGGTCCAAACCCAGAGGGCATCACCCGCGTTCATCCATTTCTTGTCCCAGGTACGGCAAGAGTGAGCCTGGGAGGAAGACGACATCCCGGTGGGGTGTTACCTGTGGGTCTGGATGCCGGCTGACGATGATGGGGACGGGCCCAGGACTGCAGTGACTCAGGATCGCGTAGACTTCATTGAGCGTCAGGCAGTGCACAGGGGAGTCATTGATTTCCACGATCTCGTCCCCACACCTGGGAGAGCATACACGGAAGCCGTCAGCGAGCTAACCCTCGTGGCGTTCGGACGCTCCCTTCCCTGACGCCCCGCTCAGGGACTTCGCTCTCTGACGGGACCTAAAACTTACACCAATAAATAGAGCTCCTTAGCCACCCGACTGACATTCAGAGCAGGACGGACCAGGGCAGTGCACGCTCACTCCTCGCTGCGCGACCACAGCGTGGGGGATGTTTCATACCCATTTTGTGGGTCAACGCGAAGAAAAGTTGGTCTGAACTTTCCTCTTCGTCTTCCCCATTAAAGTCTGTCTAACCGAGATGGGGGGTGTAGGTTAACCCGATTTAAGCGATTAACCAACGAACTGTGATATAAGCAATCACATCCTCTCCTCGGGCCTCGCTGTTCCCAGCTGTAGAATGGTTAGGAGGAAAGACGGATGCTTTGCGCTAACCGGTAAAGAAGATATAACTGGGCTGGGAGCAGTGGAAGCCCTTGGAAAAAGAAGGAAGGAGAGAAAGCATGGAGTTCATTCTCGTTGGAAGATGGGGATCGAGTTATGGAAAATTTAGATGGGTCCTGTTACCTACCCAGAAAAAAAGAAAAAACACAAGGGAGGTAGAAAAGATAGGGACGTATCCGTACTTGGAGGATTTGGGCAATCCAACCCCCTTGTCTCGGAGCTGGGGAAACTGAGGCACAGAGGGTGAAATATTCTCAATAAGACCTAGCTTAGAGTTTAAAAAAAAAAAAAGGCTTTTTCTAGAAACAGCCATGTAGTAAATGTCTTAGGCTTTGCAGTTCACACTCTGTTGCAATGACTAAACTCTGATGTTGTGGCGTGGAAACAGCAGGTGTAGACGATGTGTCAACAAATGAGCGTGGCTGTGTTCCGATAAAACTTTCTTTAAAAAAACCAAGCAGGTGACGGGCCCCAGGTTGCTGACCACTGGTCTGGCGGGTGATCAGCCCAGCGGGGATCGGAACGCAGGTCTCCAGGGCTGAGTTCGCCGTCCCTCCCGCTGTGGTCTGCTGTCTCCCGTCACAGTTCCGCTCAGCCGGTCCCCCTTCCCCTTTGCTAAGAAAGCACGCATTTTGGGGGCGCCTGGGTGGCTCAGTCGGTTGAGCATCCGACTTCGGCTCCGGTCATGACCTCACGGTTCATGGGTTCGAGCCCCGCGTCGGGCTCTGCGCTGACGGCTCGGAGCCTGGAGCCTGCTTCGGATTCTGAGTCTCCCTCTCTCTCTGCCCCTCCCCTGCTTGTGCTCTGTCTCTCTCTCAAAAATAAATAAACATTTTAAAAAATTAAAAAAAAAAAAAGAAAGTGCACATTTTCATTGATGTAACTGAAGACCACCGCAGAAGCTTCCAGAACAATCCCTACCCAGCTGCAGGTCTAGGGGGGAGGACTCTCTGTCTGAAGGGATTAGGGCTAAGGCCGTTGTGGTGACTGTGCAGTCATGTCCCAGGTGACATGGCAGCTCAGCAAACGGCTGTCGCCGTCCTGTGCGTGACAACAGCAAATCCGTCTCGAAGCTAAAGCACCATCGAGACGGCATCCCGAGCAGGCCTTGCCCTTACACAGACTGCAGTGGTGGGAAAACCTTCAAAACTATGACCAAACTCTCCGGAGTTAGCAAGCCCCGAACCCAGTGAGAGAAGGGACGCGCGAAGATGCGTGAACCGGAAATATCGTGACAGGTTAAACGGGGTCAATGGCACCGAAACCCAACTCGCTTACTGGAAAGGAGATTCAGGCTCGGGCATCTCTTAGAAGTTACCTGCAGGGACGTAGGTCTGGAGCGTCCGCAAGGATCTGGTTTATACCATCAAGAAACTGAGTTAACACTACTGATTTGCTTCGTAAGTGAGCGTCTTTCTCCATACAGGGTGCACAGGCAAACCTCCTCGGGGCTCCTATTTACGTCACCGTAAATCCTGTGCTATTTAGATCTGAATCAAGGTGTGTTCACTTCCTGTTTCCCATTTTGGACCGGCATTCCCTGAGATAATGCCTCTTCTTTTCTTTTTTCTTCTTTCTTTAAGGACAGGGCAAGGAGGAGAGCCAGAGAAAGAGGGAGAGAGGCTCCCAAGCGGGCTCCGTGCCGTCAGCACAGAGCCCCACGTGGGGCTCGATCTCACCAACCGTGACCTGAGCTGAAGTCAAGCGTCGCACGCTTCACCAGCCGAGCCCCCCAGGAGCCGCGACAATGCCTCTTGAACTGCAACGTGCACACAGATCCCTGAGGGTCTTGTGAAAAGGCGGGTTCCGCCGTGGCAGGTCTGGAGAGGGGCCCGAGATGCTACATTGCTAGCAAACTTCCGAGGGATCTCGCTGCCACTGGTCCGGGGACCACAGCTGGAAGAACGAGGCTCTGAGCCACGCTTGGGTCATTCTAAATATCTCGTCTCCAAAAATTAACCTGCTGCCTTCTAAGGAATTCCTTCCCCCTGATGGAAATCAGGGCTGTTTGTTGTTGTTGTTTTCAAACACAGAAATGAGGACATACCAGAGCCGTCCATCCAAGTGTGCCACAGACCCCGGAGAGAGCGTGTGAACGAAAATGCCGGAGATGCACTGGAAATAGGGCACACTGCACAGGCCGATGCCCAGACCGACGCCAGCCTCTGGAAGGCAGAGCAGGAGGGAGGGCGGGGGGCTCGGAACGGAGCGCGAAGGACCTCGGCTCCCCTGCCACGGTTAAGAACGACGGTGCTCAAGGAGGGGTCCCCGCCCCAGACCTCACGGCGTATTTCGCTGTGCCCGCAGCCCTGGCCCCGGTTCCCATGTGCGGTGTCGCCTTGTTGGGGTATGTTCTGCCCCTCGCCCCACAACCCCAGGCTGAGCGTGGACGGTGCGTCCTGGGCTCCTGCAAACAGAGCCGCAGGCCTCGCTGCTCGGCGGTGGCTGCAGAATCTGCTTGTAGGCGACAGACACCCTGTCCTGTCTCGGAAAGTCTCGGGGGGGGGGGGGCCCGGTGGCGGGAGACCCAGGCAGGAGGGCAGGGGCGCAATCCCACCTTTCTGCAGAGAGACCTCCACCATGACTCTGTAGTTGGGCTTGGCCGTGCTGGGGGGGGCGGCGGGGCTCCCCAAGCCGAAGGGCCCGCTGTCCTTGGTGGCACAGGTGCTGGAGCTCAGGGAGCGGCACAGCGGGGGCGACAGGTGGCTGCTCGGCGAGTGGGGTGCCGTCAGGCGCGTTCTCACGGTGAGGGTCAGGAGCCCCTTTTTGGCTTGCTGAAAGGAAGGGACCATGTGCCGCAGCACTCAGCAGCTGTGTGAGCGTGCGTGTGCGTGGCGTGGAAGCGTGTGTGCATACGTGTACAGTCTATATCTACACGTATATACAGATACGAAACATCGTATACGGAACATACACACGTGCATACCTGTGCCGGATGGGATTGAACTGAACTGATTACCCAGAGACTTAAAGCATCTTTTAGTGACTGCCTTAAAACTTAAAACAGATTTGGGGCGCCTGGGGGGCTCGGTCGGTTGACCGTCTGACCTCGGCTCGGGTCACGATCTCACGGTCCGTGGGTTCGAGCCCCGCGTCGGGCTCTGTGCCGACGGCTCGGAGCCCGGAGCCTGCTTCGGATTCCGTGTCTCCCTCTCTCTCTGCCCCTCCCCCACTCACGCTTTGTCTCACTCTGTTTCTCAAAAATAAATAAATGTAAAAAAAAAATTTTTTTTTAAACTCAAAACAGATTTGCAAATATATCGGCATAACTACGCTGAGTGTCTTCAAACAGTTCTATAAATCTTCAGCGATTGAGACACGCCCGCAGCAATTCTGATAACACTCTTATTTCCGGAGCTGGGTCTTTTTTCTCAACCCTGTGCCCAGATGAGCACCAGCGGGGCGCCCCATGAGAAAGACCCCACAGTTTGAGTCTGCGGGTTCGAATGGAGGAGGGGGCCCGAAACCCCGGGGTCTGGCCGTGTACCGACAAGGAGCGGTCACCTTGAACTTGCGCAGAGCATCCTGGTGTGTTAGTCCGGCCATCGATTCTCCGTTGAGCTCCAGAATTTCATCCCCTGTTGGGAGAGGGAGAAATCACAGTAGAGACGTGTATGGCCCATGGGGGCGGGCAGAGCCCTGGGGAAGCCTTCCTCGCCCGGGACTCTCCCCCCGAAGGCAGGCGGGCCCCAGCTCTCTGAGGCCCCTCCAGGGTCCTCGGCTGGCACACAGGCCTGGCCTGACCCCGTCCGGCCTGCCCGCTGGCTTTGCCCGCCTCCCCCCTGCCTCCCTGACCCTCCCGCCAGGTGTTCCCACGGCTCATTTCCTGATGCAACACCGCCTGCCTTTCTCAGGATGTTGTCTGCCTTCAGGGCCCTTCTCCCACCTTGTTCACCTGCCTCGCTCAGTCTTGCGGTCCTGCCGGCTTAATTTCCCATGTGTCCTCACGGCACCTGTGTCCACCACTAACCATCACAGCTCGGCCCCGTGGGTGGGTGGTGACCAGTGACCCGGGGAAGACTCTCCCCTCCGGGCAGGTCGCTCCCCGGCCAGGGGATTTGTCTGATCAGACGGTGTGTCCCCAGGGCCAGTTCTGGGGAGGGGGGACCTGCCCGGTGCTCGGGAAACGTGAGAAGGAGGTGATGCTTCCAGAATGCAACATAGCCCCGTTTTGCAGAAGAGGAAAGTGAACCCAGAGCTGTCCCAAGCCACCCGGTGAAGAGAATTAGGAAGCCGGCCCTTTCACCACGAGCCGCTCCCTCACAAATATGCCTAATAGACCCATTTTTTTCTGTATCCTGAAGTCCATCTTTATGGGGACGGAAAACCAATGTCTCCCCTTTACTGAATGTGCTCAACAAACGGGGAGCGTTTGTTCTGCGTTCAGGGCCGCGCTGGGCGCGTCGGACGCCCTGCTCGTCACGCAGCCGTGCGGTCTGGTCGTTAGCAGGTGCGTCTGTGGTCACCTCACTATGGTGCCCTCGCAGACAATCCAACCCTCTTCCCCGGTTGTTCAAAAGGTGGTTCTGCCTTTGCCTCTGAGAGTCGGAGGCTCCACTGCGATGCCCCCGGGTGCTTCCTCACCCTGAAATGTCGTGCCTTAAAATGATTCCGGAAAATTCTTAGCCACTGTCTCATTGCCCTTTCGCTCCCCTCTTTCACGCTGTTCTTTCTTTCTAGAACGAGTCTCCCCTGTGGGCCTTCTCGCCCACCCTCCCTGTTTCTCTAACACTCCTATTCTTCTCCACGGCTCCGTGCAGCCCGCCAGACCAGTTCCAGCTCCCGACTCCCCTTGCGGCTGTGCTGTGTCTGCTGTCGACACGTCCACCGAGTTGACAATTTCAATCACGTGCCTTTTGTACAAGTTGCTTTTTTCACCACGTTCCGTTCTTTCCTTGTTGTTCATATGCCCTCTTTTGCCTTTTCAAAGCTCTCTTTAATAAACACCGTGATTCTAAACAAATACAAAAATTCTAATGCAAAGGGGTGGGTGTATTTACGGCATTATCTACAAGAGCCAGATTGTGGAAATGGCCCAAGTGTCCACTGATAGATGAATGGATAAAGAAGATGTGGTGTATATACGATGGAATATTATTCAGCCATAAAAAAAAAAAAACACGAAATCTTGCCATTTGCAACGACCTGGATGGAGCTGGAGTGTATCATGCTAAGCGACATAAATCAATCGGAGAAAGACAGATAGAGAAGCATATGATTTCGCTCATGTGCGGAATTTAAGAAACAAAACAAAGAAAGAAAGAAAAAAAGAGACAGGCCAAGAAACAGACTCGTAACCATAGAGAACACACTGCCGGTCACCAGAAGGGAGGGGGGTGGGGGCGGGAGAAACGGGAGACGGGGACCAAAGAGGACACTTGTCGTGACGAGCACAGGGTGACGTATAGAAGTGCTGAATCACGGTATTGCACACCTGAAACTAATATAACACTGTATGTTAAATGCACTGAAATTAAAATGAAAACTTAATTAAAAATTGCATAATACAAAACCATAGTAATTCTACAGTGTCTTTTAGACTGTTCTGTGATCTCAGGGTTTTGAGGGCTAGTACTCGGGTCGGTTATTCCTGCCAACGCTCATCAACAAGGGATATTTCCTAATGTCCTGTGTGCTCTTTGTGTCGAACTCCCTTTTCCGGGGGCCAGTGTTTCTCTGGGGTTTCCCAGAGAACCCCAAGAGGCAGTCCAGAGCTTTCACTGCTTCGGGACAAGTGTTAACATTAGGTTCTCGGCTTGGAGCGTCCTGCACTCAGGAGAGACTATAAATGTGGCCGGAACACTCCCACGCGACACGGGTCCTTCTTTTCCTGTGGGAGACGTCTTTTCCTCACACCCAAGAGCCACAGGCAAAGGTAGGTTTGCTCACTGCTTCCCTGGGGCCCGATGGCCTTCCAAGAGGGCAGCTCGTGAGGCTTCACATGGACCCACGGCCATGTCCCATGTGGGCAACTAAGTCCGGGTCCCTGGCCCTTCAGCCCTGTGGGCACCAGTTCCACGGGCCATCACACCCTCAACTCCTAAGACTGCCGTAGATTTAAAGTTTACATGTGCCACGTTACCCAGCATGTCCACGTGTCAAAAATCAAGGGCAGGAGTGGGCTGGGGACAGGATTCAAATCAGCGTCACCTGTGAGGTTGCCAGAATCAGACCAAAAATGAAAGAATCCGTCCTCGCACTTACGACAGTCCAAGTTGAGTGGAAACGGACAAGTTTTAAAAATAACTAAAATATAACTATTATGTCGGAAGGAAGAATACACAGAGGACGTATTTCAGAAGTGGTCATCCTTCCTCTCCTCCTCATGGGCAAGAGATTGAGTGATTGGTTACGGAGGGTGGAGCCTAAGTGATCGCTGGGTGTGCCATCGGTCACAGGCTAGGTGTGCAATGTAATGATTTGACAATGACATACATTACGAAATGTTCCGCAGGGTGAGTGGACTCACCCTCTGTCATCACCCAAGGTTATTACGATATCATCAACTACATTCCCTAAGCTGTACTTTCATCCCACGACTTCTTTCTTTTGTAACTGGAAGCGTGTCGTCTTCCCCATCACCTGATCCATCCGTCTGACCTAATCCCGCCCCTCTGACGGCCACCACTTTGTTCTCTCTGTGCTTACGAACCAGTTTCTATTTTTGTTGTTATTGTGAATCACGTGGCATTTTGTCTGGCTTCTTTCACTTAGCATAACACCCTCTGGATGCATCCATGCTGTCACGAATGGCCAGATTTCATTCTTTTTGTGGCTGAGTAATAGCCCACTGTAGACGTACACCACACCTTTGTTATCCGTTCGTCTATCGATGGACGCTTGAGTTGCTCCCATAACTTGGCCGTTGTAAGTAATGCTGCAACACACAGGGTGCTTATATCTCTTTGAATCCGTGTTTTCATTTTCTTTGCGTAACTACTCAGAAGTAGAACCGCTGGATCACAGGGCACTTCTATTTTTAGTTTTTTGAGGAACCTCCGCACTGTTTCCCACAGCAGCTGCACCAGGTTGCATCCGCAACCACGGTGCACGAGGGTTCCTTTCTCTCCACATCCTCACCAACACTTGTTTCTTGAGAAACGACCATTCTCGGGGAGCCTGGGTGGCTCAGTCGGTTAAGCGGCCGACTTCGGCTCAGGTCATGATCTCACGGTCCGTGAGTTTGAGCCCCGCGTCGGGCTCTGTGCTGACAGCTCAGAGCCTGGAGCCTGTTTCAGATTCTGTGTCTCCCTCTCTCTGACCCTCCCCCGTTCATGCTCTGTCTCTCTCTGTCTCAAAAATAAATAAACGTTAAAAAAAATAAAAAAAGAAAAAAATTTAAAAAAAGAAAAAAAAAAAGAAACGACCATTCTCGGTGACATGAAGGGCTGAACTTCCCTCGTGAGCCCCAACAGAACTACTCTTTGGACAGTCCTGGTCCTTGTTGGGCCACATCTGGTGGGAAGTGATTAAACTAAATCTTACACAATCGTTTCTTTCGCAAGCAGAATACAAATAAAACATCATTAGCCTTGATCTGTGCTCCAAACTTTTGTTGCAGCTGGATGTACCCCCCATCCAATGGCAGATTCTAGAACTTTACTTTGAAGGAGTTACAAACGGTGATTTTGTTAATCATGAGAGGCTAGAATCAAGGACTGCGGTAGATTAGCTGAACGTCCTTCCCACCGAATTCTTATGATTGGTATTAATGAAAAGGGGAGGGGAGGAAAAGAAGCTTGACAGGGCAGGTTTGCATTCTGGAAAGAAAACAAGACACAACACACTGTTTCCTGCCACCTCCACTCAACTCCCTCACTTTTTGTTTAAGTAACGAGAAGTCCAAAACATAACCAAACAAAATACAGTATATTCTCAAGATTCTGATGCCCCATTTCTCCCTTTGTCTCATTGATCCCTTTTCTTTCCCCGCCTCTTGACTTAGCTACTCCCCCCTAGAGCCTGACTCCGCCCTCCTCTCTTCCCTCCCTCCTTCATCGGCCCTATAACTCAAGTGTTTTCCAAGCGTCCACAACCCCCAGTCTACACCCAGCCCTCCTCCCTCCCTGGGCTGGAGACGGTGACACCGCCTGCTGGACAGTGCCACCTGGTGGCCGCCCAGAGCCAAGCCTCTGCCTTGGCCTTTTTCCTCCTCCGTATGTCCTGCTCCAGGTTAAGTTCACTAAGACCACGAACACTTTTTCAGACCCAGGGAGGCTATCTCATCTGCACCTGCCTCCTCCCAGGAAGACAGGCTCAGGCAAGACCCTTAAGAGCTGGAATCTGGCCCTTAGGACAGCCTCTCAAAGGGCTTCACAGCCTCTGGGCTCTTGCTGGCCCGTCTCATCCTGCCTTCTGCTTCCCGAATCACCTGAGAACCCTGGTCATAGCTGGTCCCTCCCAAATTATAAAAACCTTCAAAGGTTCCCCACTGCCTCCCCGATAAAATCCGGAAGCGTAAGCGTGCATGAGGTTGGGGTCGGCAAACTTTTTCTATGAAGGGCCAGGTAGTAAATACCGTAAGCTCGGCCGGCCGCGCGCCCTCTGCTCAACTAGGCAACGTCGCACAACTACGCAACACGGCTGTCGTGAACACAAAAGCAGCTTCAGACAACAGAATGAGCCGCGAGCATGGCTGGGTCCTCGTAGAGCTCGTCTCTGGACCCTGAAATTTGCATCTCATTCGGTTCTCTCTCACCACAAAGACTTGCAGATTCCTCTGACTTTGCTCAGCCACTTAGAAATATGGGATCCATATTTTGTATGCTTTTAGGGATCCACCCAAAAGATACAAAACTACAGAACCGAAGGGGCACACGCACGCCAGTGTTTACAGCAGCGCTATCAACAACAGCCAAATTATGGAGAGACCCCAAGTGTCCACCAACTGATGAACGGATAAAGAAGCTGTGGTCTGTTTACACAACGGAATATTACTCGGCCGTCAAAAAGAATGAAACCTTGCCACTTGCCACGATGTGGATGGAGCCAGAGAGGAGCATTACGCTAAGTGAAATCAATCGCTCAGAGAAAGACCAATGCCAATTGATCTCGCTCATGCGTGGAATTTCAGTAACAAAACAGATGAAAATACGGGAAGGGGGGAAGGAGAAGAGAGGGCAACAAACCGTAAGAGACTCCTGAAGACAGAGAACAAACAGGGCTGCTGGAGGGGGGTGAGGGGGGGACGGGACAGACAGGGGATGGGCATCGAGGAGGGCACCCGTTGGGATGAGCACCGGGTGTCGTGTGTAAGCGACGAATCACTGGGGTCTACTGCTGAAGCCAGCACGATACTGCACGTTAACTCAGTAGAATTTAACTTTAAAGAAAGAAAAGACATACGAGAACCAGTCTCTATTTGTGAGCAGGATGAAAATGGGCTGCGGGCCTGACGTCCCCAGAGTTTGCTATCCCTGCCCTAACCAAGGTGGGTCCTTAACCGTGGCTAGGCTCCCAGCGCGACTCACAGAAACTGTCCTGACAGGGAGGGTGGGGACACCGAGGTCACCTCTCTTAAGCATCCCGCGGGCCCCCCCAGTGTCTGGCCTCGCCCGCCCCTGAATTTTGACCCCTAGTTGAAGTTTGGGAGTGTCCTCGGGCCAAGCCTGTTGGCCAATACTCCCAGCATGATGGAGGGGCCCTCAGGAGGCAGCTCTGACCCCCGGGGATGGCCAGGGGCCTGTCCCAGACGGGAGAGCGGGCGGGCCATGAGCTCCTCAGAGGAGGGATCATATCTGATCAGCCTGTTTCTGGAGCCGAGAACACAGCGGGCTTACAGAGGACATTCATCAGACGCATTAGAAGCACAGGGCCTGTCGCCCCGTGACTGTGAGTCGGGAGGGCAGGAAAGAAGGGAGAGGGTGGCGGGGACACCAGCAATAGAGGGGGGGGGCTTGGACAGAAAGGGAGGGGAGGCGGACACCTCGGCCTTCTGTCCCAGGCTGGCTACGGGACCTGGGCCACGGGCAGACACACCCAGCACCGTGCCGGTCACGACGGAGCCGTCGGGGACGTGTGCCGCGGACCCCAGAATCCACGCCGGCCGAATTCCGCAGGCTGAAGACACAGGCTGCCCTGTGCTGTCTTCTGTGGGCCAGTGACCCCTCCGACGTCACCCGGCGAGAGACGAGAAACCTACCTTCTTGCAGCCGTCCGTCCGCTGCCGCCGCTCCCCCCGCAAAGATGGTTTTGACGTAAATTCCGATGGGGCCGTAAATGCTGTCCCTTCCCCCGACGATGCTGAAGCCCAGGCCCTGGGGGGAAGAAGAGGAGACTGGCATTAGGAACGTTCCAGGCCGAGCGCCTGCCCCAACCCCCAACCCCCAACCCTCAACGCAGGACCCGGGGAGGAGAAAGGTGCCCTTGGTGTCAGACGCCTCGGGACCTCACAGGGGAATGGGGAAAGCCATGACCTCCAGGCCGGACCGGACCGTGTGGGGCCTGGGCTCTCACACAGAGTCGTGTCCCGACACAGAACTTGTGCCGTGGCCGGAGAATCCCAGACGGGGCCGAGCCCTGGGTCTGCCCGTCTGGCTGGCAGCTCGGGGCACATCACCTCCCGTCTCCGAGCCCTCGCTTAGCCCCTTGTAAGATAATGCTCATAACCTCACTCACAGGATTGTGTTAGAAAATCCAGTGAGGGGCGCCTGGGGGGCTCCGTCGGTTGAGCGTCCGACTCCGGCTCGGGTCACGATCTCGCGGCGCGTGGGTTCGAGCCCCGCATTGGGCTCTGTGCCGACGGCTCGGAGCCTGGGGCCTGCTTCCCATTCTGTGTCTCCCTCTCTCTCTGCCCCGCCCCCGCTTGCGTTCTGTCTCTCTCTTTCTCAAAAGTAAACAGACACTTTAAAAATCTAAAAAAAAAAAAAAGGAGGAGGAGGAGGAGGCCTGGGGGGTCAAGAAGTGTTGGGTCACTGTCCGAGTTCCACGGCCAAAGAACCAGGCGCCCCCGGGGAAGTCCTGGGGCTTCCCAAGCCCTCAGTGTCCTCAGCCAGAAAACGGAGATGCTAACAGGGCTTTCGTGAGCATCAGAGGAGACATTGCTTGCAAAGCCCTCGGCCCAGGCCTGGCCTTGTGGTAGCTGCCTTCTTGCCTGATTCGATTTTGACTCTTCCCCAAGCACTTAGGGATCCTTCTGGCTCTGCCTCGTCCTCCTCCTGAACTCCCCCACCCTGACCCCACTCCAGGTTGCCACCCGGGACACGCGGCCTTCCTTCGGTGGCTGGGTCGTGCGGGTGGACGGTGGGAGGCCCGCCCGGCCTCTGAAAACCCACCGCCCCGCCCTGCACGCGGGCCTCCCGCACCGAGTGGCCCGCCTCGCTCGGTGTCCGGGCCCCCGCGGCCCGGCTCAGTCCGCCCAGAGACACGGAACGTGGATTTAGTGAATGTGCCTCTTACAGACACCGAGATACGTTAAACCGTCTTCGGTGCTCTTTGCGCTCTTCCGGGCAGGGCCGACAATTGAAAAGCCACCGAAATCCGGGCAGGGGTGCGGGGTGGAAAGCACTGTGATTTACTAGCCAGAAAGTCGGGCCGTTAGGAGAGAAGTCAGCACCGGAGAGGATTTCTCCTTTGTAGGGAGAGGACCGGTCGGGTCAGCATCTTGTGCTTCTGTCTTACTCACCGGTCTGCTGTGCTCCCGGGAGCGGGAGGGGGTGAGAGCCAGGGAGGAAAGACCCAGCGTGAGGAGACCCCCCTCCTCTGACCAGAGCGGAAGTAGCAACAGCCCTTTCCCCCCAGGCCACGTGCCAAAGTTACGTTAGGTGGGTTTGAAAACAAAACAAAAACAAAATCAAAAACGAACCATCTGATTTACTTGGGCTCGTCTGGGAACTCTGCAGCAACTGCCCGCGTCTATTCCGGAATGTTCTGGAAGCAACGCAAAAGACATTCGGGATGCCCCCACCACCCCCCCCACCTCTGCCTCGTCCCTCCCTTCAGGATTTCTCAGTTGTGGGGCAGAAATCGGCATGAATATATCCACCTGGGGGACACACGTGGCCTGGACGTGTCCTCCCCAAACTTCAAAGACGGCAGACGTCGGGAGGTGAGCAAGTCGGACTGGTGGTGCCCTCGGGATGGATGAGGGGCCCTTATAAAGGAGACCCAGAGGGCTCCCTCGGCCCCCCGCCATGTGCCCTGTGCAGACACAGAGAGAAGACCCCGTCCACGAACCAGGAAGCCGGTCCCCCACACACAGCAAATCTGCGGGCACCTGCATCTTGGACTCTCCAGCCTCCGTAACCACGAGAATGTGCTACTTAAGCCACCTCATCTGGGTTTTTATGACAGAGGCCTGAACCGACAAAAACATGACGTCAATGATTTGAATTTAACCGTCAGGTAAAACGAACTTCTAAATTGTTTTTGGTGTTTACTTATTTTTGAGAGAGAGAGAGAGTGATCACAAGTGGGCAGGGGCAGAGACAAGGAGACGCAGAATCGGAAGCAGGCTCCAGGCTCCGAGCTGTCAGCACAGAGCCCGACACGGGGCTCGAACCCCTGAACAATGGGATCATGACCTGAGCCGAGGTCCGACGCTCGACCGACTGAGCCACCCTAGAACTAACTTCTAAAAACATCACCCCAAAACCAAGTTGGCGAGCAGTTGCCCTGCGGTGGCCCACACGGGGTCCCCCCCCAAACCCCCACGGGTTCATCTCGACTCTCACACCCGCAGCCAGAACCCCCATCCCTATCTGCCTCCTTCCCTGGACGGGACGGCTCGTCAGGAGCCGGTGTCCATCCGGCAGCTTCTGTTGGCAATGGCCCTCGCTCACCTTGGCCTGGCCCTTCATCAGCACGATGTTGGAGATGACGGAAGCCTGGAGGCCCCCCGAGGGCTGTGCCAGCTGAGCTGTGCTGAGCGACCGGGTGGGTCTCGAGCTGCCCTGTGGGAAGGAAGGGGGTGGGGAGGCGTGAGCCGGGGGGAACAGCAGCACTCACCTCAGGGGGCAGGGAGGACCCCAACCCTCTCTCCGGGGGGCCCACGGCACCAGCCCCGAACTTGGTCGACGAGGCACGGTGGGAGTCTGGGGGGGCGGGGGGCTGCCTTCAGTGGTCCGGGGCTTTCAGCCTTCTCCCTGCAGCTGGAAGCTATGGAAGGCTTGTCCACACAGCAGGTGCAGACCACACAACAGACCACAGCGGCCGAGAACGACGCGTCCTAGAACCAGGGTCTCCAAGAATGCCCTCCCCAGACTGTGTCCAATTCAAGACACACGTACAGAGCACCCCCCTTGGTGCTCAGCATGGGGTGGTGGGCAAGGAACCTGAAGATTTTAAAATGCGGGGCATAAATCCCCGGGGAGGCAGACAAGCAACTTGCATAAGAGAAGCTGAGTGTGCCAAGGAGACGTGCACCCCGCGTGCCTCGGGAAGTCTCCCCCGCCCCCCACGGTAGGGAGGATATACAGCCCGGACCATCCATCAGACTCTGGGGCCCCGCCGCCTGGGTTCCTTTCCTGGCTGGTGACCTTGAGGAAGTGACTCAACCACTCTGTGCCTGTTGCCTCTTCTGTAAAATCACCTGAGCCGTCAAGGTGCTGCGGACAGAGGCGCCGGGTGGTCCTGGGGGCAGCCTGAGTCCCTGCCGTGCAGGGCCCGGGGCTCGGGGACACAGCAGGAGGGGACGGACACTGCTGGGCTCCCGGCCCGCACCCCGCGCCCGACGTGGGAAGGACGCGCGGTGTGGGGCCCACGGGGCTTGGCTCGAATTCCACCTGGTCCCTTAGCTTCTGAGACGTGTGAACTCAGGCAGCCCCTCGCCTTGGCCAGCCGCCAAGTTTCGTCAGCGTAAAACGGGGCCGACGCTACCTTGGTTTCTAAGCCTGTCTTATGAATTAGAGGCACAGGGTGCAAGGCAGGTCCCGACACCACGGGGCTAAGAGCGCGGGTGTTGGCGTCCTGGAGGTCTGACCCTGAGCCCCCGGGCTGCCTGCCCTGGTCGATGCCCCCTGGCACGCGTGCCCTAACCTGTCCCGGGATGGCTCCTCACCCACCCCCTGGAGCCCCGGTGCGGAGGGAGTAAAGGGTCCACAGAAGGCCTCAGCTTCCGCTCACGTGGATCGTCAGCTCCCAGCAGCACAGACGGGCAGTGGCCCCAAGGGCCGGCTCGCGGGGCGCTCCGCGGTCACCGTTCCCGGTGAGGGTCTTTCTGTGCCCGGAGCTGCCCGCTCCCACCAGCCAGCCCCTCTCCTCGGTAGTGCCGGGACAGGGACAGGACCCCACCGGCTGGCCTCCGCAGCCACGGCCAAGCCCGGGCCCCTCCCGCGTCCCCTTCCCCGGCTCCCTCCCCTGGTTCTTACCGAAGACTTTCCCGCCGGGCAGTCCAGCTGCTGAGAGAGGGACTTCCGGCTGCCACACAGGGGATAAGGCTGCCTGTCCGTGCAGGCCGCAGAGCTCTTTATCATGCGAAAGTCGATCTCCCCTGTGCAATAGGGATTAACACCTAAACCCCGGGGAGGAGGAAAGGAAGAAGATGTCTGTGCTCTCGAAGCACAAAGGTCAGCGGAGAACACCCTTGGGTCCACCCCAAAGCCTTGGCCTCCCCAGCCCCACCGGCAGGGCGGCCCCAAGGCCCTTCTCGATCCCCCTGTGAGTTCAGATCAGCATGGACGCAGGCCCCGAGGTCGGGACAGAGCGGGTTCCCGGAAGCACGGGCTGGTCTGAAAATGACGAGTGGGCGTGCTCCAGCCACAAGGACATCGACGAAGGTCAGCATCTCAAGTCGATGGGGAGGTGGGGGGTGCTGAACGCAGTCAGACATACAGCCATCGATTGAGTTCGTTGACAATGCGGTGACGAGAGCCAATGCAAAAGCCAAAATAACTTTTGATAACATGAGTTTGTAATTAACGGTGAAGTTGAAATATGGAATGGAAAAATCAGCGGGGAGGCAGACTAAGGGTAAGTAATTCCACTTTTCCGGGGGAGGTCGGGGAGGGGGGCGACTTGGAAAATGCCGTCTCAAATATTCATCAATTAATGACACCCAAATGATTAGCTAATTGATCTTGTGTTAAGGAAACCAGAAGTGGAGCTGGAAATTGAACACATCTCCCAAATCACTGCAAAACTCGAACACACACCCCCAGCAAGAGGCAGGGAACAAGGAAGTGACGAGTGACCAAATAACAAAGCGTAGAAAGCAGGTGAGCGAACGCAAACGTTATCCGTGAAACCAGCACCGATGGCGGGGCATCTCTCTCCAAAAACGTTGCCCCCGTTTGCTTTCGAGATCTTACCGCGTATTCTTTGCAGGACATAAAACAAACGAACAGTGAAATGAAAGGCAGGCAGAGACTGGTCACCCATAAGCGGTGCTGGAACCAAGCAGCCACTTCAAATAGCATTTGTCTCGGGGCCCCTCGGGGGCTCAGCGGGTTAAGCGTCTGACTCTTGATTTCAGCTCAGGTCATGATCCCAGGGTCTGTGGGATCGAGCCCCATGTCGGGCTCTGCCTGTGCTCACAGCGTGGCACCTGCTTGGGGTTTTCTCTCTCCCTCCCTCTCTCTGTCCCTCCCCCTCTGGCACATGCCCTCTCTCTCAAAAGAAAAAAGAGAAAAAAGCTTTCATCTAGATTCTTGCTTCACGTCAAACAACAAACATTACTGATGGGTATAGTAGGCTTTAAAAAAAAAAAAAAAGCATATCGTTTAAAAATGAGAAGGAAATACGGCCCAATATTTAGTAGTGATTTTAATAGTTCTCTGGACGTGGAAGAAACTTTTACATGATTAGGAAGGAAAGAAATATATAGATGTGATTATATAAAGGTGTCCTTATCTTTTTTTAAATTTTTTAACATTTATTCATTTTTGAGAGAGAGAGGGAGGGAGCATGAGCAGGGGAGGAACAGAGAGAGAGGGAGACACAGAATCAGAAGCAGGCCCCAGGCTCTGAGCTGTCAGCACAGAGCCCGACGTGGGGGCTCGAACTCACGGACCGCGAGTTCACGACCTGAGCCAAAGTCGGACGCTTAACTGACTGAGCCTCCCAGGGGTCCCCCAGAGGCTCCTTATAAACTAATGATATTACTGATCACACCAATAAAAAAAAAAACCAGGTAAACTCCCCAAAAGCAAAGGAATGAACCAAGAGACGCTTAGAGTCGGCTGTGTGGAGGGACTCCTTCCACCTGCTCTCGGGGCCAGAGCACCGGGCAGGTCAGGCGCCAGCTGAGGCGGAGGGAGGGGGAAGAAACACTCGGGAGCGTCTCCTCCGCCTCCAGTCCCCTGGTGGCGCTCCTCGAGGACTGGGCTCCCCCAGCAACCTCAGGGCCAGGGGCAGGGAGCAAGCAGGGCTGGGCTCGTGGGCATGCGGCCTGTGAAGTCAGCCACGCAGACCCCCAAACGTAGAGGGAGCCTTGGCTTGATTTCTAACGCATCCATTTTGAAATTCTTAATATTTGAACAGGGGCCCCACGCTTCCATTTTGCACCGATCCCCACAAATTGGGTGGCCCTTCCTGGGTGAGAAGTGGGCTAGAAAAAAAGCAGAGGAAGCAGGAAAAATCTGCAGAGAAATATACATTTTTAAATTTTAACACAGTGTGGGCTGTGATTGAAGAAACAGGTGCTCGTACACATGACTGGAGTATCGGCTACTTAAAGCTGGCAGCACAGATCAAAATCTAAGGTGCGTTTTCCTTTCGAAACTCCGTTTCTAAGAAATTATTCTAGGGGGCGCCTGGGTGGCTCATTCGGTTAGGCGGCCGACTTCGCCTCAGGTCATGATCTCGCGGTCTCTGAATTCGAGCCCCGCGTTGGGCTCTGTGCTGACAGCTCAGAGCCTGGAGCCTGTTTCAGATTCTGTGTCTCCCTCTCTCTGACCCTCCCCTGTTCATGCTCTGTCTCTCCCTCTCAGAAATAAATTTTTAAAAAGTTTTAAAAAAATAAAAAAAATTAAAAAAAAAGAAATTATTCTAAAGGAGGCAATAAGCAAAAATGTATGATTAAAAACAGTGTAAGTAGCAGTCCAAAAATAGGAAATGAGCTTGGGGAACAACGTTTTAGATGGTGCATCCTGCGGCAGAATTATATGAGAGAGAGTTTAAGGCACTTGCCCAAGGTCACATAGATAATGAGCTCTGGGAGCAAGTGTGAGCTCCAAACCCTACGCGCGTCCACTGCCCTCTGTGTTTCCCTCAGAAAATCATCACAGATGCAAACAAAATTTGAAGTACAGACTCAGCGATGCTGATAATCTTGGTGGAAAACTGAGAATAACTTAGCTGTCTAACGGTAGGGAGTTAGTTACCTAGATCGGGTACATCCGTACAATGAAATACGAGGCACCCACTGAACATGGTGCGTAGGAAAGAATTTCCAGGGACTCGAAGTCACGTCGTGCTGTGCGTGAGCACGCGTGTGCGTAGTCTATAGGCATACGCGGGCACCAAAGGGAAATAACGAAAATGTTAACATCGATTATCTCTAATGGCGGCGTTTGGTGTGGCTTTCGTTTCTTCATGCCCTTCTGCGTTCTTCAAACGTCCTCACTTTGGATTACGGCTATTCCATTTATAGCAACCAAGAATCATGGCGGCCACCAGCCTCAACTCCCCTCTTGTGACAGATGAGGTGATGGAGGCCCCGGGAGAGCAAGGAGCCTTCCTGAAATCGAGGAGCCCATCAGAAGACAGAGTGGGAGGAAACCCTTTGTGTTTTATCCCCTATAATGGGTCTCCCCAACACGGCGCTGGAGTCCAACTAGAGTCGGAAGTGTCGAAACCATAGAGAGCTCCCCCCACCCCCGCCCCACCACCACCTCTGGCTGGCCAGGATGTGCACGCGCAGTGACAGGTGGTCACAGAGAGGCAAGCCGACCGCAGCCGGGTTTACCCCAACCGGACTAGCAGACACCTGCCCTTCTCCAGATCTCCCCACGTCACTCATATTCCTGGTCCTCAGCGACAGCGAGGCTCCGCTCCTGAGGACAGTTCGATGACGCACTTACTGGTCGAGTTGCTGCGTGTCCTTTGGTGACAGGCTTTGGGAAGCTGGCAGTTACTACTCTGCGGTTCTACTCTCCCAGACTTTTCTCGAGAAGTTGTGGAAGCTTCCTGCAAAACAGTTCCCATTGTTTATTCAGCGAGTTCGCCAGGAACAGAAAAAGGTGCACAGAACACCGAGGTTTTGACACTGACCATATGGACGGACTTGTGGGGTTGTCTGTCTCCCCCGGTAAATTATAGGGTCTATGATGGCAGACGTACAGACTCATTGCCACCCATTCATCCATAGCTTCACCCATCACTTAATAAAAATTGAATGATAGATATACCGCATAGGTACTGGACAAAGGCAACCGATGTCTAAACACCATGTCAGCCATTACGTGTCCTTTCTTTGTCAAGTGGTGGGGAAACAGGTGTGAACGAGCCAGACAGGACATGGATCCCAGGGCAGTGCTGTCCTCGTGAAGGAAAAACAATGGGAAATAAACAAACGAGAGTGACAGATCGTTACAGAGAAGGGCAAAGGTGGTAGAAGAGAGAACTCAAGAGAGACCCAAATGGGGAGCCTAGAAGGTGGTTTCAGAGAAGAGCTCAGGTCAGATCCTGTCGAATCCCGTCCAATGAATGTTACAGGAATAGGTTTTGAAATATGGAACCATCCATGCATTCTTGAGAGTATTATGATTTTCCTATATTGCTGATTTCCATCTCCGAAGATTTAACTGAGGGCTTTTAAAATCAACATTCTCAAGTTAAATTCGGTTATGGCTCTTGCCATATTGGTCACAGTTTCCATGCTCCTTTCTCATGCTAATAATTTGGAGACCCTGTCAGCGCCTGGCTAATGTCGCGTGTCCGGTGTGTGCGTGGGCTTCCAGCACCTGGCGCATTTCCCAGGGTGGAAGGAACACCTACTGTTGCCTCTCGCTTTGGACCCGGCGACCCAGCCTCCCCTCCGGCCCCTGGCACCGTGAGCTGGCGGGCTCTGGGGATCGGCCCCACTCACTTTCCAGGTGTTTTCCTCCCACGTGGTCAGCGGCAGGCTAATGAGCCCTTCCCCGATCCAGTGCCACCTGCTCTCCGTCATGCAGAAAGTTCTCATGGGTTCCAGAACACGGTGGGCCCCTTTCCGTGGCTTCCTGTTCTGACATGCATCTCTCCCTGTTTGTATGTATATTCTCTGAATTGGGGTACAAATTTCCAAGAGGTGGGGAAGTTAATAAAATGTACCCTGCAGCCCTTTGGAGCCAGAAGTCCACTCCCGGCCTTTTTGATGTTTAAAATTGAATTCGGTTCTCACCCAAGTTGGATCCTGTAAGGGACCGCCTACCAGTTCCCTGTTGTTTCTTGTACCCATCAGTGTTTAATGCCAGACCTCCTCTCCGTAGCTTTCTTTTTCAGCAGCAGGTGGTGCTATACGAACCCAAACAAAACTGCCTTCTGTAATGAGGCTCCCCTGAGAATTTTCCGAAGGAGACAGAGCACCGCTTCTATGGGAGGTGGCTCGTGCATTCGAAGTTTTGAGACGCTATATTTCTAGGACTTAGCATCATGGTCTGTTCTTTGAATCAACTGCTTCATGCGATAGAATGTTCTAAAGAATATTTCTTAATTACAAGAGTCCCTGAGGCTTCATCCTAATTCTAATATCAAGACTCCCTTCCTACATTATCCCCCCTTCTCCATGCTCCTCAGTGAGACTATGGAAGTAAATAATAAAATGTGACTTCAGTAGCTCTCTTGGCTTCACTGAATGTAGAGAAGCCTAGTAAAACAGCCGATATGTCTCCTTGTCCAAAGTGAAGCCGTATTTGCAAAGTACCTTTGAAATGTGGGTTCCCCCCCAAATTTCTAATAAAATGGAGATAAGTAAGTAAGTGAGGTATATACAAACACGAATCCTAATCGTCTTTAAAAATAATGTTTATATAGATTGGAAGAACAAGCATTGTTAAAATGCTTATCCTCCCCAAAGCAATCTACATATTTAATGCATCCTTATCAAAATACCAACAGCATTCTTCACAGATCTAGAACAAACAGACCTAAAATTCGTATAGCACCAGAAAAAACCCTGAATAGCCAAAGCAATCCTGAAAAAGAAAACTGAAGCTGGAGACCTCACAATCCCAGACTTCAGGCTGTATTACAAAGCTGTAATCATCAAGACAGTGTGGTCTTGGCATGAAAACAGACATAGAGATCAATGAAACAGAACAGAAAACCCAGAACGGGGTCCACAACTATATGGTCAATTAATCTTTGACAAAGCGGGAAAGAGTATCCAACGGAAAAAAGAGTTTTCTCAACAAATGGCGTTGGGGAAACTGGACGGCGGCATGCAGAAAAATGAGCCTGGACCGCTTTCTTACACCAGACACAAAAATCACCCGAAAATGGATGAAAGACCTAAACGTAAGGAAGCCATCAAAATCCTAGAGTCCTAGAGGAGAAGCTCTGCCTCCCCCGACCAGAGCTGTCTCAGACGTAGGTGGCAGGCGGTCGATCCCTTGCCGTGGCTCTGCCACGGAGCCAGGCTCTGAACTAGCTGGAGGTTCTCACAACTTGCATCTACCCAAGCACCTGCCAAGCTCCCCGAAGTTGTGTGAACTTGATGTGTTTCTCTCTGGCGCAGCTGTGGGAGTAGCTGACTCACTGGACGGCTACTGTGGGGAAGAATGGAAATGTGCTTCCATGAACAGAAGGTGACGCCCAAGAGACAATTTTCTATCAGACGTGTCAACAAACCACCAACAACCAAAAACAGAAACGACACGGCCCCTAAAATTCCCCCAAGCAGAGGCAGTGCATAAGTCCTGCGGACTTTCTACCTCCTGGATACCAACAGGGATCCAGCACTCATCCACACTCTGGGATTATTCCAAGGTTTTGTTCATTTTTTTCATCTGTATAACTGTGAGCTTAGTGGTTTCTTGAACAGAAATGCACTGTGGGAGAGAGTGGGTAGAGCGTATTACTCTGGGCTTGTCGTCTAATTGTTTGGACTCAGTTTCCCCCTTTGTAAGCCAAGGAGGTCAACTCAACAGCCTCCATAATCGCTTTCAGCTCCGTGCTTTTGAACGCAACTGATGGTTATGTTTAAAGATCTAAAGGGCTACTGTCCTCTCAGAAGTGATCACATGTTAGAAGATCGCTCACAAGAACAAAATATCTTTCCTTGGCTCCCAGGGGCGCCTGGTCACTCTTGGGCAAGGATGTCCTGGGTGGAGTGGTTTCTCATCAAAGGAGTCTCTGTGGGATCCCCATGAACATTTGCTCAGTACGGCGCCCTTCCAACACACAGAACAGAGCCCTTTTGTTCCTGCTCCCAAGGTGGGCCTCCCCTTGGAGCTGAGGACTTGTCACTGAGGTCAGGGGCTAGCAGAGACATCTCAGACACATTTCCCCTTGTTCCTATCAGAGACGGCAGCATCGAGCAGCAGCTCTGTGGGTAGCGTGCCCATCGTCAGCTGGCCTACAGTCTCTACGTTGACCAGTCCCACTGGCGCCTGAGTGCGGAATGAGGTAGACTGGCAGCTACCCGTCTTTGAGGTATTTTTCCCAACAATGAAGATCAGCCGTGTAACTTCAAGAGTTAAGCAGCCAACCCTCAAATATGGAAATACCCCACGACCCCCAGAAAGTAAACCCAGGATGAATTTGCAGAGTTCTGGGGCACTGTGTCCCATAAAGCGAGATTATTCTGGAGACGAAACTCCTCCCCAGGGGCTAGAAGGGTCCGTTGCTCTCTTAGGGTCACTGATCTTGTCTGTAGATCCCTGATTGCTGGCAGAAGGTTCATGCTTCTGGAGTTTTCTGACTGCCTCCCACATAAATATGAGCCTTTCCATTTTTTCTTTGAACTGAAACACCATAGTGGTTCCAGTCTAAGGCAACCGCAAAATATAACCCTACTGTCCTCCAGATCTGAGGCTTGCTTCCGGTGGTTGGCCTGATGACAATTCAGCAACACGCTTTGATCTGTAAGTCACAAGGATGAGCAACTAGGCCGGGCAGAGCAGTTCTGGGATGGTCGTGTGGGATGCTGAGGTCACACACCTCCTGACAGGGAGAGGAAGGGTAGGAGCCAAAAGCCTAGGGGTCCTTCTCAAGCCCTCCTGCCCCTGTGACCTCAGTCACCTGTATTTCTACCTTTCCAAACACCCCAACATGCCCATTCTTGTTGGCTATGCCCCAGTTCAGAATACACCCCCTACATTGGAATATACAAAGCCCTAGGGACTAGAAAGGGTATTTTTGAAGAATATTTTTAACAAATGGGGGCATCTGAGTGGCTCGGTCAGTTAAGCATCTGACTCCCTCTCAGCTCAGGTCATGATCTACTGGGTGCGTGGGATTGAGCCCCATGGTGGGCTCTTCACTGATGGCACAGTCTACTTAGGATTCTCTCTCTTCCTCTCTCTCTCTCCCCCCCTCCATCCCTCCAACGCTTTCTCTCTCTCTCTCTCTCTCTCTCTAATCTATCCATCTCATCTCAAAAAAAACTTTAAAAAATTTTTTTAAAGAATATTTTTAACAAATAGCTCTGGGACAACTGGATATCTACATGAAAAAGAATGAAGCTGGACCCCTTTCTTAAAACACACACAAAACTAACTCCAAATGGACCATAGACGTATGTATGAGCTGCAACTAAAAAAACCTCTTAGAAGAAAACACAGATCCTTATGACCCTGGGTTAGGAAAACACTTCTTAGATATGAACCAAAAGTGAAAGTGACAAAAAAAAATGTAGAAAATTGGCTTCCTTGGAATTACAAAATTTGTGCTTCAAAAGACACCGTCAAAGAAGTGAAAAGACAACCCACAGAATTGGAGGAAATATTTGCAACTCATACGTATGATAAGGGACTTGTATCAAGCATATATAAAGAACTCCTACAACTCAATAATAGAGAGACAAATAATTTCAATTGTTTAAGTGGAAAAAGGATCTGAATAGATATCTTCCCAAAGAAGTTACACAAGAAGCATCTGAAAATATATTCAACATCATTACCTATCAAGAAAATGCAAATCAAAACCACAGTGAGGAGGTGCTGATTCAAGCTGGCAACTAGAAGGATCCTGAACTCACTTCCCCCAACAGACACGTGAAATCTACTGCCACATGTGGACCAAAAACAAAAACCTAAAAACTGGCAGACAGACCACTTTACATCTGACAAATGGGGGGGGGGCGGGGGTAGGAAAGTCTGAAACACAGTCCCATAAACCCACTCATGAGGGGGCGACCCACAATCAGGAGGCGGCCCAAAACTTTGAGCTTCCCACTGAGGAGTGAAGAGCTTATACCCGCCACATCGGACACCACAACTTTTAAGGCTCCTGAGAGATAAGCCTTCAAAACACCTGGTTTTGAAGAGCCCTGGGGTTCGTGCCCCCTGGACCCCTGGGGTTGTGGTGAGCTGAGGACCAGCTGCCATCAGGCTGGCGCACGCCCATCACCCCAAGGCCCAGACTTTATGCGAAAGACACTCATTTTTTTATTTTAAAGTGTTGGTCTGAGGGCCAGGGGTCTGTGGGAGTCCAATCAGGGGACAGAACTGGTGGGCACCCTCTTCCCATCCCATCTGCCGGCGGGCACTATTTTTCCTTCTTCTTTCTCTCTTTTCTCTTTTCTTTTCCTTCTTTTTTTCTTCTCCGTTTTCCCTTTTCAGCAGGTGTCACCTCTGTGCTCCCTCTGTGCAGAGAGAGGGAGAGACAGAGAACCCCAAACAGGCTCCACGCTGTCAGCATAGAGCCCGACATGGGGCTTGAACTCACGAAACCTCGAGATCATGACCTGAGCCTAAACCTAGATGCTTAACCGACTGAGCCACCCAGGCGCCCCAAAAGTACATTTTAATTGGGCGAATTGTATGGTGTGTGAGTTATATCTTAATAAAACCATTTTCAAAGGACTGTTCATTTATTCATTCGTAATATCCCTGTCCTCCACGGCTCCTCCTGCCGGCGTGATGTTGTAAATATGCAAACGCTATTCATGAGGCTGACTGAATGTCTGGTGGGTCTGCCTCTGACGGGGTCAAGGTCAAATGTGAGCTCCCCGGCGCCTCGTCCTTGCCCCCAGTGAGCCACACTCCCTGCCGTGGACCCGCTGCGTCCTGTCCCATCTTGCTGCTGCTTATCCTTGCTCCTGGTCCCTTTTCAAGAGTAAGTTTAGGCGTCATGCCTCCGTAGTGACGTCTCCGTGCAAAGCAGCTGCCTCCTGAGCAAAGCCAGGACTCTCTCTGCGAAGCAGACCCAAGGGAGTCTTCAAAGCAGGAAGGCACTGAGGTGGTTGTCGGCCATTGTTTTAACGCCTGGGAGGACGGCCCTTCATCGCATACCTGTTTCACACGATAACACTATGTTGTCTAGTTAACAAGTGATGCCTCTTGCTAGTTTTGTAAGAGCTCTCCTAAATTTAAAAACTTTTCCCCTCCAAAAATTTGAATATTCTTCTCCCCAAACAGGGTTTATATTTCCTCTCACTTAATAGAAATGCCCTTCCGTAGAGTGTTGTCGTATCAGGTCTAGTGGGATGGTCAAAAGAATTAAATGAACTAATGTAAGCAAAGCACCTGCGTCGGTGACCAGCAAGCACCCCAATGTCCCAAACAGTCACCGAGCAGTGCCAATCTGTTTCCCAGATAGTCCTCCGTTCACATCCTCCTCTTCAGAGACTGGAAATACGCTACGGGAAATAACTGGAAAAAATGCACAAACACGCGTAGAGATATGTCCATCTCGCTGTCGGTGGGAGAAGGCGATGGTGAGGTGGCACCGAGGGTGTTTCGGCAGTAAACGATCACTTTGATCCTTCTGCTAAAAACAAGTCAAAGGGTTGGAGGGGATGGGAAACAGCAAATACCGGTGAAATAGCAAAGGAGTAAAAACACCTAGGGGCCACGCAGTGAACAGAGGCTGCCCCTCAAGTTTCCTGGCAGGTAAGCAGCCCAGAAGCCGGCTGAGGCCCTGCGATCATGTTATGAACCGGCTGAACTTGAACTTCACCTTCTAGAGCTTTATGGGATATCGGGAGCAGAAGGGAAGTCCCGGCTTCTTCTTAAGATGTGAAGCTTAATAGGACGCAGAGGGAGCTTCCCCCCCCCACACACATATTTACATCCTCAGTTAAAATGTAAACTGGAAATAAGTCCGTGCCCCCCTCGGGAACTGCATGAAAACTGCCAGTCTGGAAATGGCCGTGAACGGAAGAGGGGGAAGCCTTCCTCATTTGCTGGTGATTAACAATTACCAGACGGCCCTGGCAAGAGCTGGCAGCCCGAACTCGTACCACATGTGTGTCTTGAAAGAAACCTCTAGACCAGAATTTAGTTTAAAATGGTTCCAGGCTGGTGGTGCCCCAGCCACCTGGCAGGAACGAAATCGAAACTTCTCTGGAAGAATGAGCTTTAACTTAAGTCACAAAGATTCCCACCGAGACACGAACAAGATGTATAAGCTCTCAGAGAAAAAGGTAAAAAAGGTTAAAAATAAAAATAAAATAACATAAAATAACATAAAATAAAATAAAATACAATTACATATATATACATATATATCTATCTATATATACCTATATACCCATATATATATAGGTATATATACATATATACCTATATGTGTGTGTGTATATATATATATATACCTATATGTGTGTGTATATATATATATATATATAGGCAAATGGATGAATGAATGCATAACTAACTAAATAATACATACATACATAAAACACATACTAGAATAGGGGCACCTGGGTGGCTCAGTCGGTTAAGCATCCGACTTCCACTCAGGTCATGATCTCACAGTTCATAGGTTCAAGCCCCACGTCGGGCTCTGTGCTGACAGCTCCGAGCCTGGAGCCTGCTTTGGATTCTGTCTCTCTCTCTCTCTCTCTCTCTCTCTCTCTGTTCCTCCCCCACTTATGCTCTGTCTCTCTCAAAAATAAGTAAAAACATTAAAAAAAATTTTTTTAAACGCGTACTGGAATAGGCACCCTGAGAGAGAGCCAGAAGGAATAAGACACACAAAATCAAACCTAGAAAGACTTCACAGTGTGGGAAAAAACAGACACAGAAAGCAAAGTAAATACGTTTATATTTTCAAAGAAATAGACGAGACGATAGAACAACTTAAGGAGAGAGAAACCATGAAAATGTTCTCAGCAGACTTGAAAAAGTACCAAGAAACTTAAAGAAATAATAACATTATTGAGATTTGAAAGTAAATCGGTGGGCTGGACAGTGGATGTGATGGCACCAGAGAGGGGCAAGAGGACTGAAACACAGACCTGAAACAGATGTCCCGACGGCCACCAAAAGGGACCAGGAGCATCGAGGAGGGTTCAGACCATGGAGGAGGAGTGGGGAGCCTAGCATCTAATCCGCGTTCCAGGAGGACAGTCCCTCCCTGCACGTGAGCCTGGACGAGCCTCCTCCCGCCCCGAAGAAATCATCCGTCCACAGAGTCGTGAAACCCGACAATTCCCAAATAAGAGGAGTAAAAGAAAAAGCGTACTTAGCTCCTAGCTGAACCACCGAACGTGGAAACATAGAGCGGCTCTTTAAATCAGCCAGAGAGAAGACAGATGGTCTTTAAATGAGCAATGATTAAACCCGAAGCTCCTGTCTGGGGGGCAATTGTGAAATAATTAGTCCCACGTGGCAAGAGAAAGCGACCATCGGCGTAGACTCAGAGACCAGGAAGCAAATCTTTAAGAGTGAGTGAAATGAAGTTCTTCCGAAGAGAAAATCTGAGGGACTTTGCCACCAGTGTATCATCACCAGTGCAATTCCAGAGACGGGGGAGGGGGAGAGGGAGGTGAGGGGGAAGGGGGAGGGGAAGGGGGAGAGGGAGGTGAGGGGGAAGGGGGAGGGGAAGGGGGAGAGGGAGGTGAGGGGGAAGGGGGAGGGGAAGGGGGAGAGGGAGGTGAGGGGGAAGGGGGAGGGGAAGGGGGAGAGGGAGGTGAGGGGGAAGGGGGAGGGGAAGGGGGAGAGGGAGGTGAGGGGGAAGGGGGAGGGGAAGGGGGAGAGGGAGGTGAGGGGGAAGGGGGAGGGGAAGGGGGAGAGGGAGGTGAGGGGGAAGGGGGAGGGGAAGGGGGAGAGGGAGGTGAGGGGGAAGGGGAAGGGGAAAGGGGGAGGGAGGAGGGGGAGGAGGAGAAAGAGGGGGAGGGGGAAGGGGAAAGGGGTCATAGGGAGGAGGAGGTGAAGGAGGAGAGGAGAGACAGGGAGGAGAAGAAACTCCACGTTGGAGGCCTGTGATACAAAGAATGTCAATAAAAGAAAAACTGGATATTTGGATAAATCCAAACAAAAATGGCTGCGTGGAATAATAACCATACCTTGTGGTTTCACAAACGAAAGCAGAGCTAAGTTACCTGAAAATAATAGGATGTAAGCCGAGATGTTGGGATGAAAATATTCAGTGGTTTTTTGTACCGTTCGGAAGGTAAAAACGGATAAACTTAGCACTTCGAAAACCTGAATGTGCGTGCCAAATTTTCTGGGATAGTCATAAAATTACAGAAACAGGGTTATAAACAGAAACAATAGAGGAGAAGAAGAACGAGAAAATATAACCAACAAAAAAGGCAAGAAAGCAGAAGGAAAAAAAACAGGCAAAGTAGAAAAAATACTTAAAATGACATAATTTTACACGCATATGTGTGTGTAATTTAAGAGGCCCTATGATCCAGCTAAAAGAGGAGGATTGTCTGGGGCGCCTGGGTGGCTCAGTCGGTTGAGCATCCGGCTTTGACTCAGGTCATGATCTCAGGTGTCACGGGTTCGACCCCCGTGTCGGGCTCTGTGCTGACGGCTCAGAGCCTGGAGTTTCGGATTCTGTGTCTCCCCTCTCTGCCCCTCCCCTGCTCATGCTCTCTATCTCTCTCTCAAAAATAAATAAGCATTAAATTTTTTTTTTAAAAAAAGACAAGGATTGTCAAGATAGATGTCCTTTAAAAAATTTTTTTAATTCACTTTTAAATAAAAACTTAATTTTTTGGAGAAGTTTTAGGTTTACACCAAACTCGAGAGGGAAGTACAGAGATTGCCCACACACTCTCTGCCCCCACACGTGCACAGCCGCCCCCACCGTATGCACCTGCCGCCAGAGGGCATGCTTGTTACCAGGGATGAACCCGCGCTGACGCGTCATCATCGCGCAGAGCCCACAGTTCACCTCCGGTTCCTTCTTGATGGTGTACATTCTGTGGGTTTGGACAAATGCGCAATAACATGCCCCCATCGCTGCAACCTGATGCAGAGGATGTACGTCACTGCTTCTGTTGATCCGCTCATTTCTCCCTCCACCCGCCCCACCCCGGGCAAACACTGATCGTTCACTGTCTCCATAGTTTGTCTTTTCCAGAAAGCCATGTGGGCGGAATCGCATAGAGGTAACCTTTTCAGACTGGCTTCTTTCGCCTAATATTATACATTTAAAGTTCCTCCATGCGTGTTCGTGGCTCGGTGGCTGGTACATCTTCAGGGCCGGATAACATCGGTTGTCTGAATGGACCACAGTTTGTGTTTCCATTCCCCTCCTGAGGGACATCTCGGTGACTTCCAAGTTGGGGCGATTATGAACAAAGCTGCTGTGCCCATCCGTGCGCAGGTTTCCGTGTGGGCACGAGCGTTCGGCTCCTTTGTAAACGCCAGGAGCCCAAGCGTTGATAGGACGGTTAAGAGTATGGTTGGTTCTCTGAGAAGCCACCAAACTTGTCTTCCAACGTGGTGGCGCCATTTTGCATCCCCACCGCGGAGCTTGAGAGCCGGTGCTGTTCCCCATCCTCGCCAGCAGGTGGTGTTGTCCGTGTTCCCCGTTTTGGCCATTCCAATACGTGTGTGGCAGTCCCTCATGCCTGTTTCCCTTTGCATGTCCCTGACGACGTAGGAGCATCTTTTCATGTGCTTACTTGCACGTGTAGGTCTTTGGGGGGGGGGGGGGTATCTGCGAAGGTCTTTGCCCACTTTTTTACATGTGGATTTATTTTTGAGAGAGTGCAAGCAGGGGAGGGACACGGAGAGGGAGGGACGCAGAGGATCTGAAGTGGGCTCTGAGCTGTCAGCACAGAGCCTGGCGGGGGACTCGAAATCACAGGCCGCGAGATCACGACCTGAGCCAGAGCCACCCAGGCGCCCCAGTCCTTGCCCACTTTTTTAATTAGGGTTGTCTTCTCAGCGTTGGGTTTTAAGAGTCCTTTGTATACTTTGGGTCACAGTCCTTTATCAGATGTGCTTTCTGCAAAGACAACAGATACGGAGCGGCCCCACCTCCCCCCACACCCCCCTAGAGCTGTAGTCACACCCAGCCTCCTACTCGGTGGCTTGTCTTCTCATTGTCTTGACCGTTGTCTTTCCCAGAGCAGCCTTGTTTTCCTTTTAAAGAAGTCCAGCTTATCAGGGATTTATTTTACAGATGCATCAGACGAATGCTAATCAAAATGAATCTGGCACCAGTTTATAGAAAAAGTAGATTTAAGCAAAAATAATTAATAGAACCCAAGTCACTATAGAATGATACCTGCTTTAAATCATGAAAAGGATACAATTCCAAGCTTGTTGGCACCTTGAATCAGCGCCCTCTGTACTGACATAACAAGGGACATGTAGCCTGGGTTTTGAACCTACACCCCGAACCCTGCCAGATCAAGCAGATGAACATCAGAAAAGTGTATAGACTTTTTAAAGAATGCAATTAGCAGGAGAAGGATACAGTGTTTCCTCAAACAGACATGAACTATTTACCAAGAAGAATCAATCGTAAATAGGGCCATCAAACCACTCTAAACAACCACAGTGGCCTGGAACAGGACCACAGGTTCTGACAACAGCACCATTAGCCGTAAAGCCCAATAAAAGGATAACCGGAGAGAGAGGAGACAAACTCGTGTTGCTCGAGGTTAGGGGTGGCTGTAAAGGGACAGCAGCAGGGGGGCTTGAGGGAAGGTGGGGCAGCTCCGTATCTCGATTGGGGTGGTGGTTCCACAGAGCCACACGGTGGGACAGCATAGCACCGAACTGAACACTTGTAACAAGGTCAAACGTCTGGGGTTGATGTCCTACGGTGGCCACGCAGGGTGCAGCCACGGGGAAAGTGAGGCTGTGCTACCGGGGCTGTCCTTGTAACTTTGAGCCCATCTACAATTATTTCAAAAATTAGTCAGGAAAGCTTTTTAAAAGAGTAACTGGAAAATACCCATGTGTTTGAAAAATCAAGAATCACACCTTCTACATAACTCGTGGGTCAAAGAAGATAATGATACCGGAAATTTTAAAGCGTTTCGAGCTGAATGATAATGCGAATTTAGATGTCAGATCTTCTGAAACGCGGCTACAGATAAAGCAATACTTTAGAGAAGTTATCTTAAGTGCTTCTATGTAGAAAGATAAAGGCTGAAATTAATTAATGAGCTAATCATCAAAGGAAGTAGAAAAGAGACAATGATAGAGGTAAGAACAAGATTTATGACACATGTAATAGGGGGACTGACAAAATTAAAATTTGGTTCTGGGAAAACATTGGTGAATCGCCAGCGAAATTAATCAAGAAGAAAAAAGAGAGAGAGACAGAACACACATAACAGGAAAGGTTAAGAGGGGACATGATTACAGATTTAAAAGGTAAGAGAATATAATAAACAACTTTATAGAATAAATATGAACAATGAAATAAAATGAAAAAATTCTGAGAAAAAAAAATCTTTATCAAAATACCACCAAATAAAATTCACCAATTCGTAAAAACAATTATACATGATGACCATGTGGGATTATTCCAGGGATGCAGGGAGAGTTCATTCAAAACTCAGTTATGGTAATCTACTGTATTGACAAGCTAACAAAGAAAAATTACATGATCCCATCAATCGGTGCAGAAAAGCATCTGACGAAATTAAACACTGAGTCATAATGTAAACTCTCAGTGCACTAGGCCTAAAACAAGAACATTCTCAACTTCATAAAGGATATTGGCAAAAAACCATAGCTAACAGCTCTCTTGATGAGGAGAACTGAATGCTTTGCCTCTGAGGTTGGACACAAAGCAAGAAAGCCTCATCTCAACACTCATTGGACTTGGTGCTGAAAATTCTGGCCACTGCAATAAGGCAACACAAGGAAATAGAAGGAGTTCAGTTGAGAAAGGAAGAACGAAACATGTCTTTATTTACAGATGGCACAATTGTCTACATGGAGCATCCCAAGGCATCTTTGAAAATAATTCATAAAATGAATAAGTGAGTTCAGTGATTTTCAGTAAACATATGTGCAGTATATGTTTATTTGCAATAAATATAACAAAAATCAATTAGATTTCTTTCTACTGGCAATGAACACACAGATACTAAAATCTAAATTTAGTATTGTAATACCATTTACAATCGCTCAAAAAAAGAAAAATCCTTAGGCATAAATCCAGGGAAACATAGTCAGGACTTGTACAGAGCAAACTACGAAACACTAAGGAGAGAAGCCAAAGATCTCAGTAGATAGATATACCATATTCATAGATTGGGAAACTCGGTAAAGATTAGTTCTCCCCAAATCTATATATAAAGTTCATGTGATTCCTACTAAAAATCCCAGTAAGACTTTTTATATAGACGAAATTATCCTAAAATCTATACGGAAATGCTAAGAGACTAGAGTAGCTAAAACACCTTTGGAAAAAGAACAATAAAGTAGGAGAAATCAGCCAACCTGATTTTGAGAACTGTTATGTAGCTACAGTAACCAAAAATGTGCGGTATTGGAGGACGGATATACGTATGGACTAGAGAACGCAGAAACAGACCTACACAAACATGCCCACCTAATTTATAACAAAGGTGCAAACGCAACTCAATGGGGGCAAGAGAGCCTTTTCAGCAAATGATGTCGCAGCAAGTGAACATCGATGGGGGTGGGGAGGGAGGTGAGGGACGAGGAGGCGTGGCCCGCATCTCTTAGCTCTTACAAAAATGAACTCAAAAAGGACCGACACATAAAAGGTAAGGTTATAAAACTTTTAGAAAAAATAGAAGAAACTGTTCAGGATCTAGAGCCAGGGAAAGGGTGCTTAAACTTAACACCAAGAACATAATCCATAAAAAGAATCGATAAATTGGACTTCACCCAAATTAAAAACTTTTGTTCTCTGAAAGATCCCTGTAAGAGGATGTAAAGACAAACCACATACCGTCCTGGAGAAAAGATTTGTAAGCCACGTATGCAATAAAAGACGAGTACCTAGAATATATAAAGAATTCTTGAAACTCCACAGGAAAAATAACAGTCTAATCAGAAAATGAGCCAAACACAAGAACAGACGTTTCTCTGAAGAGGCAAATAAACCCCCGAAAAGATGTTCAATGTCATCGGTCATTAATGAAACGCAGTTTAAAACCACAATGAGATATTATTACATACGCATCAGAATGGCCCAAGTAAAAAATGGCGGCATCGAATATTGTCGAGCTTGCAGACAAACTGGATCACTCATACTTTACGTGACCGTAAAACGGACAGCCACGCCAGAAAATTGTTTGGCAATTTCTTTAGAAATAAGACATACGGCTGTTGTAGAACCCCAGAACTGGACTCCTGGGCATTTATCCCGGTGAAATGAAATCATATGTTTCAGCTGCACAGGAGTGTTTGTATCAGCTCTATTCACAATGGCCAAAAAGTGAAAACAACACGGAGGTCCTTTCGTTGCGAGTGGGCCATCCATACAAAGCAACCCTCCTCAGCAATGAAAAGGAGTCACTGATACACACAACAGGCTGAGTCAACCTCCAGAGAATTCCGCTGCGTGAACAAAGCCGGTCCCCAAAGGTTACACACTGTCTGATGCCATTTATACAACTCTCTTGAAATGGTGAAAGTTTAGAAATGGTGGCCGTGGGGGAAGGTGGAGTGGGGGTGGGAGGGAAGTGAGTGCGGCATAAAGGGGCAACAGAAGGAGTCTTTGCCGTAATGGAAATACAGCAACACCTTGGATTGAGAGTAACTTGTTCTGCGAGTGTGCTGCAAACATTTCCAATAAATTTGAACTTGACAAACGAGCGACGTCTTGCAATACGAGTAGCATGGGACGCCGAATGTCACACGATCACAACTGAGCCAATGGTTCTTTGAAATTCACTTTGACATCCAAGTGCTTTGGATTACAAGCATGTTTCCGGAACGAATTATGCTCGCAAACCAAGGCGTTACTGCATTCCGTACGTTGACTGCATCAATACCAATAACCTGATTGTGATATCATACTAGAGTTAGCCAAGATGTTACCATTGGGAAAAACTAAGGTGTACGCATCTCTTTGTATTATTTTCTTACAACTTCATGTGAATCTACGATAATCTTGAAACAAAGAATTTAATTTTAAAAACTATTTAAAAATTGCATTACCAATACCCCAAAATAGCAGTTAGAAGAAGGAATTATTTTAAAAGGTTACCTTCACAAAGCTCATGAAAGATATGTAAGCTCCTTCTGAAGAAAATTACAAAACTTACTGAAGGGCATTAAATAAGTCCAGAATAATCGAGAGAGAAATCATATACACAAAAATGGGAGACACAAAAAAAATCATATGGATGTCTGTTCTCCCCAAAGTCATTTATAAATTTAAGGCGGTACTAACCAAAATTGCAAGTGTTTTTTAGAACATCACAAACTGATCCTTAAATTTTTATCAAGAATCAAATGGCATTAAATAGACACATACTTAACTAAGCACAGGGAAACTTCCATACGAGAGAATAATAATTATTTTTAAATGTAATGATTAAGATAGTAGAGTTTGACATTAGGATAACAAACTGACAACAGAACAGAACAGACAGCCTGGAATAGCTTCATGTTCATACGAAGAAACCCAATTTGTGAGAGAGCTAACACTGTACATGGGGGGGGCGGGGCCAAACACTAATTGAGGTGTTGGGACGATAGGTCAACCGTGTGGAGACGATGTAATGGACCGTACATTCACAAATATCAATTCCGGGTGGATTAAATACATACATACAAAAGTCAAAGCTATAAGATGTTCAGAAGACAACGGAAGAGGATAGCCATGATAACAGAGCATGTTTAGGAAAGGATAAAAGTTTCAAACCAGATGCAAAACAGCACAAACTGTAAAGGACTTGATTGGTAAACTCCCACTAAAATAAAGAACTCCTACTCGTTAATTAAAAAGAGTAAAACGACAAGTTAAGAGCTGGAAAAAGAAAGAGACCAACAACCCAGAAGAAAAACAGAAAAAGTTTGGCTGGGCGTATCACATAAGAGGAAATGCAAACATTCCATAAATATGGAAATATGTGCAACCTACTAGCAATTAGGAAAATACAAAAATAAGTTACTGTGAAAAACAATTTAATAGGCCCCAGACTGGAAAAAAAGTTTAAAAGCTTGATGATACCAAGAACTGGTGAGGATACAGACCAACCGAGAAATTTACACCTGCTGAAGGAAGGGTAGGTTGGCATAGCACTTTTAAATTTTTTTCTTAATGTTTATTTATTTTTGAGAGAGAGAGAGAGAGAGAGAGAGAGAGCACAAGTCAGGGAGGGGCAGAGAGAGAGACACACACAGAATCCGAAGCAGGCTCCAGACTCCGAGCGGTCAGCACAGAGCCGGACGCGGGACTTGAACCCACGAACCATGAGATCGTGACCTGAGCCGAGGTCAGGCGCTTAACTGACTGAGCCACCCAGGAGCCCCTCAAGCACTTTAGAAAATAATTCAACAGTATCTCGTACAAATGAAGATAATGATGATGTCATACCTGAGACTCACTGATTTCACATCTAGCTTTATACCTATCGAAACCTGCAGACGCACACGGAGACAAGTACAAAAATGTCCACAGCAGTACAGTCTCTAAGTTAAAGAGGAGTAGAGGCAAGTAACCCAAATGTCTGTCAGTAGTAAAATGGATAGTGTAGTCACACAATAAAATACCGTAAAACAGCAGGAAAAAAAATCATTGAATTCCAACAAAATGAAATGAGAGGCGCCTGGGTGGCCCAGTCGGTTAAGTGTCCAACTTCGGCTCAGGTCGTGATCTCGCGGTGCGTGGGTTCGAGCCCTGCGTCGGGCTCCGTGCTGACAGTGTGGAGCCTGCTTGGGATTCTCTGTCCCTCTCTCTCTTTCTCTCTCAAAATAAATAAACTTTAAAGAAAAAGAAGGGCACCTGGGTGGCCCAGTCGGTTAAGCGTCCGACTTCGGCTCAGGTCATGATCTCGCGGTGCGTGGGTTCGAGCCCCGCGTTGGGCGCTGTGCTGACCGCTCAGAGCCTGGAGCTTGCTTGGATTCTGTGTCTCCCTCTCTCTCTGCCCTTCCCTCACTTACAGTCTCTCTCTCTCTCTCTCTCTCTCTCTCTCTGTCTCTCTCTCTCAAAAATAGATAAACATTAAAAAGCCAAAGAAATGACATGAATGTATTTCTGGGACATAATTTGAGTAGCAGAAGCAAGCCTACCAAAAGAGCGATCACCGTGCGATTGCATGCGTATTCTCGTCGAAAACAGGTAGAGCTGAGGCCTCCAAAGTTCCTTGACGACATGGCGTTGACTCACTTTCTTCCTCCCTGCTAAATACAGCTAAATACCCCGGAAATTATTCAAGATAGCAACGAAAGGATTCTGAAAGCCAGAAAAGAGACGGCTAGGTGGGTAGGAGACTCAGGACTTGCAGAATAGCAATATGGTGAGTTCCCGGGCTTTCTTTTTACCCACTATATACCCGGGAGAGCCCTCTAACCCAGAACTGCAGACAGGCAAACACAAGGAGTGAACAGAAAACGACGTTCTCTCTTGCCTGGCCAGAAGGCGGGGAAAGGCGGGAGATCGGCACGACCCAGCAGAAGCCCCAGCCCCTTCCCCACCACCAGGGCACCAGCAGGTGGTCCGATCTGCAGCCCCAGGCTGACCCAGCCCCCACTCCAGAACTAGGGCACGAGCAGGAAGTCCGTGCACCTGCAGGGACGGCATCAGCTGAGCGCTTCATTTTCCTGCCCTCCACCTACTGGCCAAAAAGACGGAGGCCCAGCCGCTTCTGCGCATCCCACCCTGAGTGGCAGATGGTCACCCGTGATCCCAGGCAGGCCAGAGAAGCTCTTTCCACCCCAGGAGGCAGAACTGGAAGGAATATGTACCAGCAGGGCCAGAAAAATCGAGCGGGACCAGAATAGCGCTGCAAGGACTCTGGAAACTGAAGTGTTGTTTCCAACAGAAGCCCAGAAAAATAGCCCGGAGCCACATGCTACGTGTAAGTAGGTATTGCCTGCTGAAACACGCGATTTAAGTCGGACCAAGAGACTCTGAACATGATAATGAAAATATCCGAGTTACAATTAACAGTCACTTTTTAAATTTTTTTTTTAACGTTTATTTACTTTTGAGACGGAGAGACAGAACGTGAGCAGGGGAGGGGCAGAGAGAGGGAGACACAGAATCCGAAGCAGGCTCCAGGCTCCGAGCTGTCAGCACAGAGCCCGATGCGGGGTTTGAACTCACGCTCCGTGAGATCATGATCTGAGCCCAAGTCGGACGCTGAACCGACTGAGTCACCCAGGCACCCCTAGAATTTTCCTCTTTAGTGGAAGATAAATAAACATTTATTTACTTTTGAGAGAGACAGAGACAGAGTGAGAGCAGGGGAGGGGCAGAGAGAGAAGAAGACACAGAATCTGAAACAGGCTCCAGGCTCCCAGCTGTCAGCACAGAGCCCGACGGAGGGCTCGAACCCGCAAACCATGAGATCAGGACCTGAGCCCAAGTCGGACACTGAATCGACTGAGCCACCCAGGTGCCCCGCCAGATTTGTTTCTTAAACTTGATGATTGATATGCACATATTTAGGGCATGTTTCTCTTTTTTTAGAGTGCATATACATTTTATAAATTTCTTTTTATATTCCCAATATTTACTAAAATATGTTTTCAAGATCGGGGAACAAAACAATTACGGTAAGTCCCTGTGGTGGATCCTCGCGCAGCCGTCGTCATTTTTTCAGACCCTGTCCCAAGCCGGTGGGGGAAGGGCAAATTGACACAGTGAATCCTTCCCGCCTGTAGCTGGTGCTTACGATTCATTCTGCGGCGGGAACTTAGACATTTGCGTAGCTGGGAGAAATTAATGCAGAGCAATCGGGAGGCACAGCCCAGATGAAAGCCCCTAAACCCAGAAGACTGTTTCGAGCCGGGATGGCTGAGGCTCCGGGTGGGGGGCAGGGTCAGGAAAAGCACCCTGCAGATGACCCCCAAAGCTGACGGAGATGTGGGCTCTTGGACCCGTCAGGAAGGTATTCCGGACAGGGCTGAGTGGGAACAGCACGGAGAAGCCTCCGTGCGTTGTAACGGACACGCGAAGGGCCGTACTGACAAGTACGAACCGCGAAGGCAGGTGGTTCACCTCTTCCTCCCGATCTCCCCTATTCTCTGGCTTCTTTCCACCAAACCCCTTCTCACGAACCAAATGGGGTCCTCGCAGAACCGAGATTCCAAAGACCAGCTTCCAGGCAAATGTCTTCTGAGCATGGAAACGGGGACCAGAGCCCACGTGGAGTCCGGAGGCCGGAGCAAGGGCATGTGATTGCGCCCGCGGGCCTGCCCTCCCAGTCCCTCCACGGGGACCCCCTGCCTCCCTCCCACCGTGCCCCCTACACCCCAGGGCTCCGTGGGAGTCCCCCAGCCTCCCTCCCGGCGGCCTCCCCAATCTCCTCTTCTGTGCGGCAGGAAGAGGCAAGCGGCCAAGGGATTGGGTTTCCCGCTCGTCGAGGAGGCCTGGGCCTCAAAGCCGCAGCAGAGCGAAGGGGCTCGTCTGCTCGCCGAGGCCCCGGCCACCCTCCCTCCACGCACAGCACAAGCCTGCGATTCAGATGGTTGATCTGACCTCATCTATCCTGAGTCACCCTGCAGGAGTGCTGACTTAGCCTAACCAATATTTTGAATTTGTAAAGAAAAGCAGGACTTTCCACACTCCAGAGGCCTTTCCCATGCGGATCAAAGCATCCTGCACTCTTTGAGGAGGGCAGCCCCCCGGGGAGGACCTCCCACGCGTCTGGTCTCATCTGCCAACGTCCTCGCAGACCCAGGGCCATACCCCAGACCCCTGCGGGAGGGAACGTCCAAGGCAGCGCCCCGTGTAAACGCACGTGTTGGCTCAAAAACCCTCTGCAAGGTCAGGCTATGTCGATAGGCTCTCTGCCGTAAGGGTGGCCTCGTGATACTCATTTATGCAACCGTTGTCTCCACGGGTATCTCTAGAGCCATTACTAGGGGCCAGTCCCCGATCCCTTCCCCCCCCCACCACAGTGCCATAAAAGGAGTGCCAGCTTCCGAGTGAGTAAATATAGTGCTTGAGGCCTAGGTGGCAACCTGCTAATATTTAGCTGGAGAGAAAGTAAGAAACAAATCAGAGGGCATCCAGGGGCGCTCGGGCCCCAGCCTCAGGTGGCCCCTCTGTCTATCCCATCAGTGGTGTGCGTGGCCCTGGGCTGGAGGGCTGGTGGGGTGGCTGTTTGGGGGGGGGGCAATGACTAGAGAGCCGGGGGTGTCCACAGGCTGCATGCAAGAGCAGGTCCCCTGTGTTCAAGAGCAGGACAGAGGGACTTGTGGCCAGTGGCCAACAGCCAGCAGATGGCTCTGTCCACGGCACCGTGTCCCCGTGCAGATCTCCAAGAACTTTTCTGAACTTGACTATCCAAGTCCTTACAGAGGGACATTTGTCCAGGTAGGAGGACAGAACCTCTGAGCTGTATGTGACCTTGACTCATGACTCTGAAATATCTAGACATTGGGCACGTGGAGCTCCCTCTGTGCTCCTGGCCCGTCCCGCCTGGACCAGAGGCGGGCTTGAAGGACAGCGATCGCCGGGAGAGACACAGAAACGCAGGAAGGGGCGCGCCTCAGAGGCTCAGTCGTCGGTTAAGCATCCTTGATTTGGCTCAGGTCCTGATCTCGCCGTTTGGTTGGTGGGATCGAGTCCCGCATTGGACTCAGCGCTGACAGTGTGGAACCTGTTTCACATTCCGTGTCTCCCTCCCTCGCTCTCTGCCCCTCCCCTGCTTGTGCACACGCAGGCACTCACTCTCGAAAATAAATAAACTTACAAAAAAGGAGTGCAGGAAGGAATCAAGAATAATGGAGAGGGTAAACGTGGGAATTAACGTCAATGAATATTGACTTTACAGAACAATAATTATGATCTATTCTTGGGATCTGCACATAAATAGAATTAAAATGCACAACGGTAATATCAAAGAAGTGGGCAGGTGCATAAGGAGTTGTGTGTTAAGGTCTTAGTATTGTCTGAGAGCCGCTAAGAGTACTAATTCATATGAGACTCTAACACTTTCAGAGTTAGGTTGTATATTTTAATGATTAAAAGAACAATAAAAAAAATGTATAACTAACAAGCCAACTAAAAGAGAAATGGAATAGTAAAAAATATATATTAACCTAAAAGAGGGCAAGAAAAGAGAGAAAACCGAGTTTTAATAATACCCATAATTATAAGATAAAGATTGTAAGCTGGAAGAAAATCAACCTAATTCTATGCTAGTTACATGAGACACTCCTTAAATATGTGAACGCAGGTTGGTGATCAAAAGAAGAGGGGAAAAGTAACCAAAAGACAGTAGATTAGGCTTTACTAATAGCAAATAATTTTTAAGCGAAAATTTTAAGCCAAAACTACACAAAAAGATAGAGATTTCCCAATTACAAAGGTGATAATCCACCACGAAAATATTTATTTTAATTCTAAATGTCTATGCAAATAATATATGCCTTCAAAATGTAGAAAGCAAAAATGGACAGAACTAAAAGCAGAAACAGATCCGCAATCATATTTGGAGACTTTAACACACTTCTCTCAGTAACTAACAGAGGAATGGGACCAGAAAAGAGGAAAAGATCTGGAAAATGTGATTATTGAACTTGATCTAACAGGACAGACATGCATAGAACACTGCATCCAGCAACAACATATATATTCTATTTCAACAAATTTCCACTGTTAAAGTTATTCACGATACATTCTCTTCTCCGACTGTAGAATAACCCATCTAGGAACCAATACAGAGACAGAGAAAGTAGAAATTCCCCACCTGCCTGAAAGTTAAACAACACGTTTCCAAATAAACCACAGGCCACACAAGAAATCACGAGAGAACATGTACACTATTTAAAATAACGAAGATACGGAATATGAAATTTTGGAGGCAGCTACTAAATTTAGAGGGAAGTTCATAGCCACAAATTAGAAAAAAATAAAAGCCGTAGATCAGTGATCCAAGCTCCCATCTCAAAAAGTTAGAAGAAAAGAACAAGACAGTAGGCGTGAAGAATGGAGAAGAAAGGAATAATAAGGATAAGGACAGAGGTTAATTAAACAGAAAACACGGAACAGAGAAATCCAACGAAATCAAAAGCTGATCCTTTGAGACACCGTAGAATTGATCCCTTTCTGGAAATGGCAGATCAATTAAAAAGAAAGAGGGAAAACAAATTATCAGTATCTGAAAAGGACAACAGCAATGGCTATAGTTCCTGCCATGTCCAAAAATGACATGTACATGCACAAACGAGTGTAAATAAAACTGGGGAAGTCACAGTAACCTGACTTGTCACTGTCATGTGCGGGCTGTGACATTGGACTGCAGTTTGGCAAAACACTATCTTCGGGAGAAACCGGGAGAGTTTACCCAGGATCTCTCTGTATTGTTCTTTACGACATCGTGTGAATCTATAATTATCTCAATAAAAACTCCAATCAAAATGTAGATTAGATCAGCTTTTAGGAACAACTTTGTGCTCATAAATTCAGCAAACGCAGATGAAAAAAAATTTCCAGAACAAAAATGTATGTTACCGGAGCTGATACAGGAAGAAATAAAAATCTCGAATATTCCTGTATCTATTAAATAGATCCAATGATAATTCAAGACCTCCCCACGAAGAGATATCCAGGTCCAAATGGTTTACAGGTGAATTCTCCCAACCATTCAAAAAAGCATAGCTCTAGGATTAGTCCAACCATTCCAAAAGATGGAAAAGGGGAAATGTTTCCCAAATCATTTCGTGAGGCCAGCACACCCATAATATGAAAACCAGACAAGGGCATCACAAGAAAAAAAGTTGAGGCTAAGCTTTCCCACAAACACAAATGGCAAAAGTTGTAAGCCAAATATTAACATACCAAATCCATAGTTATATCGAAAGGATAATAGACCTTCACTAAACTGGGTTTATTCCAGGGCCACGTTGTCTTAACATTTTAAAAAGTCTATCAGTGCAATGCACCCACATTATTAAGAAGAAAGCAGGAGGGGCGCCTGGGTGGCTCAGTCGGTTGAGCGTCCGGCTTCGGCTCAGGTCGTGATCTCGCAGTCTGTGAGTTCGAGCCCCGCGTTGGGCTCTGTGCTGATAGCTCAGAGCCTGGAGCCTGCTTCAGATTCTGTGTCCCTCTCTCTCTGCCCCTCCCCACTCATGCTCTGTCTCTCTCTGTCTCAGAAATAAACATTAAAAACATTAAAATAAAAAAAAATTTATAAAAATAAAAAAAAAAAGAAGAAAGCAGGAAAAACCCATATGATGGTCTCAGTAAATGCAGAAAAAAAGTCATTTTGAAAAAACTTGACAATTGATGTGGGGAAAAATAAAACCTCTCTTCCAAATGCAAATAGAAAGAAACTTCCTCAATTCAATAAAGAGTACCTGAACAGAACAAAACGACAGCAAACTTCAGACTTATTGGCAAAATAATGAAACTTTCCTCTTGAGACTGGAAGGAGACACGGTCGTCTCTGCAGAAAAACAAACCCAGACACTGGAGTCAAACTTTGGAGAGCTCTATCGGGCAAGTGGACCAGAGGATTCAATATTGGAAAGGTACCAGTCCTTTTCAAATACACCTCTACGGAGTCGAGGCAATCGCAATAAAAATCCCAACAGCATAACCAAGTCTAGTTCGAAGAACAAAGCCGGAAGACTCACCAGAGATCAAAAATATATTATATTATGAAACTATCGTAATTAAAACTCTGTGGGGCGCCCGGGGGGCTCAGTCAGTTGAGCATCTGACCCTTGATTTCAGCTCAGGTCGTGATCCCAGGATCATGGGATCGAGCCCCGCATCAGGCTCCGCGCAGAGCACGGAATCTGCTTGAGATTCTCTCTCCCTCTCCCTCTGCCCCTCTCCCCCCCCCCGCTCATGCTCTCTCTTTTCTCTCTAGAACAAAACCGAACCCTCTGTGATATCAGTGCAAAGAAAAAAGAGACTGATGGATCATAATGGGAGAACAGAAAGACACAGCTAGGTACGTGAGATGTAACAGACACGTAGACAGCAGAGAGATACGGTGGAAACATATATTTCACAACGTGTACAAAATCAACTTCGTATGAATTAAGGATCCAAATGCGAAAGGCAAAACAACACAGCTTCCAGGAGAGACGCGGGGAAAAATCTTTGTGACCTCGCGGCAGACAACGATTTCTTCAAAAGGACCCCCTCGCCCCCACCCCCTGGGACACCTGGGCCCTTTGGTTTTTTTCGTGCTTGACTTGCTTTATGGTTTCTGACACGTGTGAAACTATAAAGTCAGCAGAAAAATCGGAAGACTGAGAAACGCAAGTCAAAACCACAATGAGCTATCACCTCATACCTGTCAGAAAGGCACACGAAGAAACAAATATCGACGAGGATGCGGAGAAAGGGGGACCCCCTCGCACTGTTGGTGGGAATGCAGACTGGCGACGGGGCTCCCACCAGAGTGGGCGGGGCCTCAGCCCCACCTGCCTGAGCTTCCTTGCCTCTGGCCTCACACCCTCCCTAAAGGGCCTTTAAAACCCCCTTTCCCTTCAAAAAACAGTGGGTCTGGAGGGGCCAAGGAGTGCGTGCATTTCCTCCTCTTTCAGGGTCTATCTGACCCCCCGAGTGTGGTTAGGTTAGACAGGCCGGCTTTCAACATCCTTCCACGTGAATTCATCCCCAGGGGCCCCGGACGCGCCCCCCGGAGAAGGGGGCCCGCAGGCGCCTGTACGGCACCCACAGGTTCTCTGTGCGACCCCGCGCGGCTCTGGCACAACCCTGGGCAGTGACTTCCTCAGTCCTCCTCGTGCCAAACGCAACGCAGCCAGTATGGCTTGTTTCTCATTTGGCTGTGTATCGAACTTCCTCTTCTTTAATTTTTATATTAGGCGTTTCTAGAGCAGAGGCTGATGTCACCGGAACTCTTTCCAGATGTTGTTTTGAAATCAGTGTAACCATGGCATTGCTGGAAGCTGAGACGTCCGTCGGGGCCAACGGAGCCCCGCCTGGGTGCAGGGCAGGGCAGGAGCTGGGGCGGGGACGAGAGTGTCCCTGGGAGAAGGTGGGGAGCGGGGGTGTTATTCGGTATTGAGTTTCCCCCAGGAAGGACCCTGGGACAGCTGCCACCTTTGACCTTTATGCCCTGGCACTTTTCATATGAAACCCTCGCTTGCTTAGAATGTCCTGGTGGATGGTTTGAGATCACCTGTGCTCCTGCGAAAGGAAACCGAGAAAGCTCGGGTTCCAAGCTTGCCCGTAGCCCTCTCTGCCTTCCCAGTTCACCCTTGTCTCCAACGTGACTCAACTGTGCACATCACCCCATCCCCGCCTGCAACAGGTGCACCCCTTCCCCACCTCCCAGCCTCCGCTGACGCCCCTCTGCTCACTCACACCACGCCCTGCGATCTCGACTTCCTTACTTGGATATCCTGCCTTCCACAGACACCTCCTCCAGGGCGCCCGTCTACAGACAGAGCCGCACATCCCGTGACCCCCCCTCCATGTCTGCACCCACACCCTTAAGCAGGACACATGTGTGCTGTCCCTGCCTCCATGAGCACCGCAGAAGCTACAACTCTGGCTCACTCCCCCCACCCCGTCCGACCACAACCCGCCCCCCCTCCAAGGGACACTCTTCTCACCGCTGCAAATCACTCTTTCCTTCGTGACTTTGCGCATGCTGTTCCTCTGCCTGAAATGCTCTTCCCTGCCTGAAATGTTCATATGACTCACTCATCCACCTCTCCCAGGTCCCTGCCCACATGTCACTTCCTCACAGAAGCCTTCGTGGGCACCTTCTGGAAAAGGACAGTGAGCTCCCCTCGTCACCGTCTCCTGCTCCCGCGTAAGATTTCTTCAGAGCCCTTCACTGTGTCACGTCCTATCACAAAGGTGTTAACATCTGTCCCCTCCCCACCCCCCGGGGCCAGAATACAGTTGTGTGCGGCCAGGGACTGAGCCTGCTTGTCTCCCCTGCCCCCCCGCCGGCAACGGCCTGGCCTAGATGGGTGCTCTGCAAACACCGAATGTGCGATCCCAGCTCCGGGGACGCCTCCCTCCTTGGGAGCCTCCTTACAGCCCTTTTTAATCCGCTTTAAACACGATCCTTGAGGGCGGCGACTGGATCCCACAGGGCCGGGCGTGCAACAGGTGCACAGGAAATACTTGTGCGATTAAGGAGAAGCACAAGCAGTAATTCATTCTAGGAGCCTGTTGGAATCTCAAAATGATGTCTGAATTTCACTTATCTGGGCTCTCACCTGGCTACCGTGGTATCATCGTTAATAAACTTGACTCTTAGGGGCGCCCGGGGGGCTCAGTCAGTGAAGCGTCTGACTCTTGCTTTCGGCTCAGGTCGTGATCTCACAGTTTCATGAGTTCGAGCCCCACGTCGGGCTCTGAGCTGACAGCGAGGGGCCTGCTTGGCATTCTCTCTCCTCCTCTCTCTCTCTCTCTCTCTCTGCACCTCCCCCACTCTCTCTGTCTCTCTGTCTCTGTCTCAAAACTAAGTAAATAAATACTTGGCATCATTCGTGGCAAACCAGGAGCCTGGCCAGGCTCCCCCAACCCCAGTGGGACGCTGGTCCCTCCTTCGGCCCTACTCAGGTCACACCTACAGAAGTCACATCGTGGGTGACGGAGCAGGACGGAGCATGCCGGGCCGGGTGAGGCCTTTGGGGAAGCAGCTTACGTCTGGACATCCCCACCACGGGGCCAGACCTGCTAGCCTGCCATATAATGTCCCATGATCCTGTTTATCGTATACACGTTAAGCTATTACTTTCCTCCTCAAGGAAGCAAGTTGTGCAAAGGTCCCGGACCCCCTCCACGGGGAGTGGGAGGCCTTCCCTGGTTTCCGTGGACAATCGTATGACCGTGCCCGGGGGGACTCAGCAGTAGGCGTGGGAGAAACCCTTCCGGGCTGGGTGAGCCGCACGAGCTCCAAGGTTCAGGGCCGCCTGGACCCTTGGGAAAGGCCACCTTCGATGGAAGGCTGAAGGCACAGTCCTGGACAGAGTAAAATACCTCGAGCAGCCTCCGTCCCCCGCAGTTTCCATCTCGCTGGGATAACACGACTTGAAATAGGGTCTAACAGAAGAGAAGACCTTCTGAAGTTTGGCGGGTCTGCGAACACCACCTCGCTTCCCCCTCGGCCGCCCGCGTGGGAAAATGCTCACGCTCCGCACCCAGGGGGCGAGCGCACTGACCCTCTCCTCCCTGCCCTGTGTGACCCAGGTCTCCTCTGCCCTGGCCCTGGGAGTCAGTCCCCGTCAGGTTCTCTACTGGGGGAGACGGGAGCCCCCCAGCACACGCCGGAGACAGGGAGGAACCTTTCCAAGTGCACTGACCACGCGCTTTGCGATTTCCAGCAGGGACCCGGGCTCCGTTACCGCCCCCTGACACAGTGTCTCCCCCCATCGCTCAAGCGAGAAGGTTAACTGAGCCCGATTCGCTGCCACGCTCATCGTTCTCGTTCCAGTGAGCCCTGGCTCACAGGCTTTAATTCGGAGCACCCAAAGCCAACCACAGAGCCTTCCGGCCCCGCGGGTCCCGGGCCTACCTTCAGGAACAACATCCTCCTACAGCTCTTGCCTCGATCGCTCCCAGCGGCGTGGAGCTGAGCCGCCTCCGAGGCCGGCGTTAGATCAGGAAGGCTGCCGGGCCCGGCCTCCGATGTGTCTGCCAGCTGCACCGACGAGTGGAAGATCCGCTCCCTGCCCTGGCCCAGGGGCATCTCAAAGGGATCGGGGTACTTCTCGTCGGGGCTCGAGCCGTCGTCGCTGGTCTTAGCGTGACAGAGCATCAGGGAGCGGGAGACAGACCGCAGTTTTGTGGACTTCCTGCTCCTGCCAGCCCGGCCGTGCGGGTCCATCCTCAGAGAGGCCGCGGCGCTGCCCTTCGTTTTCTCCTGGCCCGCGGCCCTCGGCTGGCGGGCGCTGGCCGGGCTGGGCTTGGCCACCGCTTTGTCGCGCCCTGGAGGAAAGAGGAAGCGGAAAGAGGCCGTGTGACTTGCCCGTGACAAGCGGAGCCAGACGAGGGCCCTGGTACGGAGCCGTGGGCGCCGTGCCCGTGAAGCAGGGCAGACCGTGGCTCTGGCCTGTCCACGTGGCCGGCCGGGTGGGGGCCCCGTGACCCCGCGTGCTTACCACGCCCTCCATTCCCAGGACCGTGGAGACCAGGGCTTCTCGCAACCACACCCTCACTCTGCAGGTGGGGAAACTGAGGCACCAGAGGGGAAACGCAGCCCCCAAGCCACTGGCGGAAGAAGCGGGGCCACGGGACGGTTTTGGAGATGACGGAGGCCCGTGCGTTGTGACATCTGCACTTCCGACGACTCGGCAGGGGCTCGGGTCTACAGAGCGGGCCGCGGGACGGGGTGGGGGTGCCGCTGCCCGTCCCCTCTCTCTACCCCCGGTGAGTCCCGCAGCACCTCCGGAGAAAGCCCAGATCCAGGAGCCCAGTCTGCTGAGCGCTGCTGCCTTGGGCGCCCCCTTCCCGGACGCAGAGCCCGGGACCCCGTTGGGAGCGCCGTCCGGGGCCGACCCGCCACGGTCGACGTGAGCGTCAAAGAAGGTGGCGCGAGGGAAGGGTCGGGGCCTCGCAGGCAGCGGGCACCTGGCAAACCAACGTGCCCTTCCCCCGCCAGGGCTCCAGCTCCGTCAGCGGCCCCCCCTCTGCCCCCCACCTCACAGCCTGACGCGCCAGGCACCGGCTTCTTTTGCGCCATCGGTCAACACGTCTGTCTCGGCCCGTCCCGGCTCAGCTTGGCCAAGGAGGCGCCTCCCGCGGGCTTCAGTTTCCGGGAGGCAGGTGGCCAAAGGGGTCCATCCATCCGAACAGGTCCCGACTCGGGTCCAAGCCACAGAGCGGAGCTGTCGCCAGGGCAGCATGCTGTGCCCCCGCTGTTCGCGCACAGCCAGCATCCAGTAAGGAAAAGCGGAGACCGCGCAACCTTTCGCTGAATACAAGCCTTTCAGAGCCCCCGCAGAGGGGTCGCTCTTCAAAGAAGGCTGTTGTCCGACACCCGGCTGGCACAAATGGACTGTTTTCTGTATTAGCCTTTTAATTGTACCGAGTTATTCACCAGCCATCTCCAGCAACCCACAGAAGCAAATTAAAGCGGACGGAAGAATGCATCCGGGGAAGATTGCTCTGGAGGCTGGAGTATAGGTCAACCCAACACGGGCGCATTCCGTCTCGCACCCTCGTGCCAGGATCTCAAAGCCCTGCGCTCTGCGTCCTTCTTTCTTTCTTTTTTGTTCAACATTTATTTATTATTGAAAGACAGAGCATGAGCGGGGGAGGGGCAGAGAGAGAGGGAGACACAGAATCCGAAGCAGGCTCCAGGCTCCCGGCTGTCAGCACAGAGCCCGACGCGGGGCTCGAACCCATGAACCAGGAGATCATGACCCGAGCCAAAGTCAGACGCTTAACCGACTGAGCCCCCAGGCGCCCCTCCAATAGATATTTCTTTTTTTTTTTAATCTTTATTTATTTTTGGGAGAGAGAGAGAGTGTGAGCAGGGGAGGGTCAGAGAGAGAGGGAGACCCAGAATCGGAAGCAGGCTCCAGGCTGCCAGCTGTCGGCACAGAGCCCGACGCGGGGCTCGAACCCACGAACCGCGAGATCGTGACCTGAGCCGAAGTCGGAGGCTCAACTGACTGAGCCCCCCCCCCCAAAGGCGACCCACGGAGCCTTCTATTTTAAGCGATAGAGACACCTCAGAGCCAGACCGTTGCTGACCCCCACCCTGGCCGCAGCATCTCGAGCCCTGCAGGGGACACCCCCTCTCCTGAGCAGCCCGGGGCTGTGAGACACATGCGGCCAACCCCCAGACCCCCGGCTCCGGCCGTTTCCAGAGTCAGCCTGATGGTACCTCGTCAACAATGACTAGAGTCCCTCACTCCCTGTCACGAACAGATAAGGTCGCCATTTCACGGAAACGTAGAAGCTGCCAGTGAGCGATGCCCACGACTTTCTACCGCCTACAAATGCCTCTGCCCCCGTCCATCCACCGCCTACACGCCCTCGGCAGCGGGACCTCCGCCCGCCTCGGGAGGCTGGCCCGCCGTCCGTTCTCTGGGCCCCCCTCCCGCAGCGGGTGGAGGGACAGAAACAAGAAAATCACAACAGCTAACACGTGTTCAGCGCCGGTGACCTACCAGGCACGGTCCCGACCGCTTTACTTGCTGGTCCTCACAAAACCTACCGTAGGCTCCATCGACAGCCTCGTTTTATAACACGGGTAACTGACGCACAGAGAGGTTAAGTCGCTCTCTCAAGATCACGCAGCTAGGACTCGGTGGGAGCAGGACTGAAACCAGGCAGTGGGACTGTCACGGGCAGGTCACCCGATGTCTCCTCCGTGCCGGGTCTCCAGCAGCAGCGTGCGAACACAGCCAGGTCGTTTCTGCCTTTGAAAAACCGCCTGCCGACCCACAGCCTCTCTTTTTCTTCCTCTGCCTTTTGCTCAGGTGAGCACCCTTAACGCGAGACCTACCAACCTAACAGATTTGTGAGGGTCCCCGGTTATCCTCGGCACCACGGTGGCGGTGGAATATTATCGCTTCTTATCTTCCTGAACAGACGTTTCCCTCTATGCACTTTCTGTCCTAACACTCACCTCCCTGCGAGCCCCCAGCCCACAGTCTGCTTCCTTCCCCTGAAACCGCTGGAACTCTCGCTGTATCCGTTCTGCAACCGATGTGGCCCAAAGCCACGAACCCGGGTCCAGAGGGCACAGTCTGCTGGCCTGGAACCTGCTTCGTTTCGCGAGGGAATTACTGGAACCAGAAGTTCAGCGCTCAGATCTGTTGGCTGAAGGATGCAGAGAATTCAAGCTGCTTAGTGGGGTTTTTTCCCCCTTCTCTTTACCCACCTTTACTTCCAGACGGCACCTTTCGAGTCCCAATGGAAGATGCTCTCCTTCCGGCCACCGGCCCCCGAAACAGGAGCTCCTTCCATTCTGTCAGTGCGACTTCCCAGAACTAGCAACTCGCAATGCAAACCTTGCGGTAAGTATTTATATCCTTAGGACCAAACTCCTTTGCATTTTGTTTGGCTTGATTAGGACTCCCCACAATCCACCTGGGCCTCGTGGAGGAGGAGGTTTTGTGTGTGTGTGTGTGTGTCTATGTGTGTTTCTCATAGGCAGCCCTGGTCCATCAGGCTTTTGAAAGGCCGGAAGATAATCAAAGCTTTGTGTTAAAGGGCCTTCTGGACTTGCACTGGTACTAAACAGGGAGGGTATAAACACGGAGTTACTGAGGGCCACTGCGTGAGTAGAGCGGCCGAGAGTTGAGCCAACACAGAAAGTCCAGAACTCACAGAGGTTGGGGGACAAGAAGAGAGGAAGGAAGGAGGACAGAGAGAAAGAGCAAGAGTGAGCAAGAGGGAAGAATTCAAATGATATACTATGGGCACCTGGATCCAGCCGTGCCTGATGCTATCCTATCTGTTTACTTACACAAACGAATAGACTTCTCTTTTTGCCTAAAAGAAAAAACTCCTCCTGGAATGGTTGTTCTTCTCTCTGAGACTAAAAGGAAAGCAGTGACATCCAGGGACCGAGAGGCTTCTCCAAACGTCTTTTATCCCACCCCAAGCCTAGGAGAGGAGCCAGTCATCCGCAGTCAAACCGAAACTCTCCCCTCCGGCGCCGGGCTCTGGCATAAAAGCCTGTGCACTTTTTTCCCACCGAGCTTTGTCACCACCCTCATGGATTCTTAGGTTGCAAACCCAATTCTCTTCCCGTCCACATTCTCCCCCAACCCGCCATAAGCTCACCCGCTGGGCACTTTCAAGGACAGACATCTAGGGACTTCGGGACCAGGTGAAAGGCTGTGTGTTTCACTCACCGGGTGGAAAAGCTGGCTGCCTGTGGGATTGAGGAGAGCAGACGGCTCAGACTCCTCGGTGGACACTGTGCTGGGCCCGGCGGACCATTTGCAGGAGTGACACATGAGCACCGTCAGTTTTTAAAAATAAACTTTTCCAGAGGGAACCGTGACCCTCTGCAGCCTTCGCTCTCGTGGGAGGTGGCCGTGGCCGTGGGATGGGAGGCTGGCGATGTGCTGGGGGCAAGCGGGGGGAGCCCTTTGGTCCGGAGCACAGACGGTTTTCAAAACGAGCTTTTTTTTTATGGAAAATGTAAAACACGGAGGGAATCATTGCAAAGGGTTGTAGTGAAGCGGCCAGAATTGGGCTTCTGTGGGAGACTGCCTTCCCCCTAGGCCTGGCAGCGAGGGACCGAGGGAGAAAGAAGGGAGAGAGAATAATTGGAAACACAGTGCTGTGGTCACATGGTTCCTCTTAGCCTCGGTAACTGTGCTCAGGACACGGGGACCAGCTACTGCTCCCAATGGGACCAAATGTCGGCAGAGCTCGGGGACAAGCCCGTGCCTTCCCCGGTGCAAGCAGCCCGTCCAGAGTTCTTCCAGGATGGACGGACGTGCTCTCTCTGATTTGGCCCCAGGCTCCGGGAGCACTTGCCGGGCTCTTGTGGGGTTTTCTCTGCCCCTAGTGAGTCCTCCGTAAGACGACGTTAGGAGTCTCTTCCAGAGGCTTCCTGGGGAAGCGCAGAGGTTTCCAGCATGGCTATGCTAATGGGACCAGCTGCTTTCACTTCCGGCAGAAGAACCCAGAGGATCTGGCTTTGCCCCAGGAAAGGGCTCTCCCGCTCCCTGAAGGCCTTTCCCTCTCAACCGTGATGGCACTCACTCCTCCCTTACATCTTCCACAGAACCCCCCCCTCCACAGGCAGGGTGCCCCCAGGCAGGGTAAGGACTGACACAGCATCACGTTCTCAGCGGCCCTTCGGCCAACAGCGGCTGCACCGTCATCCCTACAGAAAGTGCAAAGCCAGGGGCGCCTGGATGGCTCAGTCTGTCGAGCGTCCGACTTCGGCTCAGGTCATGATCTCACGGTCTGTGAGTTCGAGCCCCGCACCGGGCTCTGTGCTGACAGCTTGGAGCCTGGATCCTGCTTCAGATTCTATGTCTCTCTCTCTCTCTCTCTCAAAAATAAATATTTAAAACATGTGTTTCTTGAAAAGAGCAAAGCCAAAAGGTTAGAGCCAACGTGCAAAGAAATGGCTAGTTCCTCCTTTAAAGGAGTTTGAAAAACTTCTAGACGGTGCTGGGGAGCAGGGTCAGCCCTCCTTCCCTCCCTCCCTCCCTCCCTTCCTTCCTTCCTTCCCGTTTGTTCCATTCAGCAAACACTTGTTGAAAAAGCATGACGCGTCTGTCACTATGTTGGGCACAGCTAACTTACTGGACGAAAGGCCACAGTGTCTCCATCTGGATAAAATACACTGAATTCACTGGTGGACTTTGTGAGGGTAAATCACCATATGGAGAAAGGGGAACTAGTTGACTAAATGTGTTTCGAATTTCTGAATTCCCCGACAGTGTCTTCTATCAAAGGCAATTTTTAAAGTGTGGTCACTCTGGCCCGGGGGGTATTTTCTGTCTTGAATTGAAGAATGACTCAGAGATAAGATGGGGGGGGGGGGGCGGGGAGGAGACATTTATGGTCCTTCTCTTTCCGGCCTGTGGCTGGGACCCGTTGTGGGTGTGGGGGGCGCGGGGAGGGCACGGGACTGGACAGACAGCAAGGCACCTCTGGGCCCGCTTCCCAGCCGGTGGCAGTGAGCAGGTTCTACACCTGTGCTCGTTCACCCCCGCCACTGTCACCTGCTGGGGCTTGGCCGGGTGGAGGCATCGGCACGTTCGGTGAATGAATGAGTGGTAGGTGAGCATCTCGAAGGTCCCTTCCAACGAAGCTTCCCTACGCCAGTCCAAGGCCAAATGTATGCTGGTGAACTTTATGTGTCAGCCCAAGCGGGGTTAGGGACGCCCCTGCAGCTGGTAAAACATTATTTGTGGGTGTGTCTGTGAGGGTGTTTCCAGAAGAGATGAGCATTTGAATCAGAGACAGAGTAAAACAGGTGGGCGTCATCCAGCTCCTCAGGGGCCTGAAGGGAACAAAAGGCAGAGGAAGGCAATGTTGCTCTACAGGACCTCGGACGTCCCTCTTCTCCTCGGACATGGGACATCCATACTTCTGGTTCTTGAGCCTTTGGACTCAGACCAGGGCTTACACCACTGGCTGCCCGGTTCTCAGGGGCTGTGGGCTTGGACTGGACTACACCCCCGGCTCTCCTGGGCCTCCAGCTTGTAGGTGGCAGATCGTGGGACTTCTCAGTCTCCATAATCATGTGGGCCAACCCCTCAGAATACATCTTTTTCTTAATCTATCTTTCTCATCTATCTCTCTGTATCAACTATCTATCTATCTATCTATCTATCTATCTATCTATCTCTCCACCCATCCATCCATCCATTCAACCATCCATCCATCCATCCATCCATCAGTCCTTCCAGCCGTCCATCCATCCACCTATCCATCCATCCATCCATCCATCCATCCATCCACCCTTCCTTCCTTCCTTCCATCTGTCTTTCTATCCATCCATCCATCTATCCATCCTTCCTTCCTTCCATCCATCCTTCCATCCACCCATCCATCCTTCCTTCCATCCATCCTTCCTTCCATCCATCCATCCATCCATCCATCCTTCTTCCATCCATCCAACCATCCATCCATCCATCCATCCATCCATCCTTCCATCCATCCATCCCTTTACCTATCCATCCATCCATCTGTCCGTCCATCTATCCGTCCATCCATCCATCCATCTGTCCATCCATCCATCCACCTATCCATGCATGCATGCATCCATCCATCCTTCCTTCCAGCCATCCTTCCATCATCCATCCATCCATCCATCCGTCCATCCATCCATCCATCTGTTCATCCATCCATCCACCTATCCATGCATCCATCTATCCACCTATCCATCCATCCATCCATCCATCATTCCTCCCATCTATCCTTCCATCATCTATCCATTCATCCATCCATCCTTCCATCATCTATCCATTCATCCATCCATCCTTCCATCATCCATCCATCCATCTGTCCATCCATCCCTCTGTCTGTCCATCCATCCATCCACCTATCCATGCATCCATCCATCCATCCACCCATCCATCTATCCTTCCTTCCATTATCTATCCATTCATCCATCCATCCATCCACCCACCCACCCATTGGTTCTGTTGCTCTGGAGAACCTTGACTAATACCATGGAAAACATCTCACCTAGGACCACAGAATAAAGGACCCCATGTAGCTGACTAACATCATAGTGACATGGAGTTCACAGCAGGTTCTCCCCCCACCCCCACACAGATATTCTGGAACCTGCTTTGCTGGAAGAGCCTAGAACATGTGTAAGACCCGAGAGAAGCCCTTCACCTTCCAGCAGCCTGGAAGGCCATCTCATTCATCCATGTGTGGGCACAAGTGGGGTCATCAAGATGCCCTCCCCAAGACCCAGGCCTCTAAGACAAAGGACAAAGCAAGACAGGACTTTCCCTCTCAGTGTTCACTCCCTGTAACGTGGTAAAGATATAATTTATCTCAAGAAGGATCTAGATACATTCAAGAAAGGCACATCCACCGGTCACTCTTTGGATGGGATTGGCTAAGGTCTACTCCCCATCAAATCCAGGTGCCTGGAACAGGGCTTCAAACAGGGACACGCCCAGGAAATGCTGTTGCACCTGAAGCGGGTAGCCAGCGGCACAAAGCCACACATGATGGTGTTTGTCATTGGCCAGAGGGACAGGCAGGAGCACAAATGTACCAGCTGAGGGCTGGGACCCGCAGGCCACCTTAGTTTGCACACCCAGTGTGCCGCTCACCTGTGCAGCCTCAAGCCCGGTGTTCAACGTCTTTGCAGCTTAGCCGACGGCCCACTGAGCGGAGACGACCATGCTAACCGCCCAGAGCCCCAAAGAAAATACCTCCAAGAGGTACTACCTAGCTTAATGCCTGACATAGAGTATGGACAAAAAAAAAAAAAAAACCAAATCAATCAAAAACAGTAAAACAGTGGAAACAACCTAAAAGTCCATGAGTGAGAGACCGTGTTAGACACTTTCCAGAACATCCCCACCCAGTAAGATGGCTACGACAAATCTCCATATGTGGACGTGGAAAGAGGTCCGCCATATGTTCCGATGTAAAGAAACACCATAAAATAGTCCTCGAGACTAGGTTTATTTATAGAAATGGACTTGGATTAGTGAACACTGAACTGTTAATAACTTTTTTGTTTTGGAAGGTGCATAAAGTGCTGGGGGATGGGATATACAGACAGCCTTTCCTTTGTACTTAACTAATTTCCTAGGGCCTATTTCCTTTTACAGCCATCATGTATCAGACTTAAAACCAGAAAAATAAAGGTTCCTATTTGGAGGAACAAAATTGAAATTTATGGCTGATTTTTGTCAACAAGCAGTTCTGGGGAACCTCACAATGATTCCCTCAGGTTCTAAAATGTCTGCTTGAAGTTTTTATGAAGATTGCCTTGGATTTACAGACAAATTTAGGGAGGACCAAGAACCGTTCTTAATTATTTTGTCTTTTTTTTTTTAAATATTTGCTCAGATTTTCTTTTCAAACCTTCAAACAAATGTTATATTCTTCTTTATATAGGTTCTAAATGTCTCTGATTACGTTTGTTCCCCAGCCCTTTTGTTTCTTTTTTTGAACGGAACCATTTGTAAAATGGTTACTTATATGTAAGTTATGAATCTTACATATTTATCTCATAACTGGCAAGATCTCACATGTAAAAATAAAATAAATAAAATAATATAAAATAAAATAAATAAAAGGAAATAAATAAACAAAATAAAATAAAAATAAAATAAATAAAATGGAATAAAATAAATAAAACAAAATAATAAAATAAAACAAAATAAAATACATTAGATAAAATAAATAAAATCAAATTAAATAAAATCAAATGAAATAAATAAAATCAAATAAAATAAATAAAACAAAATAATAAAATCAAATAAAATAAATAAAATCAAATAAATAAGACAAAATAATAAAATCAAATCAAATAAATCAAATCAAATAAATCAAATCAAATCAAATAAATAAAACAAAATAATAAAATAAAATAAAGTAAATAAAACAAAATAATAAAATACTGGATGTAAATCCCTTAATACAATTTATTGACTATTTGTCGTTGCCGTTAGTGGCATCATCATCATTATTTAAAGCTAGAAATTCTCCTCTGAATACCTCTGAAGCCACAACCCCACGAATTTTGAAATATGGCGCTCTAATTGTTATTTTTTTAAATGGTCTGTAATTGCAGGTGTGATTTCCAGTTTCTTCTGAAGGTCGCTGTGGTCATTGTTAATTTCTTATGGTCGAATTCCCAAGATTTAGCCTTGTTTCTCTTATAATTTTTTGATTAGAAAATTCCAGTTTAATTGCATCCTGGCCACAGGATGTGTCCTGGACATTTTTTATTCGTTGGAATTTACTGAGGTTTATTTTGTGAGCCCATGTGTGATGTGAGTCAGTGTTTTCAACGTGGTGCACACATTTCCAAAGAATCCGCAGTCTCTCTTTGGAACTTCGGAGATGTATATATCCACATAGAGCCTCATAGACTCTGTGCAGTAACTTCTCCTGGACAACCTCTAATGGGAAACACTTAGCAACCCCAGCCCTGGCACAAGTCTGGTGGGTTGTCCGTGCCTATTTGTGTTCTATTGTGGGTGAGTGTGAAGAGACACAGAGTACTCTGCAGGTGTGGAGAAGAATGAGGTAGATCTTTCTGTGCTACACAGCGTGTGTGTGTGTGTGTGTGTGTGTGTGTGTGTACATGCGTGTGCTCGGCAATAGAAAAATTCAGAGTCCTCACCAAACTGTCATCAGGGATGGTCTCTGAAGAACAGGCTGGGGGATGGTGGAAAACCGGTCACCGTGCATTTTACTGACCATAACATTTTTATCAAAACCCAATTTTGTAAAAAACTAAAACACAAAGCGGCAATACGGTAAATCAGTAATAAATGGGTGCACCTTACTTAGTTTCGATCTAAGAAGGGAGAAAGATAAAAGACAGGAACAACGCAAACATTTTAAATGAACGAACCCAGAGTCCGAGCTACTTGCCAGAAGATCTGGATCAAGAAGGATGCTCAAAACACGCCCGTGAGTGAACAACCGAGGCCCCTTCCAGGGGAACCGACTGCAACGGCGTGAGATTGACACCAGCCATCTCCAGGCAGGAGACGCAGAGAGATGCAAAACCGCCCACAGCTCTACGTGGTCACGGAGCCTTTCATTATTTCTCTTTCTCTCAACACACACGTGAGCGGGCACACACACGCACACGCACACGGGCACACACAGTCGTATTATCTGCGTTTCCTCTTTGCACAGGCGGTGCGAGGCGCGTAGCCCAGGACGCGCCTGGGGAGGGGGGCCCCCTGCTCCAGGGGCTGGAACTGGCTACCGCGCACACTCAGAGAGCGAGCGAAGGCACGGGGGCCGGGGGCCTGCCCACCCCCCCAGCCTCTCTGCTGCTCCAGATCTCCTGACCCATGTAAGAAAAGGCAAGAACAGAAAGACGTGAACCCGTAGCCGACTTAGTCCGGGGTCCCCGCCTCGGGCGAGGGGGACAAGGCCACCGGGTTGGAAGGCAACATCGGGAACATTTGCGGCTTAGGACGCTCTCCCTAAACATCTCCCTTCCAAATCCCACCCACTGTTTCTCGAAGCTCTGTAAATCTTCTCTCACCGTAAGAGTTTACATTTTACCTCATGATACGTACCACGTAAACACACGTAAGATGTGTCTGTATGCAAAGGTGGATAAACGTAAATATATTATGTACATAAATACATGTATCTAAGGCAAGAGTTTCGTGAAACACCACCCTTACTACGGTGCGATAAAGCACAAACAGAGACAACACAGAAGACGATGGGGCGTCTGAAGTGTTCCCGATTTCCCCCAGCCGCTTCCTACGGGGGGTGCTTGCTTTGATTTCTCGCTTAGTTCCGTTCTTCTGGGCCCCTGAGGCTCCCATGTCATCACACCTGCCTGTCCTTCCTCCGATTCAGGGGCTGGGACGGACCCTCAAATCCCCTGTGTCTTCCACGGGGAAGAAAGAGGAAGGGGTTCTAGCCTCGCCTCGCCTGCTGCGGTGGGCCACAGGGAGCGCGCCCCGGCGCTGGCTGTCCCCCCGCAGCGAGGACAGCTCCTGCGCAGATCCCCGCCCGGGGTGGGCCCAGCCCCTGGGGCGCCCAGCCCCGAGCTCCACACCCGTGTGCACCCTGTCCTCCAGCATCTCCACGGGTGGCCGGCAGAGCGGCTCCCGGCAGCCCACGAGTCCTGCTTGGCCCCTTCTCTGCTCCGCAGTCTTGGCTGCAGGGCCCCTCAGCGTTGCCACCACACGTGGGCAACCTTGCCTAGCGTACGGGACCGATGTACAGTTGTCCTTCTTCCAGCTGGAAGCCGACAGAAGAACTTGAAATAAATTCCTATTGCTGGCTGCCTTCTTGACCACACTCGAAGCTCTCAGAACTATCATACCCTCACTGGATATTTCTGTGCCCGTGTACGCGAGCGTGGTCCTCTCCGCACCGATCTGGGTCTCGGGATCCAAAAAAAAAAAAACGTCTTCCGTGTGAAAATCTGTCACCGGCCCACGGGGACAGTGCCAATGCCAGCTACTGTTGTTACAGTTAAGGCTGCGGTGATGTTGGTATTCACTTATTCGGGCCACAGGTAGTTCCCGGAGATTCACCGTGTGCCAGACACTGATGGGTGTCGAGGGGGAAGACACGATCTTTTACGGCCCGTTAGAGAAGACGGACGTGTGAACGGAGAATATTCCCAGCGTGGGGAATTTAATCATACGGGTTTCAATCAAGGGCCACAGTCTGAAGTGACTTGATAAATGGCCTCACCGAGGAATCAGCCCGTGAGCTGAGGCTGGAAAGCCGGATGAGGGTTTTCCACCCGGAGAAAGGAAGGCAGGAGGTTCCAGAGAAAGCACTTCACGTCCAGAGAACAACATGTACAGAGGCAGAAAGATTTAAAAGACCCTCCTGTCTTCCCATCAGAGCAGATCTCTTGGTGGCCCTGGAGCCTGGGGGCATGAGCTGGGAGTGAAGGGACCGAATTGCCAATTCTGGCTGATGAAACTGAAGAGTCAGTTGGGAGCAAGGACCCCATCCGGCTGGTGAGTGGACTTCCTTTCTGAGCGCACCCTCCCCGCCTCACCCCCAAACGCTGGGGCCACTGCTGGCCCCCCAGAAAGGGATGGGGGAGGCTGGCAAAGGACGGGTCCCACACCCCTGCCCCCCGCCCCCCGCCTGAGCAATTCTGCTTTTGACGGTTTGTAATGAGTTCTCAGGAAAGATTTCCATTCCGGAAAGGTTCCCATGCATGGAAAGAGCCAGCAAACACCTGCTCTCGGCAATTATAACCCAACCGTCTACCCAGGAAAGATAAATCTTGGCGATTAGGAAATGCAGACGTTTGCCGAGCCGTGTAGCAATGACGAGTGTAGATGTGGGAGTCGGGCTGCGGTGAGGATCCGGACTGCCCCTTTCTAGACGGGAGATCCTGGGCAAGTGGCCTCACCTCTCTGTTGTGGGGACACACGACCGAAGGGGGGGGAGGGGGTTGCCGAGAGGCTCATACAAGATGCCACGTGCAAAGGCTTTAAGGCGGCGCCTGGGGCAGGAAGCGCCCGGCAGACTGAGTATCACCGATGAGCGCCACTGGGGCTGAATAAGCCAACAGACAGCCGGGGGCACCTGCTCCCCCACCCCCGCCAGCTCCTGTCCTTGTCAGGTGCGGAGGGTAGGAGGGGTCCTCCACGGCGGTCGTAAATGCTGACGGCCACCGAACCACAGGACAAGCAGGACGAGAGGGCGAACGGAGGAGAAGAGTGGACCTCTCCTCTCCTTCCCGGGCGCCAAGAGGAAGGGCAGGAGCCCACGGACAGCGGCTCCCCGGGCTGGCCCGGAGCTGGGCTCCAGGGACAAAGGTGCCGCCTTTGAGGGGCTCCGCCGGGAACGAGAAGGAGGGGGGACGCCTCCCTGTGTCCACAGAGCGCCAGAGCATCTGCGGGGACTGCATTCTCCGGCAGAGACAAGCACGTTCCTCAGCCGAAGGGTCGCCCACCCGGGGACCCAAGCAAGGTGGGGAATTAGTGGTGGGAGCCCGCCCACAACACCGGCGTGTCTGACACGCAGAGACGCTGCCCTCCCCACCCCGGTCAAGGTCAGAGACACCTGTCGGCTCCCATGCACCTGGGGAGGAGGAAGCTGGCCGGCAGCCGGGAGGCCTCCCCTGGTGTCCCCGTGTCCCGCACCGAGGGTGGGGTCTCGGCCGCCGGTCGGATGTCCCAGAACCAGAAGCCCCAGGGACGCGGGACATGCACAGCAGACGCAGGAGGTCACCCGCCCGTCCCCTCCCCACAAGCTCCGACGCGGCTTCCTCCTCACTCACTGCGCCCCGTGGTGGCTCACGACTCCCACCCTAAGATTCTTCTGGCTTCTGCTCCTGTCTCCACCCCAGCACAGCTTCCAAAGATGACGTCAAGTTCCAGCAACCAAGACCCTCCCCCACGCCCGTCAGAGGGGCCAGCCTCCCGGTCAGAGCGGCCGGCGGAGGGACCGTCACTCACCTGGGCCCACCTACCTCCCTGCACGCGGTGCCCAGGGCAGCCACCTCCCTCAGTTTTCTCTCCGGCTCCCCGGCAGAGGTGAAGGCACCATTTCCCCGGGACAGCCTGGGGCCCCAGCCTGGGTCAGAGCCGGCGGAGGATGGGAAACAGACCTCCGTCCTCACCCAGAGGCCGCTCTGCGGGTCTCATCCCGGGCCCCGCCGCCGGCTGGGATGCTCTGAGTCAGACGCTGCCCTCGCCACCTGCTCTGGACAGGTGACTCAGGGCGAACGCGTCCAGCCTGGCGCGGGTTTGCTTAGAGACTCCCGACCTGAGCCATCTGATTTCTCCCCGTGAAAAGCCTTGGTCCGAAAGGGAGGCTGCCAACACTGGGAAGCTGAGCCCCGGAACAAAGGCCACCATCTGCTGGGCTGCGGGGAACACCGGGAGGGGGCGGCCCCGCCCAGAACCCCCGACCCCCAGCAGGCCTCCTCGGGCCTGACACGCTGCTAGCTTTACGCAAACGTCGGCTCCCACGACCTGCCACCAGTCCAGCCGATGTTATCATACCCGTCTTAAAAATCACTGCACAAAAATTCGTTGAGCACCTGCCATGCGCAGACCTGGTGACCTTGGGTCATAGCCCATCCCTGGCTCGCCAGAGTCCGGCAATTTCCCTGCGGTCACCCAGCCTGGAGTCTAATCCCGATCCGCCCAGCACCAAAGCCCACGCTCTTTCTACGGCACCACACTGCCTCTCTGTCCCTAGAGTAAAAACTGGCCCTCAGGAGCTGAGGCAGCCCAGCGGTTCTCAGAGTCTGGCCCCCAAGCCAACGATGTTAGCACCATCTGCTAGAAATGCAGTTTCCTTTCTTTTAACTGTTTATTTACCTTTGAGAGAGACAGACAGACGGACAGACAGACAGAATGTGAGTGGGGTAGGGGCAGAGAGAGAGAGAGGGAGACACAGAATCCGAAGCGGGCTCCAGGCTCCGAGGCATCAGCACAGAGCCCGACGCGGGGCTCGAACCCGTGAAGCAGGAGATCACGACCTGAGCCGAAATTGGACATTTAACCAACTGAGCCACCCAGGTGCCCGTAGAAATGCAGTTTCTGAGGCTCCTGACTCAGGACCTGGGCAGGCGGGGCCTGGCCCTCTGTTTCGGCAAGCCCCCCAGGTGGTTCGAGTTGGAGTATAAGCCAAGGACATGACTTATAGGAGCGCGTCAAGGGCCCCAGCAAACAGGGACAAGGTGCCTCTGTTTCCCCTGTCAGGATGATTGCCTTGTGACCGGGGTGCTTCCCCCCCGGCCCCCGCATGTCCCCTTGGAGAGCTTAATCTAAGGGTGGCATTCAGCCCATCTGCCCCCTGAAGAGCTTCCCACACGTGTCCCCTAAGCACAGCCTCGTGAACGCTTGGCATGTGCCGGGCTGGGGCTTCTGTGGGGCCCTGTCTTCTGAAAAACAGAATGCGCTCCAAGCGCCCACCAACAAGCCCTTCGGGGCTTCCTGGGGGCTCTAACGAGGCTGTGGGCACCCGTAGGAGGCCCCTGCAATTCCATGTGGGGCTGCAGAGGTCCAGCCACTGCCCGGCAGCCAGGCCCACGGTCACAAGGAGACGCACTGGAGACAAAGCTGTCTTTGTCAGTGGGTGTGGGGGACCGTCCTGCGTCGCAGGGCTGAGTCTGGAGGGCCGCGGAGGAAATTCTCAAGAGCAGAAAATGTAGGCCTCGATCAGCAGGCACAGACTCTCGCCTTTCCTTAGGGGTGGGTGGGAGGGGGGACAGCGCAGCCGGGGCTCGGGTCCAGCCTCCAGGGTCCAGATTCTGGGACTGTCTCAATCCGGCAGCAAGGCTGGGACCGATGGAGTCCCCCCGGCCTCTGGAGGTCGCTTCACCCTTCGCAGACCCCACAGCTTTCTTCCTACACCAGGCCTGAATCCAGCTCCTGCCTTCCCCTCCTATCAGATGGCCCACCTTCCTTGACTATCAGAAAGCGAATTCGTTCCGAAGCACAGGGGACATCGCGCCCAGACCCTTACTGACCCAGGGTGCTTTGCACCTCAAGGTGGAAACAGCATGTCGCCTGTGCCCCCCAGGCCCCCTCCAGGCAAAGGATGGGCTTCCCTCCGTGGCCTGACACCCCGTGGGCCGGCTCACCGCGTGCCCGTGGGAAGGGAGAGGGGAGCAGGCCGGGGAGCCTCCGAGGCCTCACGACGGGATCTTGGTCGCGGCTCGGCTTTCATTCGCCCATCTGCCCCACGGGACTGAGGGCTCAGGGCGCAGAGTCCCTGAGCGGTGGGGCGACGGGAGAGGAAGCCCCCCTCAGACACCCCGCGCGTGTGCCTCCCATCACTCATGTGTGTTTCAGTCTCCCCTGAGCACCAGACCCAAAGTTCACCTCCGTGGGATCGCCCCCGGACACCTGCACACGCACACGCTGACACGCGTACACGCTTTCGCGCGCACACACGCACCCGTCCCCGTTTCCAGCCACGGAAAGACCGGCCGGCACCTGCAGGCAGCTGGTAGACCCTGGCGAGCACCGGATTTCCTGTTACCCGCCCAGCCCCCCAGGAGGTACCTTCGCTCCGCGCACCGCGGACACGCTGTGTGATCAGGGCCAGTCCCGCCAGCGTGCCGGCCACCCACGTGTCGAAAACCCCCAGACCCACGTCGCCAGCCTTGGGGCTTCTCAGTTAGGAACTCCTTCTCCTGCTTCCTGCTTGGGGTCGCTACCTGAGGACCGACCGGGGATCCCCAGGCCCCACACGAGTGGTCCTCTTGACTTCCCCGGATGGGACCTCTCCCTCCCAGCCTCCACGTTTTGGTAGTTATTTGCAAACCCCAAAATTCAACCCCAGGGTCCAGGAGCGGAGACCGTGGGCCCTGAAGCAGGCTTCCTGCCCCTGGCCAGGCACATGGTCCTGGACGGGTGAGGAGTCCCCTCCCTGGGGACTGGCCCACTCGGCCGCGGGATGGCTTTGGCCCTCGGACCCCTCCGACTGTGCTGCCGGAGATGTGCCAGTTCTTACAAAGTTCTGAGCAAAGAGATCATGACCTGAGCCCAAGTCGGACGCTCAACCGACTGAGCCACCCAGGCGCCCCTAAGGCAGCTTCAAGTTAACAGAAAAACTGCACACAGCGTGTCCCCTCCAGAGCATAAGTGCCCCGAACAGAAATCGTCACTCTTGTTCACAGCAGGGTCTCCGGCTCTGGGACATGCCTGGCCCAGAAGGTCTCAATAAACATTTACCGAATGAATCAACCCACAACCGAACGAATAAATAAGTGACTAATGCCATGTAATGAGCTCCCACATTTGTTTGTGCTTTAGAGCCTACGCAGAGCTCGCACAGACGTTTTCTTAATCAGATGAATCTGATTAGGTACAGATTTAAAGGGAACTTCAGAAACCTAGTGACACTCTCGGTCCCAGCTCCTTGAAGGGCACAGACCGGGACCCCGTGGGGCCCTCCAAGGGAAGAGAGTTCATTTCCCGGAGCTCTGATAACCCTTTGGGTTGGACCCGCGGGGGGCACGTGCTTCCAGCCACGGCCACGGCCCGTGAGAAAAGAGCGCGCGGAGACGCGGCCTTGACCAGCACGACGAGACCCTGTGCGCGGCACCCTCGCTGCGCGCACACGCCGTGCCAAGCGCTGTCAGCACGGAATCCGGCTCCGCGGTCGGCCCGGAGGGCGGGGGCCGCTGGTGGCCCCTGTTTTCCCGCCCGGGGCAGGGACAGTGAGGACGCGCGGTGGTAAAACCACTTTCCCAAGGCTCAGAGCCAGGATCTGAACCCAAGGGTATCTGACAACGAAGTCCAGGCCGCGTGTGTCTGAGCGACCTGGAAATCCCTGCCCCCGGGTCAGCCCGGGACGGCACGGGACGGGACGGGACGGGCTTAGAAAGGGTTAACGCCAGAGCAGGAGGGAGTGGTCAGGCTGGCGAGCTGCGCTTCCAAGGCCCAGATTAGGACTGTTGGCACCGCGTGTCTCCTCTCCACCTGGCCGCAAAAGAAGGCCAGGTATTACTGAAGGACACACGGGGCCCCCGGGGTCAACCGTGTCCACTCAGCAGGGCTTGGGCAGGACCAGCGTGTTCTGTGTCCGCTTCGGGGTGTCACCTCTTACAAGGGTGTGGGAGCAGCGGAGTCCCTGTCTTGTCCCTCTCTGACAGGATGCCAGAGGTCCCCCAGGCGGGATGGCTGTCCCCTCCCCCAGTGGAGCAAGGGGGGCCGCTCCCCGCTTTCGTCTTTCTGCCCGCACAGCTATCTGACGAGCGCCCCGTCCTGCCTGGCACCAGAAAGCAACGTCTGTGAAGATGAAGAAATCCCCACTTTCTTCTCTTAATTTGTTATCGTCATGACACGACTGACTCAATACGCAAAAATTTCAAATCCCTGCCCAAGGTCACTGGCTCTCTCCCCCGTGCCTGATGTTCCTCCAGAGGCCGCTGCTTTCTCCCACCTCCGCACCTCTGCGCACGCACACGCTGCCCTTTCCAACTCGCAGGCGCCGGCCTCCTGGCCAGCTCTTGTAGGGTTTTCAAGGTTTGGCTCAGAGTCACCTCCTCCAGGAAGCCCTCCCGGACACCCCTCCCAGCTCACCGGAACGGGAGCTGTCCTCCCGTTCTCCCAAAGCTCTCCATGCCGACTCACTCCTGCACGTCCCATCCAGTAAGCGTGAGCTTCTCCGTGCTGTGGACTGAGTCTTACGCCTCTCTGTAGCCCTTACAGTCCCCCAAGCAACTGCCCAACAGCTGTGAGAAGAAAGGGGGAGGAGAGGGAGAGACAGAGGAAGAAAAGGGCAGGGAGGAGAGAGGGAGAGAGGGGTCTTTGTGGGCAGACGCAGACGCTCAGATAGAACTCGGACAGAGACAGAAGCACGGAACCAGATGCACGCCCAACTACGCGCGTGCACGCTCCAGGCTCGGGAGGCCGGAGTGGGCACTGAACGAGCACTGGCCCAGGAGTCCGGGGCTGGTTCTTACCAGGCTGGGCTGATGCTAACCGGCTGTGCGACTTGGGTAAGCCACTCCCCTTCTGAGCTACAGCCTTCCCCTTAGTGAAAGGGTTTTCATTTCATGGGGGGAGGGAAGGGGAAAAAATAGTTTCGAACAGAGAGGGAGGCAAACCATAAGAGACTCTTGAATACAGAGAACAAACTGGGGGTCGGTGGGGGGGGGGGGAGGGGGAAACGGGTGATGGGCACCGAGGAGGGCGCCTGTTGGGATGAGCACTGGGGGTCGTGTGTAAGCGATGAGTCACGGGAACCCAGTCCCGAAGCCAAGAGCACACGGCACACGCCATACATTAGCTAAGGTGACGATAAATATTTTCTTAAAAAAGACTTAAAGAAGAAACGTGCTCACCGCCTGACGGGGGGTGCTGGTTCAGCAAAGAGCATCACCGCCTTCCCCCACCCCAGGCCACCTCAGTGCCCCAGCGCCATCCACAAGGGGAAGGACCCGAGGGCCGGGGCAGGACGAAGCAGGCACCGTTAAATTTAGCAACACACGATAGATTATTGGTAAAAGCGGAACCCAACCGAGAAGGGGCTTGGTGGCGGGGGGGGGAGGGAGGGGAGAGGAGCTTCCTGCTTTCTGGGGTGGATGTGTCTCGTTGTGCTGAGAGTCGGCCTCGCACAGGTGTGTCCATTTCTCAAAATTAATTCAAGGGTGCACTTCCTGTACCCACATTTCAGCGTACGTACGTTTTACCTCAGAGGAGAATAAACAAATACTGCGTTCAGATTAATTTACGTACGTGCTGAAGTGTTTAGAAGTGAAGGGTCGTGACGCCTAAAACTTATTTGGAAACAGTGGCGCGCCCGGGTGGCTCAGTGGGTTAAGCATCCGACTTGGGCTCAGGTCCCGATCTCACGGATCATGGGTTCAAGCCCCGCGTCAGGCTCTGTGCCGACGGCTCGGAGCCTGGAGCCCGCTGCGGAGTCTGTGTCTCCCTCTCTCTGCCCTTCCCCTGCTTGTGCTCTGTCTCCCTCTGTCTCTCAAAAATAAATAAACACTAAAAAAAAAAAGTTGCTCAAGGGGCACCTGGGTGGCTCAGTCGGTTAAGCAGCTGACTCTCGGTTTCAGCTCAGGTCACGATCTTAAGGTTCGTGAGTTCAAGCTCCGCGCGGGGCTCTGTGCTGACAGCTCGGAGCCTGGAACCTGCTTCGGATTCTGTCTCCTTCTCTCTCTGCCCCTCCCCCGCTTGTGCTCTGTCTCTCTCTCTCTCTCTCTCTCTCTCTCAAAAATAAATAAACATAAAAGAAACTTATTTGGAAATGCATCCAAAAAGTAAGATGGGCGTGTGGACGGACAGACAGATGGAGGGATGGACAGACATGCGTTAAGGCAAATAGAGTAAAATGTCACTTGTGGAATTTAAAAGCGGGGTATGCTCATTGAGCACAATTCTTTCCACTTTTCTGTACGTTTGAACAGGTCTCATCATCCTGCTTTGGAAGAAATACAGTGGAAAGCAGGCTAGAGAATCAGTAATTTGGGGGATGGTTAAATCCGTCGTGGCACAGCCATCTGATGTGGGTTTCTGAGGCCCTCAGGTGGAGCCCCACGGTCAAGTGGAATCATGCGCACGTGTGAGGGTCACCCTTGGTCTTGCTCAGCCACGGTGCAGCGTCGAAAACCTCGGGCTCTTGGATGAAACAGACCTGCCCGGGTTCAACTCTGCCTTGCCGCTCACTGCGGGGACAAGCCCCCCACCCCCGGGGCCTCACTTCTGTTCTCCTGCAAAGTAAAGACAACCGTGTTTGCCTCCCGGGCTGTGCAAGGTCAAAGGAGTGGGTGCCAGGTGCTGAGGGCTGCTCGGGGGGTGGGCGGGAGAGAGGCTGGTGTCACACAGATGTTCCCGGCTGCACACCTGGCCGGCCACCAGGTGTGGGGAACGTGGTGACTGTCTGATGCTCACAGAGGAGGGTCTCGAGGCCTCGCCCTCCAGCAAAAGCTTGTTATTTCCTGAGCTAACAAGTCCCCTTGAGCAGTTTTCTTAAACCGTGCAAAGAGCACAGACGGGCAGAGGTACACTGAAGACGCTCACGGGGGCGCCTGGTGGCTCAGTCGGCTGAGCGTCTGACTCTTGGTTTCAGCTCAGGTCATGACTCCGGGGTCATGGGTGGAGTCCCGTGTCAGCCCCCCGCCCCCGTGCTGAGCGTAGAGCCTGCTAGACATTCTCGTTCTCTCTCCTTCTGCCCCTCCCCAACTCACGCACGCTCTCTCCCTCTCTCTAAAATTTAAAAAAGAAAAATTTAAAAAAAAAATTTTTTTTTAATGTTCATTTATTTTTGAGACAGAGAGAGACAGAGCATGAACGGGGGAGGGTCAGAGAGAGAGGGAGACACAGAATCGGAAGCAGGCTCCAGGCTCTGAGCCGTCAGCACAGAGCCCGACGCGGGGCTCGAACTCACGGACCGTGAGATCGTGACCTGAGCCAAAGTCGGACGCTTAACCGACTGAGCCACCCAGGCGCCCCTAAAAAAATTTTTTTTAATGCTTACAGTGGCTCATTAGCTGGTGAGATTTGAGACAGTTCTCCTCCCTCATCTCTGCCCTCCGAGGTTCTGTTCCCTTTACCTACAGCTTGCTTCCCCCTGCCCCCACGTAACCGCCCCCCATTCAGAGCTCGGCTCGAACAGCCCCGCCTCAGGGGAGCCCCCCGACCCACCCACTAGGTCAGTTCCCCGTCAGAGCACCCAAGACGCCCGGCACCCCGTGTCAGATTTACACACCTGTGCCGTCCATCTTGCATGTCCCACTCCGTCCCCGGAGCCCAGCCCGGTGCCTAGAATGCTCTAAATAAATGGCTGAAAATGAGTTCCAAGTGTTCGAGAAAGTGACTTCATTCTTTGCGGATTGAAAAATAAGTAGAAAACGGGTGGTGGGGCGAGGCGGGCGATAAAACAGACCCAGTACATCCGCGTTGTCCTGGGCAGCCCCATGCAGCTCTTAACCACCAAAGGAGGATGGTGCCCCTTCACGTGGGTCTACTGTTTCCTCGGGAGAAACACCAGCTTGCGGGGGAGAAGGAGCGCAGACCCCCGCTCCCCACGCTCCAGCCCTACGCGGAGCTGCCCTCTGCGTCTCGAAGGCCCAGCCCTCCTGCTGACAGCTGGCCACGGGGAGTCCCGAGGGCCCCCGGGGAATTGTGGCTCCATTTCCAGCAGGAGTCGTCGAGGCGCCTGGGGAGGACGTCACGTGACCTACCGTTGGGGATCCAAGCGGCCACGAGGTCACACGCTCAGGACGTGCACGTGTGAAACGGCACAGCTGGGAGTCTTCCTCGAGGCCGACGCTGCTCCGTCAGTCCCTCCACCGTCTAGACGGGGACAAGCGACCCCACCGTGGGAAGGGGCTTTCCCAGGTCACGCTACAGTGTAAGGGTTTAACCGGACAGAGCCTGATGCATTTAATCCCCAGTTATCACAGCGGAACTCAAGAGAAAAGGGGACTTAATCATCACTATTTTTTTTTGTTGTTTTTTTAACGTTTCTTTTTCAGAGAGAGAAAGAGAGACAGAGAGTGAGCAGGGGAGGGGCAGAGAGTGAGGGAGACACAGAATCGGAAGCAGGCTCCAGGCTCCGAGCTGTCAGCACAGAGCCCGAGGCGGGGCTCAAACTCATGAACTGCGAATCCATGACCTGAGCTGAAGCTGGACGCTCAACCGACCGAGCCACCCAGGAGCCCCTAATCATCACTATGAAGTGATGTTGTAGGCTGTGCCCCAGAGAAGCACCCAGACCCAGCACCGAGGCACTCCTTCCTACAGCTGAAGAAGGGCCACCCCCGTGATGGTCATAGCTGAGTCTCTCTCCAAGAACTACCCTTTGCTAAAGACAGCCGCCTCGTCCAAGGTCGTACCCCGGCCGTAGAGCGGCCCGGAGGCAATGATGGGTCATCGTGGGAGTACAGAACCCGTGGGATCCGGTGGATCACCATGCCTTCCCCCCCAGCTTTCCTTCTGGCCAGTTCTGCCTCCCTTACCCCTCACAGGTGGTGTCCCCAAGCACACTCCCCAATGACCTTCCTACACAAATCTCTGTTTTCTTACCGGGACACCCCACCAAACAAGGCGATGCAGGAAGTGGCAAGACGTCCCCAGAAGTAAAATGGTTTCACCAAATTGTGAGCACCTACTGAATACCAAGTCAAGCCCAGCTCTTGAAGACTCCCCAGTAAGTGCATCCTTATGGTCCACAGCCAAAGGGAGACATTCTGAGGGCTCGGCCCACTTGCTGTAAGAGAGGGAAGGCATGGCGACCTGGCCCTCGAGCGCTCCCTTTATCCCCAAGCCCTGGGTGCTCTGTGAGGGCTCCCGTGTCACCACAGGGCAGGAGCCTGCATGCAGACGCTCCCGTGTTCCGGGCATCACGCATATGATGCTCGGGCCATTTTGCAGGCGTTATCTCCTTTATTGCTTCTGTAGTCCTGTGAGGTAGGAACCCATAGCCCTCGTTTCGCAGGGGAGGAAACCGAGCCTTGGAGAGGTTACACACCCTGCCCCAAGTCAACTAGCCTGTTCACCTCAGCGCCAAGACCTCACCCCAGGTGGCTGGACCCCACAGCCCGGCTCTTGGTCCCTACGTGCCACTGCCTTTCTTCAGACCCCAGCGACGCTTGAGTGAAACCTCACCAAGGGAGCCCAGGGCTCCAGCCGTATCTTCCATATCTTCCTGGAGCCGGAACAGTCAGAGTGTGCCTTTGACTTGCCTCATTCCCCTTTTTAAAGAAAACCATGTGTTTACTCTCCGATGCCAAAGTTACAACAGAACTGAAGTTTTGCCAGTGTTGACTTTAAAAGTTGAGCAGAGGGGTTCAAATCCTTTCCCCTGGTGCCTGTTTATTCACGTTTCCAGAGCCAACGGAGGTGGTCAAAGAAACCATCTATCGGATCTATACCTGCAGCAAGGCAGGGAGTCCGGCCAGGGCGCTCAGGCCCCTCCCAGCCTCACCTCTCCCGTCCCCGCGCCCAGCCCTGCAAGACTCAGAGGGGCCCCTGCTCCGGTTCTCCGGAGACACCCAGGAGCTCCCCCTTCTGTTCTGTTTCCTGCTAGGACCAGAGCTCAGCGGGTGGGGACCCGGACTGCTCGGATGCCCCTGCTCCCTGAGGGTTGCCAGCAACGCTCACAGAGGAAGTGAGGGCACCAGTCAGGGCTCCCTCTTCTCTCCTGGGGGGGCGGGGGCGCTGCGATACCCTCGCCCCTCTCCTCTCTGGCCAGCAGACTACTGAGCATCCAGCCGGCTCTGCAAAGACAACGCGGACAGACGGGGATGTGTCCTGCTCCACACACGTGCACGCGCGCGCGCGCACACACACACACACACACACACACACAATACGGCGTAACCAAAATCATGCTCAGCGGACCCCTCCCTGAGGATGTCAGGAGAGTCAACCCCTCCGTATCCAGCTCCCCGCGACCCCCTGAGAAGAAGCGGCACTTACCGGTCTCCCTGCGGGGGAAGATTCTCTTCTGCAAACTCATGCCGCGGGGCTTCAAGGAGGAGGCTGAGCCGGGAAAAGTCCCCGGGAGCCCGAGAGCCCCAGCCGCTCAGCTCACTCGACAAGCCCCGGGGATCACCGGCAGCTTCTGGGCGGGGAGTATTTGAACAGGAGTTGGAAGTACGAAGTAAGTCCTCGTTAGAGCTGTTTCTCCCCCCCGGCAGGGAGGGAGGGAGAGAAGCCCTTTCCAGCTGCCAGCAAATCTTGAGCGTCTCAGAACGGTTGCTTCCCACCCCTGCCCTTCTTGCGAAGCAACTGTGCATGAAGGCGATGTTATTTCACTGGATCGAGCCCTCAGATCATAAGCCTTTTCCTGTACCACAAACAGAAATGTAAAACCTCAAACTTTCCTTTGGACTCAGACTCTGCTGGGAGAGGACTGAACACAACCCTCTCTGAGGTCGAACGTATGGAAAATGTGCTAAACTGTTTAGATCATCCCAAGGGCTAGACTGCTCCCCACTACAAGCTCCCCTCCCCCCGGACTTTTTTGTTGTTGTTGTTTTTAATGAGTTCTGGTGTGTTTATGTAATTGCGAGGGACAAACACAACACCTAAAATCTCTGCCCAAAGTTGAAGTGATTCATTTTCTCCTTCACACACACCACACACAAACACAGCGCCTGTTTAATCCAAGTGAAAACGCCTTTCATAAAATCTGCAAAGGGCTGGGGCAGAGCGGCTGCTGGTGAATGCAGCCTGTGTCCCCAGAAGGGCAGTTGGGCTCCGGGGAAGGTGGAGGCTGACTTTAATCAGGACAAACAGAAGGCGCTCTGACTCCCGCCCATGCCGGGACAAGCAGGGATAAAAGAAAAGTGGGCGCGAGCCCCGGCTGAGCGGGCTGTAAAATCTGTTCCGCCGACTGTACCCAATTCCCCCCGCTTGTCTTCTCATACCAGGAGATTTTATTTTTAGACTTGGACAAGATGTACTATTATTTTAAGTGACCAACTTGATTGCTGGGTTATATAAATCCTTGGATTCCCCCACCGAAAAGACCAAAAGAATATACAATAAGTAGGCAAAGAGTCAGAGCTGGAAACTGGGGGAGAATGTGACCGTTTTGGAGACGCCGCAATGGATGACAGGACCGAAAGGCAACCCTGTTCCATCCGATAGAGAGAAAACCTCACCAAGAAGCAAGTGGCACAGACCGTGGTCAGGTCCCGGGGTGACCCACCCCTGCCAGGAGCCCCCACTAGACCGGAGTCAGTGCCACCACCACTCAGGATCTTGAAGAATCAAAGCCTGCTGAGTGAGCATCACTCTGCTCGAACCACCTCCGGGTCACTGCGGTCCCTCTGCAGACACGCACGCCCCGCACACACCCGAAAAAAACCGTTTCTCAGGCCCGTGCTGCAAAGTTGACAGAAAAACCTTTGCTATCAGCACCTAGAGCGGGAACAGCTCCCTGAGAGTCATCCCCATCCTGGGCTGGGGGTTGGGATCCAGAACTGGCACTCGGCCACCACCAGGCCTATCTTGCTCTGAATAACCGAGTGACCGCCCGGGGCCGCGAAACCGCAGGACCCTCAGCTTGGCCGCCAGCAGCATAGGGGCCAGAACACTGGCCTTCATCCTAGCGGGACCCGCTGTGACAACGATGAGAGACGGGGCCACGTAAACACGGAACGCTTTGCGTAAATCAAAACGGTGTGATAAGTACGGCGCGCTGTCATGGAAAGACGTCTGCACCACGTTACCGAGGGAACAAATTGGTTACAAATTGCAGAGTGATCGGTAGGATCTATATACTTGAAGGAAGATTAAATTCGGGGAGTCGAATTGAGGGTGTTTTCCTCTATGAACTTGCCAATGTCCGTGGTGATTTCCCCACAATGTAGGCAGTGGAAATAGCTTTGCATTCATACCATCTAGAGGATGATAGAAAAAAAAAATTTTAATCGAAAAGAATTTTTTTTTTTTTCAGTTAAGTCACTGGCTTTAGAACTCCTAAGTAGATTTGGTTAAGTCGACAGCAAGGACGATCATTTCGGAAGTCATGGCTTTTGATCATAGGAATTCAGCCTTTGACAAAGGGATTTTTATTTGGTGTGGTAGGCGGGATCTGGGCCGCTACGAAAAGGTCTGAGGCCCGTATCGGGAATCTCTGGGCAGGTATGTCGTATTAGGACATGAGGGGGGAGTTAAGGCTGCAGACAGAACAGACCTTGCTAATCAGCGGACGTTAAGATCAAGGGATCGTCCCAGATTATCCAGGTGGGCGCCAGGAAATCACAGGGGAGGCGGAAGAGGGGGTCCGAGCCCACGAACTTGCATCCCCGGCTGTGATGACAGAGGAAGGGGCCACGAGCCACGGACACGGGTGGCCTCCGGAAGCTGGAGAAGGAAGGCGATGGGGCCTCCCCTCCCGTCTCCAGATGGAAACGCAGCCCCGCCCGCACTTTGGCCTCAGCTCCGGTGAGATGCTTTCGAACACCTGACCCCAAGAAGGACAAGATCACGCTTGTGTTGTTTTAAGCCACTACCTCCGTGGTGATTTCTTACAGCGGCAACAGGAGACCAACACGTTTGAGTGTGTTCTTATTTTGTGTGTTTCCTCGAGGCCAAAAGCTTGCCTTCGACCACAGGCAGCAAAGCCCAACATTTATCAAAGCACAACATTTATCCCGTCAACTCACAGGTCCGGGAAGAGCGTGCGATGATAAAAGAACGGTTGTCGTCCTATCCGAAGGGAGATGAAAGTCTCTGCCCAAGTGGGGGGAGGTCTGGGGCTCGAGGGCCGTGTGTTGGGGGCCTGGCAAGGAGCCCCCGTTCTGTTCCTTGCTGGCTGACAGGAAGACGCCAGGGCAGGACGCACAGGGGACAAGAGAGGACACACGTTCTGCCCGAGATGCCTGCCCAGTGGACACGTCCTCCCATGGAGGGAGGGTGGCTGCAAGTTCCCGGTGCTTGACAAGGTACCCAGGGTGGCCTGAGCGTGCCAGCTCAGCTGGGGAGCTCTGGACAGGTGGATGCGGAGGGAAGAGAGTGAGCTGCGTGGCCTTGAGAAGCACATACCCGGTGCCCCGCACAAGGAGAGGCTGGCAGGCTCCATCCGTGGAGAGGCGCCCCCACCCCCACCTCGTGTCACTCAGCAACCCCGTGGGGGACATCGGAAGTCACGGAGTAGGTCCCAGAGGGGACTGAATGGCATCAGGGGTGATTCAGGAATGACTAAGCTCACTTTGCATTGGCGAAGTTAATATTCCATCACCTGCAGAAGTGAGGGGTTACGAGTAAATTCAGTTACAGAAAAACAGGAAAAGGCTGGATGTTTATACGTCACTTTTTTTTTTCTGTAAATAGCCTATCAGCTACATGTCAAGATGTGAACAGAAGTTATCTCTGGCCAGCGGGATTATGAGCGCTTTTTATTTCTTTCAGTCTGTATTTCCTAGTTTGCTTTCTTTCCCCCCCCTAAAAAGAACAATTTTATTTCTTAGCAAAACCAGGGGGCGATATCCTTACAGGAAGCCCTATTTGTTGGGTGACTTCCTCAGCCAGTCCTCATGGCTCTAAGACGACCTTGGGGCCGGCTTTCTGCCCCGATGACCAGTTTTCATCTTATTCTGTGTCCCCGGGGGCTCCGTGGAAAGCTCGAGAGGCTGCATAGGGAGCAGCCGGGGGCCGTGGCCTCTGAGGTTAACATTTCCAAAGTGTGCGGCAGGGGAGAAGCTAAGACCCCCACGGGGGGGGCCCTGACCCTGGTCCCTGGGGGGGGGGGGTCCGTCCACCACCAGCCCCACCGGGAAGCCCCCAAGCCTCCAGGCTTCCTCACACAGCAACGTATGCCAGAAGGTACCCGAGCCAGGAGAACGAGGGGGGCCACAAGGCACAGTTTCAGTTAGAACCACAGATGGTGAGAGAGGAGAGGGGATGTCAGGGGTGGGGTGGGGGGTGTCTCACATCTGGGGCAGGGCCTTCTCCGTGTCTTCGGTTCTTTCCATGTAGTCACCTCCCGTGAACAAAGTCGCCTCCTTGGCCCTGTTCCCCGCTATGGGGGGACTGAGGGAGTCTCTGTTTGTCACACGACATCTGGTCTACGGCCGTACCACCCTCAATGCGCCTGACAAGGTCTGCAACAAAGAACGGGGGTCCCGTCTCTCACTTGTCAAACCACCCGGGGGGAGAGGTGACCTCAACCGCCCGCATTCTGACCCTCTGTCCTCTCTCAGCCTCTGCCTCTGCTCCGGCCAGCAGAGGACGGGGAAATGTGTGACACTCCCACCTCTGCAGGCCCCCTGGGGTGTGCCCGCTTCAGAGGATTGGATCCCCTTCCTTGGCTGGTCCTGTGGCCCCAGCCCCTCAGAGGTGTAGACACAGACTATAAAGGGGGCCCTACCCGGTCCTGAGCCAATCCTGCCCAGACGGCCAAGCGAGAGTGGCTGGTGAACCCACGGCGACGCTCACTGCGGTGGGCGCACTCAGGGCCTGCCCTGCCCCCTGGGAGCCCTGGGCCTCCTGCCCGAGGGTGTCGGTCCGGTCCAGAAAGCCTGCCTCCTGCTTCCGCAGACTGGCCTGTGCCCTCCCTGTGGGACCTGCCCTGAACACTCCCTCGGGTTCTCACCCTCCGACTCGGACACCGGGCCACGCGGCCTGCCCGCTCCTCTCTTCCAACCCACATGCCACCCGCTTCCGCACGGGCACCTTCCGGGGCCATGGCCCCATCACGACCAGCTCCTCAGCTCCCCGCGACACCGTCCGCTCCCACTGCTCCCTGGAGCCGGGTCCCCAGCGAACTGGGACCACTTCTTCCCTCTTCCCTCCAAGTCCCCCACTGACTGTGTCAAATCCCGGGTGGCTCAGTCGGTCGAGCGTCCGACTTCATTCGGGTCACGATCTCGAGGTTTGTGGGTTCGAGCCCCGCGTCGGGCTCTGCGCTGGGAGCCTGGAGCCTGCTTCGGATTCTGTGTCTCTCTCTCTGCCCCTCCCCTGCTCATGATCTCTCTCTGTGTCTCTCTCTCTCTCTCTCAAAAATAAATAAACATGAAAACAAAATTAAACACAAATAAGGCACCGAGCCTTGCCTACCAGCCTCACCCCGACACCACAGACCTCCCGGGCTCTGCTTCTTGGCCCTCCAGCAGTGCCCCCAAGAGCACGTGGCCTGCTGTGTCCCCCCAGGAGGTCGGCATTCCCTCCCCCACCTCCTCACAGACGGTGCGGCCACACTGCGTAGAGGGACATGGGACCGCCTGCACGACAGTGACCCCAAGGGAGCCTGGACTGGCTCGGTGAAAGCCAGCAAACTCTTTTTTCAGTCTAATGTGTAATTATTCACCTGAACGCCTTCATCCCCGGGGACGGTAACTGCGCCCAAGGATGAAACGTCCCTGTCAAGCAGCCCGTTCATTTCGAAATGTTCACTGGCTTTGAAATTTACTTTTGTACTCAGAAAATTCTCGAGACAGGCTAATATACCACTTTAGGGCATTTATAGTTTTTGGACATCTATTTTAGGGACCAAATGAGCCTCCTGTACCGTTCAGAGAAGGACAAAACACCCAGTGATTCTCCAGCCTGGAGCTTTGGGGCTCCCGAATATCAAGAGCAAGTCCCGAAATCCTGTCAGGTCGTCTGCCGCAGCTCCGGAAACCACACAGCCCGCTTCACTGTTAACCACCTGACGTGATGGCCGACTCCCCATTCTACAGGTGTGGAAATGAAGGCCTCAGAGAGGCAGGCGGGGGGCCTGCTGGGGTCCCAGAGGTAGGACACGTTGGGGGCGACACACCCATCGTTCTTCGGTAAAGACCAAAAAAGTGCCTGTCCGGTTCTCAATCACGAACGAATGGGCAGAGGACTTGCTCCTGGGCCCCCAGATGGGAACCCACTCTAAGCCCGAGAGAACACGCCGGAGGGACGAGGGACGAGCTAAGCTGTGTGGCTTGCTAACTTCTAGGAGGACCAGATCCCCGTTTCTCAGACATCTACACGGAACGTTAGTAGATAAAACGACGACAGTGGACCTGAAGTTGGTCTGGCTGAGGACCGGATGGCTAGGCTGCATCTCTGGCCCCAGCCCCCCCCTTACCACTCCTCAGCAGCCCCCCACCCCGAGGTCAGCCGAGCACGTCTGCAAACCTCTGTCCTAAAGCGCCCCTCTCATCCACGCGTGGGACTCCGAGGCGGGAGGGAAAATGACGCGTCCAAAGACGAACGATCACGGCGATGGCCGGGGTTCTGAAGACCACCCGTCCCGACCAGTCCTCTGTCCCCAGGATCCCTTTCTACCACCCTTGGTGACCACTCTGCCGTGCGCTAACATCAGAGAGGGAAGCCCAACGATGCCCCGGTCGGTCTGCTTTGTTCACGGTCTCCCCACGCAGGGACACATCCCGGGACGTCGCGGAGACAGGCAGGACCCTGCTTCGTCAAGCCTTCACACGCTCTGTGCTTTTGAAAGCACATCCCGAAGTATCTCCCCACCTCTTACGTCTTTAATTTATCCTGAAATATTTTCTGCGGGCCCAGAGGTATACAAGCTTCCCTTTATTCTGGAAGACATCTATTGTTTTAATGTAAAAGCTTTGCCGTGTGTGTGTGTGTGTGTGTGTGTGTGTGTGTGTGCGCGCACGCATGATACACATTATAATCATTTTATCATTATCTGTCTGTGGCCATCACTAAGTTGGCCATGTGTGAGCCCCCAGGAGCAACCCAGAAGCAAGCGTAGGTCACAGGGAAGAAAGTCACAATATATCTGGCACCAGCACGTCCGTGGAAGGTGACAGGGTCTTCCCCACCAGACCCCTGCACCAAGGCGGGCACAGCACGTACCAGCAGCCCTCTCTCCCCTTCTCCCGGGTCTGACCCGAGTCGTGTCCTGCAGAACAGTAACTGCACTCATGAGGCCATTCTCAGGACCCCTGAGCTCTGCCCCTGCGGTCCCATGTCACTCTTTTCCCCCAACCTCTTCCTGGCTCCAGACTGACCGCTGATGGGCCGAACTCAGTGACCCTCGGAAATCAGGGCTTCCCCCCCTGGACGACACAGCTTGTCTTCTCTCTTTCCAGGTAGGAAGCGTGCTTCCTCCGCTCTGGAGGGGGAGCCCTTGGATTCGAGACGCACTTGTCGGCCACACTGATTGAGTCCATATGATGGCGGAATCGTCTACACCGGGCCCGGACCATGCGAGATGGAGAGGTGATAGACAAGTAGTTGTAATGAACGATGGTGGTGGTGGTGACGGCGGTGACAGTTACTTAGTGCTGAGTATCCGCTCTGTGCCAATCACTCCTGACCCTCACCTGTCTTCATTAAGCCCACGTGGTCAGCACCACGCGGCAGAATGCGTCCCTCGAGGCTTGGCTATGTCCTCCAACTTGGACCGGAAGGCAGGGAAGGAACAGACAAGTTATCAGCAGGTACCGGTGGCCGCTCTCTGGCTGGCTGACCGACCGTGGAGGGGCGCCCAGGCCATCTGTTGTAGCACAGGGAGCCAGAAGGACAGTGACTCCAGTCCCAGCCCGTGCAGGGGCACGGGAAGCATAGGGGACCGCAGAGAGGGGACGGGCACGGGAATGACCCGGGAGCCTGAACCGGCACCAAAGCGGCACGGTAAGCCCTGGGCCCTCACGTCCTCACGCTCCCTTGCTAGGATGCGTAGGGAAGGGACCGCCACCCAGAGGATCCGATCGGTTCAACGCCTCAAGTCAGTTTAGTCCTGCAGGGAGAGAATCCTCCGTGGGCCCAGCGAGGGACGCCCAGGGGAGGCAGAGGCTTGGCGGGAGCGCTGAGATGGAGTTTGGACAGAGAATGTCAAGCCGGGGACACAGGACGACTGTGTGAGCCCCCCCCCCAAGGGCAACTTCTCCTACTTGTATGGATGCCAACCCAAAAGAGGCCACCGGTCCCCCCCGGGCCAGGTCTCCTCTCCAAGGTGATTGGAGCCAAAGGCCAGAGCTCAGTTCTCAAGGAAGGCCCAAGAGTCGAGTCGTAAAGCCCAGGGCCCGCGTCCCCGACACCTGTGTCTCCTCCTTCTGTCCTTGGCCTCCGCGAGGACCCCACCTGCAGCTGACGTTCATTCTGCCCTGCTGACGAACAGAGGACGGCCTCACATCTGGGCTCCTTGCCACGGCCCCCCATTGCCATTCCCACCGCTGCCCACGCTTTCACGGCCCTTCCCCCGCACTCGCTTCTGGAAGGCCTGAGCCTCCAGCTTGGGTCACCGGCCCCTGCTCCAGGCTGCTGCACCACAGGCAGAACTCCCCGCTCACCTAATAGGCAGATAGGGCCCAGAGAAGTCGCTACAGCCCTACATCATACCAGCAGAAGGCCTGAGACCACGCTGGTAACAGGTGTCACAGAGTCAAGGCTCAGATGCCGTCCAGGATGTCCTCGTTTCTTGAATGCATTGAATCCCCATTCTATAATCAGAAAGGACAATTTTCACCTCTTCCCAAGATGCATTCAGCAGACAGCCACTGAACGGCAGCCGGGCTGCGTCCTCAGGAGTTTTTGAAGGGAGAATGACCGGGCAGGGAGGGGTCAGAGGTGGCCACGATGTTGTGGAGTGGGGTTTAGGATACGTCTTTCCCTGGGAGATTTGGGAGCACAGAAGCAGGCACAGACCCCACACCGTCAGGTCAGAGGAGCCCTGGGCTCGTGGGTTGATCTGAAGGTCAGAAGAGCTGGAAGGCGGGCCTGTCTGAACCGAGGGACTGAGTGCACCGCGGAACGGGGCTGGAAACAGGATGCCTTCAGGAGGCACCAGTCGATACGTGGAGATTGTATCTGAGACCCCCGGTGCTTTCCCTTCCGACACCATCACTGCGCTCCCCATCACCCAGCCGAGCACCCGCAACTAACCCCGACTCCTGCTTTTCCTTATTTCTACTTTTTTTTATTTCTAATTTTTTTAACGTGTATTCGTTTTCGAGAGACGGAGAAACAGAGCATGAGCGGGGGAGGAACAGAGAGAGAGAGAGGGAGGGAGACACGGAATCCGAAGCAGGCTCCGGGCTCCGAGCTGTCAGCGCAGAGCCCGACGCGGGGCTCGAACCCACGAACCGCGAGATCGTGACCTGAGCCGAAGTCGGACGCTTCACCGACGGAGCCCCCCCGGGGTGCCCCACCTTAATTCTACTTTAAAGTCAAGTCTCGCCAGTGTGTGTTCTGAACAGTTCTCAGGCACAATGACTTCTCTCGGTTCCCTTTGCCGCTTCCTGGTTGAGGCTCCCCTACCATGGGGCCAGGGTACCCCCAGAGTCTCCTGGCTTCCCTACCTTCCTCTGCCCCAAGTATATCCTCCCCCACAGACACAGAAACTCAACCTTTGCACCGTGTACGTAACACTCCGCCGAGAGTCCACATAAGCTACCCGATAAAACCCAAACCTATGAACCGAGGACGTAAGACCTCCGTTCTCGGGCCCCTGTGCCCCCTGCAGCCCCACTAGATACCCCTGCCCAGGCCCGCTCCCCCGAGCATACTACTCCTCACCTCCAGGATGTTGCACGGCTCCCTCCCCTCCACCCCACCCAGTTTCTTTACCTCATCCTTTCACCCACCACCTGGGCATCACCTTTCTAAATCCCCCCTTGGAACCCCTGGTCCCCCCCCCCCACCCCGCCGCCCCACCAGTGTGATCTGGGCCGCGTGAGACCCGCTGTGCCCTCCCAACGCCGTGCTCCCCGTGTCCTATAATCATTGGCCTCCGTCTCCACCCACCCCACCGGGTTGTCAGTATGTTGAGGGCAAGAACTAGGTGTTCTTCCCCTCTGCGTCCCCGTGCCTAACTCAGTGGCTGGCACACAGGGAGAACTCAGACGTCTCTGGTGCCGGTGACTGAACGATTGGTGCTTCCAGTTGTGAAAACAGCGAGCGCAGGGGAGCAGCTGGAATGAGGGCGGTTTGCGTGAGGGGGTTTGGAGCTTCCGGGGGAGCGCAGAGGGGAGAGGTGTCTGGTGGGCACGTGGACGCAGGGACTGGAGGTCAGGAGCGAGACGCGGGCTGGGGGACAGCCATCCGACCATCATCAGCGTATAGACGGCAGTCAAAGCCAAGGGCTCCGGTGGAAAATAACCTAGAAAGTCCACCACAGGGGCGGGGGAGGCGTGGAACGGACGAGACACACAACAGCAAGGCAGGAAAGACGCTGAAGAAAGAGATAGAAGCATTTTAGAAGTTCCAGCACAGAAGCCAAGGGGAAGGGAGGGTCCATTCTGCATCTTTACTTAATCTTCACTGGCTTTGGGTCCGAACAAACAAACCCCAGGAACCTCTGGCAAATTCACTTGGCCTCCCTTCTTTCCCGGAGGCCCCTGGAGTTGAACAGCTGCCATTTCTAGGGTGCTAAGGAGGGGACCTGGAGGGGGAGGGACGGCAGATGGACACGAACGGGCTGAAGACCGGGTCAGCCATTCAAGCGATTTCCCAAAACCCAGCGCTAACTTGTGCGGCCCACAGTCCATTTCCCATAAGTTGAAATCCCCGTTCAACTTGAGCGGAAATATAATCCACGTGGTCATGATTCATTTGCACTTTATGTAACCAAATGTTGGGCTGTCGCCGCTTGATGTCCAAGAGACCATGTGGAGAATCTTTGCAGCCAGAAGTCATGCGTTGCCAAGGGACGAGAAGGGGACGGGGTCTGGCCCGCCTCGTCCGTGATCGAAGGCCACCGGCAAGGGATGAATCGGTGGTGGTGTGAAGGCGGAGACATCCGATCCCCCAGCTGTGACATGGGATCCATGTTCTGTGTCCCGGCCGCAGGCGTCTGATCTAAACAAGCCACATCAACGAGCAGGCAATGGCCAGAGGCAGGGTCTTCCTCATGGAACTATTTGGCTACTGTCGCACAGTGAGATCCTTCCCAGCTTTGACATTATAAATAAAGCTAGAACAAAAATCGTCACCCTTCCAGTGGTGCCCACATCCCCTGCGTCCCTAGAGTGAGTTTCCAGAAATAGAATTACTGGGTCAAAGGGGATACACGGGTTGTTAAGTTGCGTATCGGAAGAACTACATCGGGGCGCCTGGGTGGCCTCAGTTGGTTAACTGGCCAACTCTTGATTTCAGCTCAGGTCATGATCTCATGGTTCGTGAGTTCGAGCCCCATGTCGGGCTCTGTGCTCGCTGTGTGGAGCCTGCTTCAGATCCTGTCTCCCTCCTTCTGGCCCTCTCCCGCTCGTCCATTCTCTCTCTCTCTCTCTCTCTCTCTCTCTCTCTCTCAAAAATAAATTAACATTTAAAAAATTGAAAAACTACATTAAATTACTCTTTTACCGGCAGTGAATGAACTTGTCTTTCTCACCATACCTTCCCAAGCACGGTACATGATCAATGGAATAACCCAGGGAAATACAAGGAAGCTATTAAAAGTCGCCTTTTCAAAGACCATTTTACGCAGGACAGGAGCTATTAATGACAGACATAAAACTGTGTCATTGAGGGGCGCCTGGGTGGCGCAGTCGGTTAAGCGTCCGACTTCAGCCAGGTCATGATCTCGCGGTCCGTGAGTTCGAGCCCCGTGTTGGGCTCTGGGCTGATGGCTCGGAGCCTGGAGCCTGTTTCTGATTCTGTGTCTCCCTCTCTCTCTGCCCCTCCCCCGTTCATGCTCTGTCTCTCTCTGTCCCAAAAATAAATAAAAAAACGTTGAAAAAAAAAATTAAAAAAAATAATAATAATAAAAAAAAAACTGTGTCATTGAATACCAATTGTCTACAAGTATAAACTCAATTTTATTTGAATTATGACGTGGGTGAGATGTAGTCTCTACCAGTCAGAATGGCAATTTTGGAGAGAAATTAATCCTCAAATCTCAGCACGTAACCCCAAAGAAGTGTCTCCCTCATCCCCACAGAGTCTGATGAATGTCAGGCTCCTCTTCAAGGCAGCACGTAGGGCACCAGACCGTCCCTTTCTTGTGCCCCCACCATCACGACGTGTCCCCTCCAGAGCTCCATGACGGGGACGAGACGGCATGGGGGACCAGACAGGGGCCTTTCAGTGTCTCAGGTTGAAGTGATGCGTGTCATTTCTACTCGCGACTTACCGTCTACACCGCCCCCCCCCCCGACCAGGCCCAACCTCAAGGCAGCTAGAAAGAGCACATGATATTCAGTGAGCACCCAATGTCCCCGTGTCGGTGACCCTTTCTGCCCTCTTTTCCCCACAAACAAAACACTCCCACCCCGTGGACGACAACCCACGGTCCCATCCAACCTCAGCGCCCTGCTCGGGAGATCAGAATCTCCAGCCGATGCATCAGGTCGACTGTGGCTCCTCCTGGTCCAGAGGCCTATCTTTCTAGAACGAGCATCAGCAGGCTTCTCCTTACAGGGCCAGAGAGTCAGTATGTCAGGCCTGTGGGCCGAAAGGTCTCTGCTGCAGACACTCAGGCCTGTCCCACACGCCCGGTACTCAGTGGTGCTGCAGGGACACAGCAATATCCAGAAAGAGTCCCTTTCAGAGCAGAGAAAACTAGGAGACCCCCAGCAATCACTGGTCCACAGAAATTCTGAAATCCTACCGGGCGGCCACTGGGAAGCCTTCCAACCTGAGGACGGAGAATGTTCCGGGATTAGCCCTTCATTCTGCTTTGGGGAGGGCACTGCCTTATTCACTGCTCTCCAAGGACACATTCTGGAAGGTTCTTCCTCTTCCTCTGCTCCCTCGGCCTCATCCGAGGCGGGCTTTGGCAAGCACGTCCCCCACGGGGGCCGCAAAGACGCCCCAGCCTGCGCGCTGCCCGTGGACGGCGGGGGTCTCGGGGCAGCTAGAGAGTTAACGGTCTCCAAGAATCGCAGGCTTTTGTAAGGAAGGATCTTTCTTTCTGGCAGTACAGCTCTGAAACTCAGTAGTAGTTTCAAGTCCAGGAACCACACCCAATGTTCTTTCAAGACTTGGTTCCCAGATCGGCCTTATTCCTTCATTCCCGGCCCCTAAGCCTCTTCCCTCCGTGCGAGAGTGGCTGCTTTAAGGCAATGGCGGGGGGGGGGGAGAGTTTCAACAGGTGTTAGAGCCTCACCCTTAATCTGAGCTCCTCCCTGGTTCCGACTGGGCACCACCCGGGGCACCGCACCCTCAATCTGACATTTCCCTTTGGACCCTCAAGATCTCGCCTCATCCACTTTCTTACTTTATGGCCGAGAGGCAGTTAGTTTTTTCCAGTTTCCTTCATTCCCTTGCATTGCTATGGGAAATCAGTCCCTTCGGGAGGCCACGTCTCCCCAGTCGCACCTTGTTAAGCGGCCAGGGACAACCGGCTGGGACTGGCGGACTCCGTCCCAACCCAACCTCCTCCCCTGAATCTGCGAGCCCATCGGGAGCCGAGGCGCCTTCCAGGTCACCGCAGGCGACCGGTCTCACCGGCATCTGACCACCGCGGGCCGGGGCCACCGGTCTCCTCACGTGTGGAGGGCCACGTGTCTCTGGATCTTGTTACAACAGCATCTCAGTTGTGCTACTCATTGCTTTCTTTCTTTCTTTCTTTCTTTCTTTCTTTCTTTCTTTCTTTCTTTTTTTTTTAATGTTTATTTATTTTTGAGACAGAGAGACAGAGGGAGTGTGAGCGGGGGAGGGACAGAGAGAGAGGGAGACACGGAATCCGAAGCACAGAGCCCGACGCGGGCAAGGAGGGAAACTGAAGCCCACGCTTCTGGTCCCAGAGGACAATGGACGTGAGGGGAGACGGGCCAGGAAAAGGGGGAGGGGGCTGATAGGTTGGTCTTGAGGTCTGAGGGAAGATGAGGAAAGTAATTTTGCCCGGTTCACGCGGGACTCCTCCCGCGTCTGGCCATCGGGAAGTCACGGTCCGCACGGCCCAGAGGGAACCGCATCAGCATGAACGGGAGCTGCCTCCGGATTAGGGACATGGTCCTCGAGCTTAGTGGTAATGAGCTGTTTCCCATTCCCTTGTGCTACGCCACCCAGAAGTTCCAATGTCCTGGGGCGCCCGGGGGGCTCAGTTGGTCGAGCGGCCGACTTCGGCTCAGGTCACGATCTCACGGTTCGTGGGTTCGAGCCCCGCGTCGGACTCTGTGCTGATGGCTCAGAGCCTGGAACCTGCCTCGGATTCTGTGTCTCCCTCTCTCTGCCTCTCCTCCACTCACACTCTGTCTCTCTCGCTCTCTCTCTCTCTCTCTCTCGATCTGTCTCTCAAAAATAGATAAACATTAAAAAAATTTTTTTTAATTAAAAAAAAAAAAGAAAGTCCCAATGTCTGGAAAAGGACAAGCAGAAGTTGGCTGGTAGCCTGTACCTGAAGATGCCAGGACAGCCACAGCTCTGTCGAGATCTGAGCAGACGCTGGGCCAGCCAGCAAGGACCGTGACGTCCTGACCAGGCCAGCAGAGACACCAGATCACTAATCACCATGGCCTCACACTCCCATCGCCCATATCCGCAGGATGTCGGCGGGGACGGGGGCGTCACCCCTCATCGGTCGCCAGCCCAGGAGGACCCGGTCCCCGGGGTAGGGCTCAGCGACGATCTAACAGGGCGGCTCGCCGAGGCAAGGACATCCAGTCACACCCTCTTGGTCCCTGCTGTCAGGCACACCTGGGGAGCCCCCGTGCACCCCAGATGCCCTCGCAGGGGTAGGGAAAGACGGTGGGGGCAAACCAGAGATCAACAATTTTACCAAAGGGGACTATTTGAATCGTTGCGTTAGAATAAGAATCCAGGGTTGGAGGCCATCTGATGAGCCCCTTCTTTGCCAGCCCTTTACGGGAAGGTAGGACTTGGTGATGAAAATCACAGCAGCTGCGAAGTTCTCCAAACTGTACCACCGAGGCACCGCTCTCGGAATCCCCGTGGCCAGGAGCCCACGTTAAAGGTAGGCATCGCAGCCGGTGGTCCGAAGGGAGCACGGAGCGAGGGGGCTGCGGGAGGAGTCACTCGTGGGGAGCAAGCGTTCCCTGTTCTGTCTGGTGCACGTGCGTGGGGCCAGCACCAAGTGCAAGTCCGAAAGGAACACGCCGGCCAGGGTCCATCTGCCTGACTCTTGTGTCCCCAACGCCTGGGCCACAGCCAGGGCCTCGATGAACGAGTGAGTGAGTCAATGAACAAGCCTCAAAATGAAACCATTTCGTTGAAACAGCCATTTCGTCCCCAACTTGTCTTTTCTTTTCTTTTCTAATATTTATCTTGAGAGAGCGTGCAAGCAGGAGAGAGGAGAGAGACAGAGAATCGCAAGCAGAAGGAGGCTCCAAGCTCCGAGCTGTCAGCACAGAGCCCGACGCGGGGCTCGAACCCATGAAACGTGGGATCATGACCTGAGCTCAAGTCGGACGCTTAACCGACAGAGCCACCCAGGCACCCACACTTCATTTTAAAGTGCCCTCCCCCGGTCCACGCTGACTTCTGCGGACAAGGGACACACAGCCCCGCCGTCCCGGACTCAAGGCTACTGGCCCAGCCCCGAGCCCCCGGTTCCCCTGAGTATGATAATCCACAAACACCGCAGAGGAGGCGGGGGGCTGGCCCCGGCCCTCAACACCAGCCTCAGTTACAGATTCCTCCGAGGTCCTGGCGCAAGCGTCCCGCTCAGTGGGCACACCCCAGGGAGCCCTCCTGGCCCCAGATGGCACCTGGCCAAACCCGAAGGGCTCGTTCAGCCACTCAGCAAACACGTGCTGAGCCTCAGCTAAATACCGGGCACGGGGATGCTCTCCAGGGACACCGCCGTGACGGCTCATGGTATCCCCTCGCTAGACCGGAGAGTTACCCTGGAGTCCTGGATTGGGTGCCAGGCAGGGGAGGGGCCCCTGGGGAGAGGGCACTGAGGAGAAAGCACCTGCCTGCTTTGAGGGTAACGAGAGACAGCCGCCCTGGGATAGGCCTACACTCCCAGAGTCCGAGGGACTCGAAGCATCCACGGCGGCCTGCGGGCCAGATGGAAACCACGCATGAAAATGGGGTGCGGTGTCACTTCGGCGGGGGTCCCAGAAGAGCACGCAGACCTCGGCAGGCAGAGCCCAGAAGAAAGGGGGGCTGATCGGGGGCTGAGAGTGAGCCTCGGTGGGAGGAGGGACACGTTTCCTTCAGCAGCAGTGTCCCGGTGAATCCCCGGGAGTGGGGGGGGTCCCCCAAAGGTCTCAGCAGAAACCCCAAGGCAGACGGATCCAAGGCGGAGAACCCGGGAGCTGTCTCCCTGCAGTGGCTGTCAGGGAGGGACTGTCCCTCGATAAGGAGGAGGAGAGGACCCCCCAGGGCGTCCCGCCAGCAGAGAGCGGGCAGGGATTGGGTGTGACAAGGGAAAGTAACATTGTGCCCGCCCGACTGAGTCTGCGTTCGAGTGGTCATCAGTCAAAGGCCATTTCCCCGCCCAAGGGAGCCTCGAAGTCTTGCCCCAGGGGACAGGAGGGAGGTAGCCCACAGGACAGGATGAAGGGAAGGAGGAAGCCCCATCCCGGGGCTTGGGCTACGTGTGAAACCAGAGGAGAGGCAGGTACGAGGGGCAAAGGAGAGGAAGACAGAGGCAAAGCCAGGCAGACAGGAGCTTACGTCCTGTAAGGGGGCGGGGGGGGTGGGGGGCAGGAGACCGTGAATGGGGGGATCTGACCACAGGTCAGCGCCCCAACTACCCGATGGGCCTTTCCCCTCGCGGCACGGGCTGTCCCGTCCTGCCACAGTCCCTGTGTGTCCCCACCGCGAGCACCCTGGGCTCCTTCCCCGCCTGTTGTACGCGGAGCCAGGAAAGCCGGGAAGCCGATGCCTGGAGCTGCCCTCAGTCGGTGGCAGGTGGGGGTGCGGGACTGTGCTCGCCCCCGAGGCGGGTCCCTGAGGCTCCCCCCCCCCCCCCCCCCCCCCGTCTCCCAGGTCCCTCCGTGGGAGCGAGTCCCGGTCGCCCTCCGTGTCCATCACCTGCTGACTCAGAGGCACTCGACCGACTTTCTCCTCCCCCTGCTTCCCAGCCCCGCGGATGCACGCACGTCAGATAAATGCTCACGCTCACATCTTTGTCGCAGGCTCTGCTTCCTGAGGAACCCACACTGGGGCACGCCCCACGCCCACGCCTGTCCTAGGAGTAGGGGTGGGGCTCCGCGGCCCCTCCCGCCCACCCCGGCCACCCCTGTCCTCTGTCGAACGTCCCTGACACGTAGCCTCGCCCCTTCTGGGGAAGAGGGGAAGGATGCGGAGCCAAGAGGGCTGTCCCGCCTCCCTCCCAGCGCTTCCCCCACCCAGCTCAGGGGATCCCCCTAGCCCCCCAGCAAGCCGGGCAGCGTCCTGGTGTGGCTGCTCCCCGGCCCTGGGGCTTCAGCTCAAGGGTGGCGACGCTTCCTGCCCGTCTGCTCGGGAGCACATTCAGGAGACATGAGCAGATGCTCGGCCCGTGTTCAACCCTGCTCACGTCGGCCAACAATAACACAGCGCAGAGACGTTGCAGGGAGGGGGGAAGGGAGGAGGCTCCTGCCCAGCAGCTGGGGACAGCTTCAGGACACTCCGTGCCCACTCCCTCTGGGGGAGGGAGTGCCCGCTGTAAGGTGGGGCCGGGAGCACCCGGGGCCAGCGTTCTGGGCTGGAGCCCTGGCTCGGTCAGCCTGCTGCTCTTGGCTCCCAGACGCAGCCCGCAACCCCAGTGCCGGGCCCCCCGACGGCCCTACGGGGCCCGGAGGGGCTGCAGGAACTGGGGGTCTTTTCAGAAAGTCACTGGGACCCAAGTGACTGGCCCCCTCATGGATACAGGGGGCCACCTCTGACGCCCGCTCCACTGGACTGGACACACTCCCCGTCTTGCTGGGCACGGAGCTCTAGAAAGTCCCTGCCCGCCCCCCCCACCCCCACCCCCACAGGGCTGGTGCCCAAGACGAAGCCCACCCGGCATCCGGTGTGCAGGTGCAACAGGTGACCGAGCTCCCGGGGCTGGGCCTTCTCAGAGGGCGGCTGCCTGTGGTCCCACCACGGGCTCCCGGCGCCTTCCAGTCCTCCTCCGTGGCCCCTGCCACCGCACCCCGCTGCCCGGGACTGGACAGCTACAGAGCCGAGAGGTTCCCCTCATGGCCTCCCCCCTACTCATGCCGCCGCACCCCGCAGGCTCGGTTCTCCTGCCCCCTCGCCCACGGCACGTCTAAAGCAGGTCTGAACGTAGAACTTAGACGCACAGCCGTGGTCGCTCCCCACGTACACCGCGGTCTGTACGGATCGATTTCCAATTTTCCGGGTTTACGTTGAGCCAACAAAGCCACACGGAGGGCTTCCTGCCTGGGAGGCCGTCCAGCTTCCTGGTTACGTGCTCTGGTCCTGGGTCTGGGGCCCCCTGCTCAGCTGCTGGACGTTGAGTCAACCGTTGCATGTCTCCGTTCCCCCCTCTGTCAAGTGCCCATGACAGGGCCCGTCTCAGGGGCTGCGTGTGGGAAACCGAGCGGCTGATACACGAGAATGTGCTTGGAGGGGCGTCTGGGGGCTCAGCTTGGGTTCAGTTCGCGTCACGATCTCACCGCTCGTGGGTTCCAGTCCCGCGTCGGGCTCTGTGCTGACAGCACGGAGCCTGCTTGGGATTCTCTCTCTCTCTCTCTCTCTGCCCCTGCCCTGCTCTGTCTCTCAAAATAAATAAACTCTTTAGAAAATGAGGCATGTGCCCACGCAGCTTCTGTCTGAAGAGCTCACAGCCGCGTGGGAGACGCGAACCAGTCAGCAGCAATGCCAGACGGCGCACGAGACAGCGGAGATGCCCACGGGGATGCCCAGGGTGCGGTGGTCAGTGTCCTCGTTACGGGCGGAATGCGGCCCCGAGCCTGGGCGCCTGGCACGCACCGGGTCACCTGAGGTGCACGGCAGGCCCCGGGGACGGCTGACGGGGGGCCCTTCTTTACCCCAGGAGCAGGCAGAGCCTCATGCTGACTTTCAAGGCCACCCAGGCAAGCGGTGACCAGCGTCCACGTGGAGCCGATGGCCCCAGAGCCGGGCCCAGGACCACTCCCACTCCTGCCTTTCCCACGTGCATGTAACCTGGGGGGGCGGCTCCGAGAGGAAGTCCAGAGGCCCCAGACTGGGCGAGGCTGAGAAGTAGCAGCCAGGCCTTGGGTCGGCTCCCGCGACAGGCTGCCGTCACTCGGGGCCATTTCCGGAGTCCGTGGGCCTGGAGAGAACTCCAGACTTCAGAGGGAATGTCTGCCCGGGGTCCCGGAGGGGCTGGGCTTGGCCCCGGGTTGTGGGGGAGGGGGGGGGGCGGTGCAGGTGCCCGGGACGCCGCGGGGGAGGAAATGAACGGATACCTCGGCCACGGCCACGGGGCTCTAACGCTTTTTCCTCTCTTAAAATGTACACGTTTAAAACTGGAATCTCCCTGGTGTTTCGAGATGAGGCTCGGGGTTGAGCAACGGCCCGGCCTTGACTTGTTTGCGGTTTCCACATTGACACCTGGTGGCCGTTCCGGAGAACTGCAGGCGGGGACGGGGGCTTTTCCAGGAAACCGACCCCCGCCTCCTCCGGTGGGGGGCGGGGGGGTAATCCCTGTTACCTCCACTCCAGGAGCGGGGGCGGGGTGAGACTGACCAGCCCAGACCTGTCCTCGGTCACAGCACCCAGCCCTCATCCTCCCCGAGGCCCGAGGCGCGTCCCTTCTCTGCTCTGGGCCCCCTCCCTCCCCCGTCAGAGGTCCAGGCGAGGCCGAACCAGCTGGGACCGCTGAGGCCACTGTCACTCACTGCCTTCCAGTCGGGGGCAGACAAGTCGGCACCCCAGCCTTCAAAGGAACACACTCTGCGGTGCTTGGCGGACCCTTGCGGGGTTTCTTCCATGAGCGCCAGGTCAAGCCCCGGGCCTGCTGTTCCTGCCGGGGTGTCTGTGCGTCCCCGTGAAGGACACTTTGAGTAGCGGGCAGCCGCCTCGCCTTTCCTACCACATGGTGTCCCCTCAGGAACAAACCCCACTAATGCAGCCAGGCTCTCCTCACGTGAACTGAGTTAATGCTGGATTATTACCACGTCTACGATGACACTAAATGGTTATTCTTACCAATAAAGTGGCCACGTCCCTCTGCTAAACCCGTTAGAGGGCCGGCTCTGCCTTCCCCACGTTCGGGCCTTTGGAGACTCTCGGGACTGTGACTACAGACTCAGAAATCCCCTGGTCTTTGGTCTCCCCGCACCGCTCCCTCTGGCTCAGCCTTCCTTTCTCGTCCGTCCCTCTCCTGCCCAGAGTCTCACAGCGACCCCTCACCGCCCGCCGAGGGAAACGCAAACTTGCACACCCTGCCTGTCCCTGTCCCTGTCTTCTGTCCCTCTGCCCCTCTCTGGCTCCGCGTCCCAGCCACAGGCGGCCGCCGTCAGCTTGCCAAAACACAGCCCGCGTTTCCCCAGGGCAGGCGCTCCGGCTGACGCGGGGCCAGCTCGGCACCGGGTGTGGGGTGCGAGCGGGAAGGAAGTGGGGTCCGGTCCCAGGTTGGAACCGAGCGGGGTGATGGAGACAAAATCACTTCCGGGCTTGGACGCCCCCCCTGACTCCCACACGAAGGACGAGGGGAGACAGGGGAGGCTCGCGCACACACATGCACACACACACACGCGCACACACACACGCTCACGCGTGCAGAGCACCTGCTCTCTCGTAACCAGGCTGCTCCAGAGCTGCCATTACTCTCCTCGCGTCACAGGTGATACACCGATTCCCCGAAAGGTGGCAAGTGGCCGATCCCAGCCCCCCGAACTTGCTGGACTTCTCCGTGCTCCCCCTGCCAGGAAGTCAAAGGTACTACTCAGTCCTGAAGTTGTATTTGCTACCAATTACTAAGCTCGGTTCCCACGGGGCCGACCCCCCAGCAGAGGACCACACTGTGGCTGGGATGCGTCTACATCCACGGAAAACCCGCCTCCACTCGGGGTCACACACCCCAGGCACCTCTCCTGCCCGCCCTCCTGTGCTCTGAATCTCGGGGATGGGCCCCTGTCCAAACCTGGGCTCTGCCTTCTCCTCCTCTCTTGGCCTTAATCCACCCAAGTATGGAGTCCTCTCTCTCTCTCTCTCTCCTTCTCTCTCTCCCTCCCCCCCTCCACCCTGGACATCTCTCTCACCCATCCTCCCTCCCCAGGCCTCCTGACACCTGCCTTAGTTCAGAGCCTCATCTCTCCCCCCCAGGACCCCTCTCCCTCCCTGCTGCTTCTATAATAATCTTTCTAAAGCAAAATCATGCCACTTTCCTCCTCAAAACTCTCTCAAAAGCGGACCGTCGCCTTTGAGCTGCAATTCGACTTCAACAATTTGACACGCACAGCCACCAGTGATACTCAAATTAGTTAACAACCTGCCCCGTTTTCCCTGAAAATCACGGGGCACCAAGCTAACAAAACAGACTCCGGCCACAGTGTCCTGAAGGCCCCTTGCTGGGCCAGACAAGAACCCTTCCTCCAGTTGGGGGGGGGGGGGGGTGTAGTGAAGTGCAGGGGTCCCCTCCCTCCCCCAGGGAGACGCCGGGGTTGCCGGGGGCACCTGTTAAGCATCAGCTCCATACGCGGCCCGCAGGAGCCGCCCCTGGCCAAGTCCCTGCCTCTCAGCAAAGCGACTAAAGCTGCAGCCCAGGGACACGGAACGCCACCCTCCCCCACCCCTGGCCCTGGAATGCTCCGTGTCCTTTCCAGCTCAGATGTCATCTGGTCCCCGGACGCCAGTGACCTCCCCGCTCTTCCAGGGCCGGCCGGGCCCGAGCGCTCTGCGCAGAGGCTGGTCTCCTGCCTCCCTCGCTGCAGGATCTTGTCCAGTTTTCACTGTGTCCACCGCCCCAGCAACAGAGGCGGCACACCGGGTGTGACCCACAACCACTGAGCCAGCGAGCGGTGGGGCTGGGGGAGCCTGGGGGCCAAGACCCAGGGCAACGACGCTAAGCAGCAGCCGTGAGCCCGCGGCTCGTCCCGTGTAAAACCCCCACGTAGGCACCGAGCACACAGCCGCCTTCTCCACCTGCTACTGTGAACCTGCACAGGAAGTTCTGAGTTACACACACACACACACACACACACACATTTGTGCTTCTAAATTTTACACATGCCTATTAAACTCCTATGTACACTTTTTAATTTTTTTAACATTTATTCATTTTTGAAAGAAAGAGACAGAGCATGAGCAGGGGAGGGGCCGAGAGATGGAGACACACGGGATCCGAAGCAGGCTCCAGGCTCCGAGCTGTCAGCACAGGGCCCGACGCGGGGCTCGAACCCACGGACCGAGAGATCCTGACCTCAGCCGAAGTCGGACGCTCAACCGACTGAGCCACTCAGGCGCCCCTGAACTCTTACGTACGTTTAAAAACTAACATTTTGAACATTAGAAAACACACGTTAATGCACTTTATAGAGTAAGAAAATGATAGGCATAGAAGTTCTAAGCTTTTCTTTCCACATCTCAATGGGCCGTGTTGTGTGTCCCACACTGGAAGCCACCGCTGAGGTGCTGTGTGCCTTTCGGACACTATAACTCCATCCAGAACAAGAGGTCACTCTGCACAGAAAAGTCTAGGTGTCCACCAAAGCCCAAATCAGACGCTGAAAGTAGATTACTCATACAGCTGGAAGCTACCTTTAAAGGCACACAGGGTGTCTTCTATAGAAAAAAAATAGCTTTGGGGCACCTGGGGGGCTCAGTCGGTTCAGCATCCGACTTCGGCTCAGGTCATGTCTCAGGGTTTGTCAGTTCGAGCCCCACATTAGGATATGTGCTGGCAGCTCGGAGCCCGGAACCTACTTCGGATTCTGTGTCTCCCTCTCTCTCTCTGCCCCTCTCCTGCTCACGCTCTGTCTCTCTGTCTTTCAAAAGTAAATAAACACACACAAAAATTTTTAATACATAAAAAAATACAGTATGCTTTGAGCTAAAAGGCAGCCTATGGAATGGGAGAAGATACTTGCAAACGACATATCGGATAAATGGTTAGTATCCAAAATCTATAAAAAACTTAACAAACTCCACACCATAAAAACAAATAATCCAGTGAAGAAATGGGCAGAAGACATGAACACACGCTTTTCCAAAGAAGACATCCACATGACCAACTGACACGTGAAAAGATGCTCCCCATCACTCATCCTCAGGGAAATACAAATCAAAACCACAATGAGATACCACCTCACACCTGTCAGAATGGCTCACATGAATAACTCGGGCAACAACAGATGTTGGCGAGGATGCAGAGAGAGAGGATCCGTTTTGCACTGCTGGTGGGAATGCAAACTGGTGCAGCCATTCTGGAAAACAATATGGAGGTTCCGCAAAAAATTAACAGTAGAACTACCCTATGACCCAGCAATGGCACGACTAGGTATTTATCCAAAGGCTACAAAAATGCTGATTCGGAGGGGCACACGCTCCCCAATGTTGACCGCAGCTCTATCGACGATAGCCGAATTACGGAAGGGGCCCAAATGTCCATCGACTGATAAAAGATAGGTATCACGTGACTTCACTCATATGTGGAATTTAAGAAACACAACAGGTGAACACAGGGGAAGGGAAGGAAAACTAACTCAAGGAAGCACTGCTCCCTCCTCCTCCTCCTCACGCAGTGGGTCCCAACCTTGGCTGCATTAAATCAGTTTCCGGGCTGGGGCCCAGGCACCAGTAATTGCCAGAGCTCTCCAGGTACATCCACCACACAGCCGCGGAAGGGAACCACCACCCTGACTCCCAAAGCACTTGCTGGCAAAGGCCTCCCTGAAGAGTGTCAACCCACATCGGCTTGAAGGAGCGTCTAGGTAAAACACGTCTACACCACCTGTGGCTTCCTGTCTGCCTCTTGGTATATTTACGTGGGAGACAGGCTCCCGGCTCATCGCTACCCACAGGGCTGGGGGAATCTTCATCCCATTAAAACACCCCACACGTCACGGACCCTCCACGAAGGGTGAGTAGACGAGCAAACACGCAGAAGGCAACACGTTTATTTCATCAGGAACTTGGTGATCGCACAGGCGCCATGACTAAAGTGCCCGTTTCAAAGAGTAAAGGGGTTCTGCGGTTTGAAAATCATGACACCACAGCGTGACCAGGCAGGTAGAGGTCCTGACCACCCCGCCCCCGAGTCAGAGGTAGAAATAAAAATACAAGGGGGAAAGCATTCGTTTCCAAGGTAAGGCCACGGCTCACAGCTCCACACTGTTGATTTCTTAGTACGTTGTTTGGTGGGGCCGGTGTTGGGGGTGGGGGGGCGGGTGACAAAGATCCCGTGTGGTTCTGATAGCTTTATCGCACACACGTAGCTTTCAAAGGGAACACGCTGTCCTCGTAGAAGCTGCCGCTACATGGGATCTACAGTTCTTCAGGAACTAGTGATCAACAAAGAGTATCATCCGTCACCTTCAAATGCCACCTAGGAGCCATCTCCCCAGAGCCAGTTTCTTTCTGTGGCCCAGACCCCCACCACTGATTCAAGAATCTTCACACAGCCTTTGTTTTAATAGAGTGTTCAGGGACTTGTACGCCTTACTGAAAAATGGCTTGGGGCACGGCCAAGATCATCGATTTCCAGCAGAGCTACGTTTTTCCAGAGCGCGCCTGGAGTCACTGCGCCCCGGGGTCCGTGGCCTGCTCCAGGGCTGGGGGAGCCTCAGCCGGTGGCTTGGGCAGGTCCAACATGGCGGACGAGTCTTTCCTGGGATTCCCGGTCACCAACATCCAATGGTTGCTCGGCTTTTCGACTCTGTGTGAATCCAGATGCGTGTGGACGGCCACCTCAGCTTCCTTCCCGAAATAGGTACTGGGCCAAGAGAGAAGGGACACGGGTTGGAAACGGGGTAACGGCCCTGGGTAAGCTGTCCACATCATCTTCCAAGCCCCTGGCTCAACAGCCTCCGCTCGGGGCTGCCTCTACCGTACGTCTTTGCTGGATGTTTGACCTGCTCGGGCAACGCCGAAGCGCCTGGGGTCCCATTACCGCTAAAATCCTCTTGGCAAAGGGGCGCCTGGTGGTTCAGGGTCCAACTCTTGGTTTGGGCTCAGGTCACGATCTCCCGGTTCGTGGGTTTGAGCCCCGCGTCGGGCTCTGTGCCGGCCGTGCGGGGCCTGCTTGGGATTCTCTGTCTCCCTCTCTCTCTGCCCCTTCCCCACATGTGCTGTCTCTGTCTCTCTCGAAATCAGTAAATAAACTTGAAAACAAAATCCTCTTATCAGGGAAAAGCTTGTGGGACACAAGGGGCTCCGGTAGGATTTGCCGCGCCACCAAGTGAGTCCTTGGTGACAATATTTCATCATCAAAGGACTTCTTGCGTCGGGGAGGCGGGCACCCTCGTTAAACCGAGCTGCTTTGCTCAGAGGCACAACCTCCACGCCCATCGTGGATGCGAAACCCTGCAGCAAAGTTCCTTCCGTACCTCAAGAAAAGATGCCTGTGGACTGCTAGCCCCCGATTCGTGCGGCAGTGATAGATGAGGATCTTTGCATTTGCCTTTAAAGAGGAAGAGACAGTGCTGTTTGCATTATGAATTAAGGCCTCCGAGTCCTGAAAAGCAAAAATTTTGGTAGCCCGGCCAGGGGTGAGGCGCCAAGCGGGGTCTGGGTCAGCAACGGGCCGGGCGCCCCGCTTTCGCACGAGCACAGCCGGGACCGCGGCACGACCACGCGCGAGCCGCCGGCAGCCAGGCACTGCTCCCGCGAGCGCAGGGGACGCACTGGCCACCTACTCCTCCCCACACCTCGTCAGGCAGCCGCCGTCTTCACCCGTGCTCCACGGGGAAGGAAAATGAGACGCTAACGGTTGAGATCATGGCAACGGCGAGCGATTTCGAGGAGAGCAAAGCCGGGCGGGGGGGGCACGTCGCCGGGGACCCCGCGTGCATTCTCCGTGCCAGAGGAGAGACCCTGGTGAGCGCGGGTCCGCCTGCAGAGCCCCGCAGGGGGGGCGCACGGGGCCGGGCGGGCGCAGGTGACCCGTAGCTGGGGGCCCCCTCCCGCGAGGCCACCCCGCTGGTCACCCCTTCGAGTCCCTGCCCGCTGGGGTTCCGCACGCTCCCAGCGACTCCCAGCAACCCCCACTCTGCATCCGCGGGAAGCGTCAGGAGCCAGCAGCAAAGCGCCTGGCCCAGCGGACTCGCCTTCCCGTCAGGCCCGTGCGTGGAGCCCCAGTCCCGCAGGGCCCGGGCTCCCGAGAAAACGTCAGCAGTGGGAACAGGAAGGATGGCCCCGCAGGACCCAAGCTTCCAGGCCCTGCAGAAATTTTCTTCCTGGAAGGAAGCAGGTCATGACCCTCACCGTCCCGGGTGGGGGGCTCTCAGCCTGACTCGGGGGCGGGCGCCCAGCCTGTGTGTGTCTACAGCTGGCAGGGGCTGGGCAGAGAGAGCACACAAGTCACTTTAGGCCCTGGCGCGCTGAGAAGCCCCGATGTACAGACGGGAGAAAATCGCATCCTCGGAACAGCGCCCGGGTCTCCCCCAGGCAGAGCTCACCGGAACGGGGGCGCCTTCGTATTCCAGGCGCAGCTGGGGGTCCAGGAAGGCGGCCTGCCAGCAGCTCAGGTAGGAGACCTCGTCCGTCAGGTACGCCTCCTGGAGCAGAGATCTCTTGGACGACTTCTGGAGGGTCCTGTGGTCACTGGATAAATACAGCTGAAAAGGACAGCGCACAGATGAGCTACGTCACGCTGCTCGAAAGGCTGGGGACACGAGCAGCTCACTGGCCGATGTCAAGGGCGTTCAAAAGCAGCTTCGGAAAACCCCGTTCTTGCCGACTTTTGAGAATACTCTGTTTTCCTCTGCCGTCGAGACGCCATCTCAGAATGCTGAGGCCGCCCGCATCAGTTCCACTGCCTTTCCTTCCTGTGAATTTTGTTCGTGTTTATTGATTTTTGAGAGAGAAAGAGACAGCATGAGCAGGGAAGGGGCAGAGAGGGGGGAGACCCAGAATCCGAAGCGGGCTCCAGGCTCCGAGCCGTCAGCACAGAGCCCGACGCGGGGCTCGAACTCATGGACCGCTAGATCATGGCCTGAGCCGAAGTCGGACGCTCAACCGACTGATCCGCCCGGGGTTTTCCTTCCTTTGAATACCAAACCCTCTGTCTCCTCCTGATCCGTCCCCCTCTCCTCACTCTCAGGACCTAGGCCTGGACCACTATTTTTCTTCCGAGAAATAATTATGCATGAAACTTGTTCCATGAAGCCAAGTGTCCTTAAAACCGTCACTGTCACAGCTACGTTTACTGTGAGCCTCGGAGGGGGGCCCACGCCCCCGTGGAGCTGATGTCCACACTTGGGATTTATTTAGACCGCTCTCTGGCCACCTGTAACTGGGTCAAGAAGCAAGCCATCCTGCAGAAAACTCCGAAACATTAGTTGTTTGTTAGTCCTTTACTGATTCCCCTTGACCCTGAACCTGGAGGCCATCTCTGCAGATTTCGGTAGGTTTTCATGTGCAAAGCTGTGCCGTGAGGCGCTACGGGGAAGGCAGCAACAGGTTGCCATCGTGAAGGTGTTTCCTGACAAGCAGGAGAGGGGACGGAGGAGGTGAAGGGGAAGCACCCGTGAGGCGTGGTGGCCAGAAGGGACGTGCAGAGCTGTAGGCGGGCACACGTGGGGACACGTGCTCTCCCAGGGGCTCGTGAGAGCTCTGAGGAGGAAGCAGTGTGGTGCCGGGAGCCCGCGGGCAAGGCTGACCGCGTGTGGACACGGGACATGTCACAGAGGGCCTTAAATGCCACCGTGGTGGCAGCACTTACCAAGCCCGAGCCCCTAAAGGATCAATCTGGCAGCATGCATCTACTGTGGTCTGAAGTCAGGACAGACCGGAGGCGTCAAGCCACAGGGGGCCTGGATTGAGGTCCCAGCACTGGGGATGAAAAGAGAGGGCCAGGAGCACTGCAAAGGGAGAACCGTGGGCTTGACCACAAGCTAGATGTGGGCAGGGAAGCCGGCCGGGCCCACACAGGCAGACAATGCCGACGTCAAACCACAAACCCTACTTTGTCAAAGAAAGATGATAACGACTCAGGAACAAGTCTAAAAGGTGGCGATTACCAGATTTTTTTAGGAACGCCCCGGAAATACTTGCTAATTCAAAGACAAGGTGCAGAAATATGAGAATTGAGGAAGAGAGGCAGTCATCATCCCTGGAAAGAGAAACAACTGTCTGCCCAGAAGTCATAAGAGAACCAACTGGGGGGCCCCTGGGGGGCTCAGTCGGTTGAGCGTCCGACTTCGGCTCAGCTCATGATCTCGCGGTTTTTGAGTTCGAGCCCCGCGTCGGGCTCTGCGATGACAGCTCAGAGCCCGGAGCCCGCTTCGGATTCTGTGTCTCCCTCTCTGCCCCTCCCCTGCTCGAGCTCTGTCTCTCTCTGTCTCTCAATAATAAATAAACGTTTAAAAAAAGAGTAAGAAGAGAACCAACTGGAAAACCACTGGAAGCGATAGGAGTGAGGGATCTCATCAAAGGCGAGCATGAACATCAATGACTTGGTCACATTTTTGTTGCAACTATGGTAACACCCAGTGCGAGACACCAAGAGACAACCTTAACGGGGATAGGCGTCAGGTCCACTTGGGGAGAACCACAAAACTTCACTGAGAGATGGGAAGAATAAATGAGTACACGGCAGGGCATCTCAGAAGAGCATGCGTGTCATAGAGCTACTAAATCCGTGAACTTGTGCAGTTTTACAGGCCGATCAAAACCGCCGCGTGATCTTTCTCCCCATGGCGGGGGGGGGGGGGGGGGGCGGGAAACTTGCAACAGTAGCTGCATCTAACTGAGACGTTCATTCCTAATGCGATGCAGACGAAGAGGTGTGACGAGAGAGAGCCCTAGAGCTGTCCGAAGGTAGAGTATAAACCTCGGACAAAAATACACAACTTGAGCTCAGAGCGTCCAGATAGGAAGCTGAGAGAGCTCGTGGACGTATGGGGACTTAACGGGCGCTACGCAAGGCATGTGTCAGGGAGGAAAGAGTAATTATTCAAGAAATAACACAAATGTGGCTCTTTAGTCATTGGGGGGGAAATCACATGTCTGCACGGAACCCTGTATCAGAATAAATCTCAAGCAGCTAAGGAGCACCTGGGGCGCCTGGGGGGATCAGTTGGTTGAGCCTCCAGCTCCGGGTTCTGGCTCAGGTCATGATCCCAGGGTTGTGGGATCGAGTCTCACGTGGGGCTCTGTCCTGAGCACGGAGCCTGCTTGGGATTCTCTGTCTCTGTCTCTGTCTCTGTCTCTGTCTCTCTCTCCTGACCCCTCCCCCACTCTCTCTCTCTCTAAAATAAAAATAAATCCATTAATTAAAGAAGAAAAAACTCCAGGGCACCTGGGAGGCTCAGTCAGTTGAGCATCGGACTTCAGATCAGGTCATGATCTCGCGGTTCGTGAGCTTGAACCCCACGTCGGGCTCTCTTCTGTCAACGCAGAGCCCGCTTCGGACCCTCTGCCCCCCTCTACCCACATGTTCTCTCTCTCTCTCTCAAAAAAAAACATTAAAAAAAAAAAAAGAAGAAGAAAGCAAGAACAAATCCCAGCACAAGGTCAACTTGAGCCACCAAGAAGTCGATGCAAGTTTCTCTTTCTATAGTATCTCTGGGGCAGGGGCAGGAATTGCAAAGGGAAACACTGATCCGTTTATTCAAAAATACGGTAAAACAACTACCATTTCAAAGCCAAGTAGCCAAAAAAGATAGATAGATAGATAGATAGATAGATAGATAGATAGATAGATAGATAGACAGATAAAATAAAATAAAATAAAATAAAATAAAATAAAATAAAATAAAATAAAATAAAAATAAAAGCCACGTAGCAGGTGGCAGGAAACATTACGTGCAAAATGACAGAACGTTATCGTCTGTGGAAGGGCAGGTAATAAACTCAAATCAATGCACAGGCGGAGAAGAGATAATTTATAGGAGACAAAGGAGTTGGGAGAGTTAAGGAGAGAGTGGAGAGAGAGGTAGGGAACAAAGGAGGGAGGGAGGGAGGGAGGGAGGGAGGGAGGGAGAGAACAGACTATAAAAGAAAGTAAGCCAAAATGTTAGGAATGTTAATCTCTGCATAGGACAACTGTGACTTACTCCCCTCCTTCAACGATTTGGTATTTTCTCTACTTTCTACGTTTCAAATCAGGCTGCAGCTGACCATCTGCGGTGTAGGGGTTCGACTGGCAACGCTGATTTTTCTTGGTAGCAGAAGAGCCAGTAATGCTACACGATACAGTGATGGAAGCTGTGATTCGGTGAGAGACGGTGCGGAGTACCCAGTCCGCCGCTTAACGGCTGAGCGACCCGGGGCAAAATCACCTGACCTTGTGCCTCGGTGTCCCCATCAGTAAAATGGGCGTAAAACGGTCCCTAACTCACAGACTTGTTTGGATATCGAAGTGAGTTCATACAAGTGAGGCAGTTAAGCATGTAGCAAGGTGCAACAATCCCACGTTATAGACGACAAAGACTCAAGAAAAGTCAACAACTTTACCCAAAGCCCCACCCCATAGATCGACATTTCAGCTGGAGTTAAACCCACCTGTAGCTGGATCTAATCCCCAGGGGAAAGGGAAAAATCAAGTTTAAAAAAAAAAGGAAAAAAAAAAAGTTATCAGATAATACGCCTTGCTGGCCTTGGTGACATTGACAGGTGTCAGATGATTATTGATTAATCCAATCATTTTTTGGTTTTGCGTCAGCTGCGTAGCAAAGGAGGGTTTTCTCCCTTCCTCCTTAGCGCCTGAGGGTATTCGCTTCGTAATTGGAAAAGCGACGAGGCAAGAAGTGACCCCCGACACCGCGTGTGCAAAGCTCCAGGCTGAGACCCGGACGAAGCCAGAGACGCCTGCAGCGTTCCCTGTCCCCTTCAGCCGGCGGCCGCGACTCACCATTTTGTCTTCAAACCCTCCCGTGGTCGCGAGGCAGAAGTCCTGTCCGTACCTGAGGACCTGACCCGTGGCGTTTCCGTCGGCCCTGCGCGTCAAGAATAAGCATCGCGTCAAGTCTCTGCAGTGCGATCCCTGCCACGTTCTAGTTCTGGCGCGTGCAACTCTGCTTATAACCCACGTTCTCGCTAATGCGTGTCCACACTTTCGAGATGGCCGTTTCCGTTGGCCCTCAGATCCGGCTGGCACCCTGTCCCTGTGTCCCGCCACGGCCAAAACGCACGACGCCCCTTTATCTGTGGGCCCAGAGCACGTCACGCTGCCCTGCCCTGAGGAATTCTGGTCAGGTGCGCGGACAACTTTAGAAAGATCCAGGGTAACACATTGATTCGAACACACCTAACACAGCCTTACCCCTCAACCCTCCGGGACGCGGAACTTGTGCTCGGCGTGTGGTGGTCTCAACATGAACGAATTACCGGTATTCAAAAGAAATCTGAAGACTAAGAGGTCGGGCTACATTTTCGTAGTAGAAACATTGCTATCCTTATTTCACGAGCCAAGTGAAAGCAAGGCTTTCCTACTGTAATCGTGGCTCTGCTCTGAGGATTTAATCGCTCATTTTCAAAACGTCAGGCACATTTTTGGTAAACAGTTCATCACAAAAGAGCAACTCCCTTTGCACCGAGCTATCTAGTTTCGCTCTAAAAGCAACAGAGTGATTAAAAGCCACAGAAACACCCATAATGAGCTCCGAGCACCCCGAGAAGCTGTTAGCAAAACCCAGTCCAGGCAGAGTGTGAATTTAGTTCCTTGGATCCAATACCTCGGAAGGAAGCCTTTATCATCGAACACAAATTAGCAGTTGCCCTGAGGTTCAAGGTGAAGGGTGTGCAAAGGGCCCCAACGGCGTCCTCAGGGGGGGACGGCAAGGCGGGAATCCCAGAGAAGGTTCCCACCGCCTCGGCCTCCAGGCACCCTGAAGCTCTGCGCGCAAACATATTTATGGCAAAAACGCGCGGACAACGGGAGCGTCTCTACCTCAAAATGGTGAAAGTGTTTCTGCCAACCGGGATCCTGGTTTGAGCTGCGCTCAGGCCACACGGCACCTCTAACTCGTCGCTCAGATGCGCTTTAATTTCATCGGGAGTCGCGCACAGGCTCAGGTCCCCGCCCAGAAACAGGCGGGCCTCCACCTCCGCGTGGGCGGGGTTCACGAGCATCACCTTGTCGCCACAGTGAACGTACCCATCCTCCGAAACGGAAAGCTGCATCTACAACGGAAATGGGAGTTTTTCAGACTCACCTCACTGCACCTTCCTTCCTTCACTGTCTAGGACCCATTTCGTTGGCGGTAATACCACTCGGACCACTTGGGTAATAACCACTCTGGCTCCCTCGAGTTTTCCATTTCCTTCCTTTTCCTGCCACCGATCCCCTCCCACGTCGCCAAAGTCCCCCCCCCCCCCCCAAATCCCCAGTGAGGTAGAAAAAGCCGATGAAAAACCACTCAGGCTGACTCCACCACTAATGGATTCAAACTCACTGGAAATGCCTTCAGCACCAACCAAAGGGTGTTTTACATATTCCTGCACTGATGTGTTCATTTCTTCGTTCGGAAAACGAGGGTAAACATAATTAAGGGCAGATTTCTCCTCTGTTCCTAAAATCTTAGGGAATTTTAAACTGTGGTTTTCAGATCTAAAGGAAAAAACACAACCTGATATTTTCCAAATGATAATTCATTTATGGAACGTTTGCTTGCCTGACTCACACTTAATTCAGTAGAATTTTGAAAACAGTGCTTGAGTCTAAAATTATCAGTCTCAGTAAGAGACTCTTTTTTTTAATTGTTTATTTTTTGAGAGAGAGAGAGAGAGACAGAGTGCCAGTGGGGAAGGGGCAGAGAGAGAGAGGGAGACACAGAATCCGAAGCAGGCTCCAGGCTCCGAGCTGTCGGCACAGAGCCCGACGCGGGGCTCGAACTCACGGGACTGCGAGATCATGACCTGAGCCCAAGTCAGACGCTTAACTGACCAAGCCACCCAGGTGCCCCACCATCGTTTTTTTTTTTTTTTTAATGTTTTAATTATTTTAGAGAGAGAGAGACAGAACATAAAAGGGGGAGGTGCAGACAGAAAGGGAGACACAGAATCCAAAGCAGGATCATGACCTGAGCTGAAGTCGGACATTGAACCAACTAAGCCACCCAGGCGCCCCAATAAGAGACTCTTAAACACAGAGAACAAACTGAGGGCTGACTGGGAGCGGGGCAGGGAATATGGGGGATGGGCCTTGAGGAGGGCACCTGTTGGGATGAGCACTGGGTGTTTGTATGTAAGCGATGAACCACAGGAATCTACCCCCAAAACCAAGAGCACATTTTATGTATGCACTGTATGCTAGCCGACCTGACAATAAATTATATTTTTAAAAATTTTTTAATAAAATAAAATAAAATTACCGGTCTCAAGAGATTCTCTTTGAGTCTCCTGTTTCTCTGTATGAGAAGCTGTCCTTTAGCTCTCTTCTCCAAGAAGTCCTTCATGAGCTCCTGGTAAAGGAGGGAGAGAACGTGACCCAGAAGGACAACAGGCCTGAACGATGCAGATGGTGGTGGCAGGTAGGTCAGAAGCACATCCAGTTGAAAGGGCAAAATTTGACCAAAAGAAATGTGAGCATAATGGGGAAGGGTGGGAATTCTCTTAGCATTTTTTTTTAATATTTTTGCTTCATTGTAGAATGTTTGAAAAAAATGAGAAAAGCACAAAACAGAAAGAAAGAAAAGAAAAAGCAGCATCACCTTGGAGGACTCCAGCCAGAGAAGGTCCTGAGTAACCTTTGGAGGCCATGTGTCCCCGGCTGAGGTCTCAGCGGGTTGGTCGGTGATTGTCGCTGAAAGCCCACCGCCCCACCCTCTGCACACACATACAGCTAGATGGACACGCGATGGCCCAGGGCCTCGTCTGAGCCAGTGTCAGTGACAGGGACACCACGGGGACACCTAGGAGGCAGTGTGTGACGGGTGGGGGAGTGCCAGGGGGCAGTGCGTCCACGTAGAGCCCCCTCCCCGCCTGGACGGCGGCCTCTGGAGCCCCTGAGTCTGTAAGAACGGAGGGAGCGTGATGGGCTCTGGACTAACGCGGAGGCACCGAGTTCGGGACGTGTGACCGGGTCAGTGGGCGGCAGGTGAACTTTCTGGGCGTTCGGAGATGCGCGGGGTGAGGGGTACTGGGCGCCTGCAGGGTGAGGAAGGAGCCCGGGACGCTGGACTTGGGGCGGGGAGGGGGGGTCCCCGGGACGTACCTCCTCCAGGTAGATGTCCTCGTTCCAGTTGCCCATCCGCACTCGAGGACCATACAGGTTCTGCGCCATGGCGCCCTCTCCTCTGTCGGCCCCTGACACCGGACACCGGCGGTGTTAGCGTGCCTCGTAGTCATGGCAACCGCCCCCCCCCACCCCCGCGATTGGCCAGGCGCGGGGCCTGCTGGCCAATCAGTGACAGCACAGGAGCCAGGGGCGGGGAGGAGTGAGGGTTGGAGGCAAGGGCAAAGGAAGGGTGGGGGTAGGTGGGGGTTGGAGGGGTCGCCCTCCCCACCCCCTGCATCTTCCACCCCCCAGGGGAGATCTACCTGAGCTGGGCTGCAGAGCAGGGGGGAGGAGAAACTCCAGCGGGCAGGCCTCGTGGAGTTAAACACGTCAAACCTTTTCCTTCTGCGGGCTCGGGCGGGCTCAGTCCGGGAAGGGTGGGGCTCTTGATCTCAGGGTGGTGAGTTCCAGCCCCACCTTGGGCGTAGAGATCAAGATCTTGAAAATAAATACGAAACCATTTTCTGATGTGGGGACCAAAGGCAGAAGGAAATATAGATGAAATCAAATTGCCTTATAACCTGCAGCCCGCTGACAAATACTTGAGGCGGGCAGAGGAGGATTTTCCTTCTGGAACTCTCCGCTGTCCTAATGCTAATGCTTTGCTAGAGGGGAGAACTGCCTTAGCTTGACAATAGCCAGGCCTCCAGGATCCTGTGAGTCTTTCTTAGCATATGAAAGTCCTTCTGGACACTTCACCCTGTGTTTACCTCCCCCAACTCCCAAGTATATAATCAGTCTCTCCTCAAGGCCTGGTCTGTCCCCTGGTCCTCTCCCTTCAATGAGGGAACAGGAAGAAAGCTGACACCCCACCCACCCCCCATGCCTCAGGGGGGACATGTGTAACATTCCTCAGACACTCCCAGATGCCCCAGGACAAAGGAAAGAAAAAGAAAAAAAGCAAACAAAGGGTTAACTGATAGAGATCACAGCCCTGGGGAACCTGAGTCCCCATCAGTTTACACAGGTCTTGGTAAATTACAAGAAAAAGGCAACTTTGCCCATAGCCTAAGCTCCGGAAACCTATAGGCCGTTTCCTGGAGCCCAGACATCACCCTCCCCTCCACAGTGATGTGGGAACAGAGACCAGAAGGAAATGGCAGGTGACATTAAATTTCGTCAAAACCTGCAGCCCCTTGAGATACTTGAGGCAAATACGTAGAACCTTCCCCACCCCACCCCCCAAGCCCCTGCGGTCCTAGTGTTAACTTCTCCCAGGAGGGAAACCAGCCTCAGCTGGACAACAGCAGGGCCCCTGGCATCTTAGCACATCAAAGTCCTTCTGGAGGCTTCCCTTAGGCCTTCACCTCCCCAACTGCATAGTATTTAAGGAGCCACTCTTCACCACCCCAGTGCAGCTCTCCCGCCCGCCCGTCCTGTCCCCTTGCTTTCATAAGGTCGCCTTTTTGCACCAAAGACCGTTCAAGAATTCTTTCTTGGCCGTTGGCTCCAAACCCCCACCTTTTCCACATCATTTTCCTTTTCCTTTAACTTTTCGAATCTGAATGGAAAACACAGTGCAGGTAAAGGATCCGTCACTCGTCACTCGTTGACACAAAGAGGAGCTCTTGGATGGAAACCTCCCCCCCCAACCCCCGCCGTCTGTCTTGTGGCTGCAGCAGCAGCAGAGTGACCTTGACCCTCAAAGGATGCATCCTCAGTGCAGAAATTTGGAACCCAAATAACATCGAAGGAAGCGGGAAGGCAGAATTACAATGTCACTGCCTCAGAAGTAGGAAACGTGTCATGTTAGCCTGTTTCTGTTCACGCGGTTCTGAGGCAGGACACCGCTCCCTGGGCTTCACGGCATCCCTGCCTCCCCCCTCCCCAGTCTCCAAGTGACCGGACAAGCCTGTGGTTTGCAAGAATTCCTGATAAAGCTAGAATAGGCTGGAGCCAACGTTTTCAAAGATCGTGACCTGAGCCGAAGTCGGAGGCTCAACCGACTGAGCCACCCCGCCCCCCCCCCCCGCCGGTCTCCGTATAACTTAATGAAGTTGTAATGAGTCGGTTATTTGGTAAGAACTTACCCCAGTGCGGCTGCGCCCCCCCTTCCACCCCCCCACCCCACCTCCGGGGCGCCGCTCTCATCAAATATGCTGCGTCTCTGCGCATTATGGGCGCAACAGTACGCTATGCACATCCCGTTTGTGAAACTGCTTTTTAAATGAGTCAGGAGGGGCGCCTGGGGGGCTCAGTCGGTTGAGTGTCCGACTTCGGCTCAGGTCACGATCTCGCACTCCGTGAGTTCGAGCCCCGCGTCGGGCCCTGTGCTGACTGCTCAGAGCCTGGAGCCTGTTTCAGATTCTGTGTCTTTCTCTCTCTGACCCTCCCCTGTTCATGCTGTGTCTCTCCCTGTCTCAAAAATAAATAAATAAACGTTAAAAAAAAAAATTAAATGAGTCAGGAGAAGACCTGGGCAACGGACACAACTGGGTGACGATGGACGCAATCCTTGTCGCCGGTGCTCCCTGCTATCGCGCGTGGGTATGAAAGAGCGGACCTACCCCGGCGGACTCCGTCTTGTTCTGTGTCCTCCACCTTGAGTGACTATGTCCCCGACACGGCCCCTTTCCGGGAAAATCGCAGAAACCTCAGACCACGCCTCCTCCCCTTGAGTAACCTCCCGCTCACACGATCAAACTTCCCAATCAAAACACGCCTGCGACCTGCATAACGGGACTCCGGCCCTTCCCCAGCCAATCGGCCGAGGCCATGACCCTTCCCCAGCCAATCGGCCGAGGCCACAACCCTTCCCCAGCCAATCGGCCGAGGCCACGACCCTTCCCCAGCCAATCGGCCGAGGCCACGACCCTTCCCCAGCCAATCGGCCGAGGCCACGACCCTTCCCCAGCCAATCGGCCGAGGCCACGACCCTTCCCCAGCCAATCGGCTGAGGCCACAGCCATTACCCCACCAACTGCCCCTAGACCCCAATAAAACCTTTGTGCTTTTGAAACTCGTTCTCTCTCCCCGGCATCTCCCCACTGCGTCGGTGCAGGTAGGCGATCGAGCTCGAGCTAGCTCGAATAAAGGCTCTTTTGCTTTTGCCGAAGAGCTCCCTGGTGGTCTTTGGGGATCGCGAATTCTGGGCATAACAGGTACAGGTCACTGCCTGGCGTTGCTACCTGTGACCTGATCATCCTCTGTGTTTCTTGTAAGGCGGGTCTGGCCACACGGTCTCTCAGCTTCTGCTCGCCTCCTTAGGTTGCCCTCTGTGCTGTAAGGGAGCTGACCGGATGTGCGATCCGTGGGGACGCTTTTGTCTTTCATTCACCGCCTGCTGACCTCCACTGTTTCCGATGGGAAGTCAGCCGTCAGTCTTCAGGCTGTCCCTGTGCCATCGGTAAGGCTGGTGTGCGGGCTCCTCTGCTTTCCAGATGCGCTCTGCGTCTTTGGCTTTCGTCACCGATTACGGTCTGGGGGGGTGGGGGGTGGATCTCCAGGCATTAGTCCCTCTTGGAACGCACTGAGCTGCCTGAGTGTGTAGACTGGTTTCTTTTTGAATCAAATATGGGATTTGCCATTATTTCTTTGAATTTCTGTCTCCTCCTTTTTACCTCTCCTCTTCTCCTGGGACTCCCATTACGCAACATGGGTGCACTTCGTGAAGTCCTACATTTCTCTACGGCCACATTCGTTGTTCTTCCTTCTTTTTCCTCTCTGGCCCTCAGATTGCATCATTTTCTATTGCTTTATCTCCAAGTCTGCTTACGTTCTCTTTTCTTTTTCTTTTTTTTAATTTATTTTTGAGAAAGAGAGTGTGTGAGTGGGTGAGGGACAGAAAGAAAGAGAGAAGACACAGAATCCAAAGCAGGGGAGCAGGCTCCAGGCTCTGAGCTGTCAGCACTGAGCCCAACACGGGGCTCGAACTCGTGAACCATGGGATCATGACCTGAGCTGAAGTCAAACACTCAAGCGACTAAGCCACCCAGGTGCCCCTCTGCTTACTTTTTCTTACAACAGCTCCTCAAATCTGCTGTTCCACCTGTCCAGTGAATTCATTTCGGTCACAATGTTTTTCAGTTCCCGAATTTCTGCCTGGTTCTTTTTTATCATTTCTTTATGAGTGTTATGGATTTGATGAGATATTGATGTCATACCTTCCTTAAATTCTATCATATGGTTTCCTTTAGTACTTTGAACATATTTTTTTTAACGTTTATTTACTTTTGAGAGAGAGAGAGTGTGTGTATGAGCGAGTGCAAGTGGGGGAGGGGCAGAGAGAGAGAGGGAGACACAGAATCCAAAGCAGGCTCCAGGCTCTGAGCTGTCGGCATAGAGCCTGACACAGGGCTCAAACTCACAAACCGTGAGATCATGAGCTAAAGTCAGACGCTTAACCGACTGAGTCACCCAGGTGCCCCTGAACATATTCTTAATCACTTTGGAGAGTTTCCCTGATAAGTCCAACATCTGGACCCTCTCAAAGCCTGTCTTTTCCCCCCAAATATGACTCACATTTTCCTGTGTGTTAGCAGGTTTCATAATCTTTTGTTGGAAGCTAGACATTTTCGGCAATGTGCGATAGCAATTCTGTGCATGATCCTCCACACTTGGTGCCTATTGTTGTTTGGCGACCTTGGTTGGACTGGCTCATTGAGACCTGTCTCCCCTCCCCCAGCAGTGTGCAGCCCTCTGATGTCACCATTCAGGGGTACCATTCACGAGGGCACTGACTCCCCCCCACAATGATTCTTAATATGATAAACAAAGTACCATAACAGGGCATCTCACAACTTACAACACAGATGGATTTAAAGGTCAGATAATAATAACAAAATGCTAAGGAGCCTGGGTGGCTCAGTCAGGTAAACGTCTGACTTCAGCTCAGGTCATGATCTCGCGGTTCATGAGTTCGAGCTCTGTGCTGGGCTCTGTGCTGACAGCTCGGCTTTGGATTCTATGTCTCCCTCTCTCTCTGCCCCTCCCCCACACTTGCACTCTGTCTTGCTCTCTCTCTCAAAAATAAACATTTAAAAAAATAATAATAACAAAATGCTAAGCAAACATGCAAGTTTTTTTCTTACTTTTCCAAATGTTTACTTTCATTTTTGAAACATTAGAAAATACTTATTTTCTACATAATTATTTAACATTTTTCATTCGTAACCCTCCAAAACCCTCAAAGCTAAGGTTAAAACAGAGATACACTCATGCCTTTCTGGCCAGTATAAAATTGGCTCATTTCTTATTTAGCCATAAATATCTCCTTGAAATCAGGCCATCACTCCTTCCCTTTTCCAGTTACTATGATTTTGACGTAGACCAGGTATATACCAGAAAACATATCTGCTATTTCTTTTCATGCTTTGATGAGACCCTTGGAAAAATTTAATTGGAACCTTTTGTTACTTACTTGTGAAACATCTGGCGGGAAAAGAAAAGCCAAAGAAATACTTGGACGCGATCATGTTTAGAAAAGAGAAGTGGGACAAAGTTCAGCTATTAGGAAAGAGAACTGAGTTATAGTCTTAGGAGCCAGTAAGTCCTGGGGTCCCAAGGATAAGCTTTCGAGTCCTCCCTGGATGACAAATATTGGAAGTCATCAAGGCATAGTAAAGAAAATCACGGGGTTGATGCACCTTTCACTCTGCTCCTGTGAGCATTTCTGTCTCGGAGCCTCGGTTCTTTCACCAATAAAAACAGGTTAAGGCTTACCTCCCCAATAACTCTCCAGGAAGCATTTCCCAGATCCTCTGCAGTGTGTTAATAGATCAGAGTGGGGAAGAGCTCTGTTGTCAGTATGTTTAGGAAATGCGGGTCAGAGGGGTGTCCTCATAATAGCCTGCCTTGGAACCTCAGACATCATGGTGTCATAAACCCACAAAGATGTGATGACACACAGTATTGCCCCAGCTGAATTCAACGTGGAAGGCTTTTTAAAATATTTTTAACGTGTATTTATTTTTGAGAGACAGAGAGAGAACATGAGCAGGGGAGGGGCAGAGAGAGAGGGACACACAGAATCCGAAGCGGGCTCCAGGCCCTGAGCTATCAGTGCAGAGTCCGATGCAGGGCTCGAACCCACAAACTGTGAGATCATGACCTGAGCAGAAGTTGGACGCTCAATTGACTGAGCCCCCCCAGGCGCCCCTGCAAACATGGAAGCCTTTTTAAAAGATTCAGCTGGTAAGACCAATACTTTAAGACGGACTCAGAGATTTTGTGAGGCTCAAATGACACAATAATATGAAAAACAGGTAGGATTTGGCCATGCTCTTGAAAGAACCAAGGAAAGATTGGGATGGGGGAGGGGGATGGGGGAAGGGGGTAGGGGAGAGGAGTGGGGGTTGGGGAGGCAGCAGGATGAAGTCAGCACAGAAACAGGGACTCAGGGAACATCTAAAGGACCAGAGAGGACCATGGGGCAATGAAAGTGGATGGAGGGAGATGGTGAAGGGCCCCCGGCACCACCGTGGGGGACAGGGATTTTCTTGCATAAGTGGCAGAGAGCCACCGCAAGGTCCTGAAGTCGATGCCACCGCCGGCAGAGGCCAGGCACACCTCAGAGACGTGCAGAGTCCCTTCCAGAACACTGCAATAAAGCGAATGTTGCAATAAAGTGAGTCACAAGAATTTTTTGGTTTCCCAGGGCATATAAAAGTCACGTTCACACCGCACTGCGGTCTATCAATCACGCAACAGCATGGTGTCTAAAAAAAACAACGCGCCGACCTTAATTTAAAAATACTTTATTGCTAAAAAATGCTAACCATCATCTGAGCTTTCAGTGAGTCACAATTGCTGAGCACAGACCACCATAACCAATATAAGAATGATGTCAGGAGAACGTTGGAAATATGGCGAGAGTTACCGAAATGAAACAGAGACACAAAGGGAGCGGACGCTGCTGGAAAATGCAGCCCGCTGACTTGCCTGGCGCAGCGTGGCCGCAAAGCTTCAGTTCGTAAGAAATGCAAGGTCTACGCGGTGCGGGAGAGCGAGGTGTGCCCGTCGAGCTGGTGGGGGGGTTTGCTGGGGCCACACAGGCTGTTGCACGGACTTGGGGCCAACAGGCCGGGCAGCAGGCAGGAGGCCCAGCCGGGAAACAGCGTCGTGATGAACGCATGTAAGTGTGGTGGCGGCAGCGAGAACAGAGGCAGAACCGAACGAGGAAAGAGCCCGCGTGGCTATGGTCACCTCTCGGAAAATGCGCATTGGGGAATCCGTTCAGTTCATTCGACCCAGACGGGTCGCGTGCCGAGCTCCGTGCTCAGCATTCAGGACACGGAGATAACGGAGACACTCCTGCTATTGTGGCTATTGAGTCAGAGGAGACGACTGACCAAGTGCGCACGTGTGAGGCACGCTGCCGAAGGCCCAGTGAGAGCAGATTCCTCCGAAGGGGTATCGGCAGGTGTTTTCCCGCTGAACAACGTCCTTCCGTGAGCTAGGCAGGGCGACTGCGCAATCACTTTCTAAAGCCTCGTCTTATCAGGCGTCTCCAGTCCTGTCCCAAGAGCGGAAGGGGTCTTCTGGTCTTTTTGTCTCCATCTGCTTTCCTCCTGGGTGTGCCAGACCCCTGCGGAGAAGACCCCCCACCAGCGCCCCTCTAACTCTCCCCAGCCGGACGTGAGCAGAGAGCCCGGCGTTTGGCACAGGGAAGGATCCGAGGGACTCCTTCTTCTCGTCTTCTCCTCGTCACCCCTGTGCCAAAGGCCAGTGCCCCTCCATTCAAGCTACCTCTTGGGTGATAGACTTTCATGTAGTCTGAAGTCCGGGCAGCAGAAGAAATTTCCTTCCGTGTACAATCCTGGCTTCTGTAGAGGGCGGACCCTGTTGGGAGGAAACCCTTCCGTTCTATGCAGCACGCTGGTTGGAAGTACCAAAGTGGACCCAGGGCTGGGTGTGACAGCAGGGGAGAGAAGGAGCCAAGTGGTTCTGCCTAGAAGAACAGAAAGAAAGCAAGTTTCCCAACAGGGTGGAGCATTCTGGAAAAGCAGCTCGAGCCAGAGAGAGAAAAGAAGTCCCCTGAGACCCATGAAGTCTGGGGAGGACTTTGGGCTTCTCAGGGGCATGAAGGGGGACGTCGAGCCACCTGTTCCACATCTCAAAAGAGCGGGGATGCCTCTGATATTTAGGTTACAAGAGCATTCCTCTCTTAAAGTCACCAGAAATTTATGTCAAACTTTCTTCCCCTTTTTAAAAAAAAAATGTTTATATATTCCTGAGACAGAGACCATGAGCGAGGGAGGGGCGGGGGGGGGGGGTGGGGGACAGAGGATCTGAAGCAGCCTCCTCACTGACAGCAGCGAGCCCCATGGGGGCTTAAACTCACGAACCACGAGATCATGACCTGAGCCGAAGTCGGACGCTCGACCAACTAAGCCACCCAGGTGCCCCTTCCTTCCCCTTTTGAAAGCAGGGAGCCCCCTTGTCCAACAAAAGCAAGACAGACCTCGGTTCCACAAAATAGACAAAAAGGGGCAGTCTTAGGGTTGACTCGAATGGTGAGCCCCCGAACTCCACTTGGCCCCGCTGGATGACCCTCAGAGTCTGCAGAATGTAGTTTTAGCATCACGGACCCAGGTTGTCCCTTGATTTTATAGGTGAGACGGTTGGGGCTTGCAGAACGGGACTCGACGACACAGCCGAGAACGGGGCCTCGAATCAATGCCCCGCGCATTCTGCTCAGCCCAGGACCTGCTTCGCAGCCCTCAGTGCCCCGCCCACGGGACTACTCGCCCGTGCCCCCCTGCCCCTCGGCCTGCCTTCCTCGTCAAAAGAGGGGACCTTTGCAAGCCAAAAGCCAGTCATTCTGGAGGCATTGCAATCATTCCAACACTTTGGGCACAGAAAATGAGCTCGTTCCAGGAAATCCTCCAAGATACCGGGTAAATGCGCCCAGGAGGGAATCAGGAGAAATGCACATTTGCCCGGACCGGCGGCTTTTCCAGCGTCGTTCATCGGATGGGGAGAGACAGGGTGTGTCCTTCCACAAACAAGGAAACAGAAGTGCAGAGAGGTTGTGGGAAATTCCCAAGTTCGCATCAGAGCCGGAACTGAAACCCACCACAGAGTGCAGGGAGAGAGGCGGAGGGGAGAACGGAGAGAAGACAGGAAGTATGGCCCCAGCGTAAGCTCACGGGGACCACAGGTCCTACACCGCTTCTATTCACACATCATTTCGTTCCGGCTTTGCCCTTACAAGGGCTTGGAAGATAATTCTAGGTTCTGGGGCCAGCTCTGTGATTTCAGACACAGGCTGCGGAGTCAGACATTCTCAGTTCAGGTCCCAGAACCAACCCCTCACGGGCTGTGTGACTGTCGGGCCGAGTCACAACCTCTCTGTGACTCAGTCTCCCCGCCTGTAGTATGAGGAAATCGTAATGCCCATCTCGCGTGGTTCCGGTGATGCATGAGAAGATGCGTGAAACGCCCTCGGCATGGGGCCAAGGGCAGAGGAGGGACCCGGTAGATACTGCTGCTTACCGTTTTGCAAACACTGCCTTCTGGAGGGGCACGACCAAGCAGTTTTCGGTTTGCCAGACTTGCAATTTTCGAGTTCAAGGGAAACTTCATTTGTCTCATGGGAAAACGAAGACCCAGCCAGGGGAAGATAAGTGTCTAAGGTCACAGCTAGTGTTGTCAGAGCAGGCGCCAAGACCCAGAACTCGTCGTTTCTTCCATTAGACTATAAAGGTTCCAACTAAGATGCTGAAAGCTGAAGCATGTCCTCGATACAAAATTCACAAATAGTAATGGCAGTGACGCTGAGTACGAGAGCTCTATGCCCTCAAAGCACAAAGAAAAAATGCAGCACGAAGAAAAAATCCCGCAGGGAGTTCATGCTCTACAAAGGGATCATCGTCCTGGCTCTTGGGGTGATATCTGTGGCTCAGTGGGGAGACCTGAACTTCTCGAAAACATAAAGCCAGTGCCAGGCTATGGCGTGGCTCAAGCACCAAGACGCTCGGACCCCAAGTCCAGGGCTCCCTGAATCCTCCAACCGTTAGAGCCCCAAGTTACGGGCACGGCCCTCCTTGAGTTCCTGAGGGTCACCTTCAAATACCCACCCAAGGATTACTGGCAACTCCACGCCCCGGTGACTTCAGCCAGGACAGGGATCTTCTGTTTATCAGCATCTGACAAATACCCTGAGAATATCCGGGAAGCCCTTTTATCCGCAGCTGTTGAGACAGGAAACCACGGTAATGATTCCGGAAGGCAGTTTTGCATTATGATATCAAACGCCTTAAAATTAAGTGCCTGTATCTCTCAATTCCACTTCAACCATATGAAACTAAGGAGATGTGTCCTTTAACAGAAAAAACAATTTGCAAAAAACCCACAACCCAAATATCCGATACTAATGGGTTGTTTCAGTAAATTACGGAGCATTTATGTTTTGGAAAGTTATGCAGCTATTAAAAATCATGATATAAGAATATTATTGGGGCGCCCAGGTGGCTCAGCCAGTTAAGTGACCGAGTTCAGCTCAGGTCATGATCTTGCAATTTGTGAGTTCAAGCCCCACGTCGGGCTCTATGCTGACAGCTCAGAGCCTGGAGCCTGTTTCAGATTCTGTGTCTCCCTCTCCTCTTCGGGCTCTCTCTCTCTCTCTCTCAAAAATAAACATTAAAAAAAATTTTTTAAAGAACATTATTTAATGATCTGGGGACTTTTCACCATATATTAGATGAAAATGGGATTGCAAAATAGTTTATAATGTAAGACGTCTATTTTGTAAAAATGTGTATCCTAGGGAAAAACCTATATAGTTTATAAATTTGTGTGTATCATGTGTGTGTACATTTAGATGTGTAACATGCATGGGTGTTATATAATATAATATCTAATATTATATGGAATCATATGCATATATTATCAATAAGTATATAATCTATATACATTTAGGATCCTGATACATGTAGCTGGTGGGGAGGGGACATCAGACGTTCTGTATGAGCCTGCATTTTGTTGTAATCATAAACAAAGAAAATACTCTGAGAGCACTGGCCCGGTGCTAGTCCACACCTACCTAAACGGAAGCTCTGATCTGTATCACAGCGGCAGGAATCACAGACAGAATGTTTCAGGGGGGTGGAGACATTAGGACCGAGAATGGGAGCCAGTTTTCCGCCCAAATTCCCCCAAGCACCTCACTCAGCAGATGTCGGTGGCTTTAATATAATCAGGTGGGACAATTTCATGCACTCCTTGGTCAGTGTCGTGGGGAAGAAGAGCTTTTGAGGACAAGGTCTTTCCTGACCTTTCTTGGGGGGACTTTGAGTCCATCGTGGGGCAACTGTGCCCTCGTGTGGCTGGTCTTGAGTACAGCTTTCTGTCTGTACCAATGACACCAGGGTGAGACGGTCTGTGGGATCGGGACAGGAGACCCAGTTTACAAATGTTCCCAAAGGGAGATGTTGAGCAGGGCTTCTAGAAATTATAATGCGTCTTCCCTCCAAATGACGAACACTGACGTTGAGAGTCAGCCACATGTCAAAAGCCTAGTGAGCCATTATCCACTGCAACAGTCTTGTGGTAACACGTTTCCTATTAGATTCCAAGAGTGTCCGAATATTTGAGGTCCCCAGCACAACGCTTTTCCGGCTTTGATGTTTCATCGACTTGGATGTCCTTACTCAAGATGCACCTTCTCTGTGCAGTATCTACCCATTCATCAAGACTGACCCCAAGGCCACCTCCCCGACAGCATCCCCAGACTGCATTAAGCCAGGTCCCCACCTTGGGCTCTCGTGTAACTTTGTATTTTCTCTACAGTCCCTAATGTACGCAAGTTTTCTTAGCAACGAGCGATTTGGACGAGTGTGAGCCCCGTGGGGACAGCAGTCTTTATTTCCGTGGCACGTCCTTAGCACAGTGCCTGACAGAGCAGGTGCTCAGAGCACACATTACATCAGTGAGCGGCTCCGTAATATTCTTCCTTTCCAGCTCTCTTGGGACCAGACATGGGCCGGTCCTATACCAGCATCTTGCCCCAGTCGTGGACAGAAATGTTAGTCCCTGAAAATACCCAGCTGCTGAGTAAACACTGAGAGTGTCTGCACAGGGACTTGACAACTTCCCATCTGCTGACAGCCTTTGAACACCTGTCCACTCGGGGCTCACGTGGACGCTTCAGCATTAGGCAAGCCTCAGTTTCCCCACACCGTGGGGGAAGGATGCTGTCTTCTTCCTCCCGTACTCAGAGCACGCTCTGAACCCAGGGCAGGCAGAAAACTCTGATAAGCGGATTCCTCTGTTCCCGTAAGCTGGGGGGGGGGGGGTGCGCCTCGGGGCAGGGATCGTGACCCCATCCGGTCTGAAAGCCACGCAGAGCCCTCGATGGGTGTCGGCCGCTGCCGTCCTGGTCCGACCCCAGGCTTGTGAACCAACGTCACAGCACAGCCTACTGACAGAGCTGTTCCCTTGACCAGACATTCGTGCAGACGGTGGTTATGGGCCCCGCCATGACAGTGCCAGAACAGACCGCCGAAGCACCTGCTCCCCAACCCCAGCCCCCATGCATTTGGCGTCCAAGGAAGAATCACTGTGGAACACGCAGAAATCTCCTCTCTCTGCTCAGTGTGGCACTCGAATAAACTATTTGTTTTTTGCTGGGGAAAAAATGCTGTTTTTCATAAACACCCATATTCATTTGATAAAGACTCTTTCAATGCCTGCCATGCATCAGATCCAGAAGTCTCCTGTGGCCTTGAAATGGGCTTCCGGGGAGGCTCTGGAAATCCTCGGGAAACTATCACAGTTGGTGTGTAACAGAAGAACCCCTTGCAGACACTGACCCCGCTCAGCCATTGCTGGGACCATCCTCCTTGGGGGTCAACAGATGTCAAGATAATAAAAGCCCAAGCCCTTTGGATCACCAACCCTATTGGTAGTTTTTCTCTAAGAAGAATACACAATCATAAAGTCTAAGTACAAGGGTGTATATCACACAGATGCTAAAAAATAGCCCAAAGATAAAATAAAATAATCTAGATGTAAATCCATAGAGATTATAATATAGATCTCCCGTGAAATATTATCCTGCCCTTTAGAAAAATGGGTGTCTACATGTATTTACATAAAGAGATGGCCGGGTGAACTGGATGGAAAGCCATCCCCCCCCCAAAAAAAAACACACGTTTACCTGGTATCTATGAGTGTGACATTGTTTACATATAGGGTCTCTGGAGATGTAATCAAGTTAAAGTGAGGTCATATGGGATTAGGGAGGGTCCTAATCCAATGACTTGTGTCCCTATAAGAAAAGGGAAATTCAGCTACGAACACACAGGGAATACACCAAGTGAGGAGGGAGACAGAGTTCTCCGTGCAGGGACACAGAGGATTGTCAGAAACCTCTAGAAGCTGAGACAGAGGAGTGAAGCATGCCCACCTCCGAGCCTCCAGGATGAACCCGCCCTTTAAGACCTTGATCTCAGACCTGCAGCCTCAGCCGTGTGAGAGCGAACTCCCCTGGTCGTTCCCTGGCTGGCAGTACTTTGTTTCACTGGGATGTGATCCCTGTAAAATGTTATGCAAATTGATACCCATGTATGGAAGCCCAGAAGGATGCCTGGGCAAATGTCTGGCAAATCCATCTTGGCGATAGTCTCTGGGTAGTGGAATCCGGAATGGTTTCTCCTTATTGCCTTTGTTTCATGCAACTTAAATTTTTTGCAACACTTCTTTTTCGAAAACAATAAAGCTGTGTTCGTAAGACAAATATAGAAACTTACCTACTAGCTTGGGCTGCTATCACAAAGTAGCGTGGCTCAAGCAACTGAAATTAATTTCTCATAGTTCTTGCGCCTGGGAAGTTCAAGATCAAGATGCAGACAGGTTTGGTTCCTGGTGAGAGCCCTCCTCCCGACTTGGAGACGGCCGTCCCCTTCCTATGTCCTCACGTGGCAGGGAGGGGAACCTCTGGTGTCTCTTCTTCTAAGGACACTAATCCTATGTTGGAGCTCCGCCCTCGTGGCCTCGTCATAGCTAATTATCTCCGCAAGACCCCACCTCCGAGTCCCATCCCACTGGGGTTAGGGCTTCAGCATATGAATTTTGAGGGGGCATAGACACTCAGTCTGTGACAACCTATGTGTCCAGCGGTGGGTGGCCGGAAGGCACGAAGATAATCTGGCGATTCTCCGATGCAGGAAAGAAATCCTACGGTTTATTCTATCCGTATTCTTCAAGCTACGACAGCTGTCTGCAGAAGACAGGCTCTGCAGGTAAATGGAGCTGGGTTCCAATCCCAGCGCACTGTAAACGCAAGCCACTTCCGTCTCAAAGCCTCAGTACCCTCCTCTGCAAAATTACAAGATAAACATCGGTCTCCCAAGGATGTCATAGCGGTCCAATAAGTCAATACCAAGAAGACTTTGCTGCGGTCATGAGCAGAGGATAAAGTTCTGCGAAGGAACACTTAAAGACACATTATTTATAGTTCTTAGAGGGATCAGGCCCTAAGCAAAACTTCTGCATCTGGGTGTGACAATGCTTCTGGGTCCCTGACTCTGTTTTCTTGCTTCTGGGTCCCTGACTCTGTTTTCTCACTTCTGCCCTGCTTTGTCGGGGGCGGGGGTGGGGACCCCCAAGGGGGTCGTGTAGATATATATACACATACATGTATCCATGTGTGTGTGTGTGTATATATATATATATATACATACATATATATGTCTATGTATATATATGTCTGTGTGTATATATGCATACATTTGCTAAATATATACATATATATGCATGTGTGTATATATATGTGTATATGCTAAATCTGACTTGTGAGTTTAGTGACTTTACTGATGGTGTTCAGATGCCAAGAGAAGAAGCAGATGACATCAACACAAGCTGCCGCCACCTTGCTCAGACCTCCTATCACTCTTCCACACCCAACCCGACAGATAACCCATCTGGACCCCCCACGTAGGCTGGTGGACACCCCGGGTGCCACTGTTTTATTCATGGTGAGCAGCCATCCAGCCGGTCCACAAACCCAAGCCACCTTGGAATTCAACATTTAATGACACCTTACACCTGACACTGAGAACCACCGACCCCTTGTGACTTGGGGACACAGAGAACTCTAGAGTTCGTAGTGAATCCTCTCAGTAGGTTTTGACTTTTCCAGACTTCCAGATTGGAAGAGTGTTAAGATTTAGGTATAAAGACATTTCGAAAGAATTCTTTTCGATGGTTCCTCAGTGTGTGATCTCCAAACGCAATCATTCTAGAACATTCCACAGAAGGTTAGACTCGTGCCTTGTAACTCACGGGTGCTGCGTCCCTTTGGCACAGCGTAAGGTCCACTCGTGGGAGAGGACACCTCCCTTGTGGCTGCTAGCTTCCCTTTGTGTGTCTCCTACACCTTGAGACTTCCCAGATGAGGGCTATCTAGCCTCATTTCCTCACCCCACCCCCGCGGGAGACAGACAACCGGTTCCCATCGTCCTCGGCCCCTATCTGACCTCAAGAGCTGGCTGGCGCATGAAGCAGGAGTAGGGAGCAGGGCTGAACTCAACTCCCAGCCTCTTGGCAACAGCATGTCTGAAATTCCGGCACAGTCTGGACTCAGCGACTCCTACCAGACCTTATACAACCATGCCCACTATTTGCCTCTCACACCTTGTCCAGAAACTCCAGCTTCCCCAACATGCACCTGCCCCGTAAGTTCTGTCCAGGATCATGGCCCAGTCACCTGTCACAGGATAAGGTGGAAATGACCTCCTGCCCAAGTCTGCCTGGCAAGTGTCTCCACCCCTTCTGTTCTTGGGCCTTGCCAACCCCAGTGGAAAGGGCTCCGCGTTCAGGACGGCTGCTCGGTGGGAGGAATCTAGAGCAGCTGCACGGGACTGGCCCTGATGGGGTGTGACTCGAGCCAGCCAGAGCCCATGATCTGCAACGCTTTTGTAAACGACACGACCGATCTACCCCGAGGACGGGCCCTCCGAGGAGGAGTTCCAGTTTGCCATGTCGTGTCCGTCTCTCCACACTTACTGTGGCGAGACCTTGAACTTCATCTCAACCTACCTCCTTCCACCGGGCGGTCCTGGGTCCCCACTGTCTCTCAAGTAGGGGCCGACACTTCTGCCCGCCTCTGTCCCGTTAGGCCTGTGTCAGCCAGCAAGGCTTGCTGGGGGTTTGGAGCAGAGCCCCCGCCAGCCCCCGGCCTGCGGCCGTGCCTTTCCGGATGCCACCCCGGCTTCTTTGCATTCGTGGAAAGTGAAAAACTGGGCGAGGGAGTTGGCTAAAATCTCCTGCCTGTGGACGCCTCCTGGCAGCGTTCGACCGAACCAGTTCCTATTCCTTGTGCTGAAATCTGCTATTTTCCCCGTGTCGCGGAAGAATCCTGACTTCTGCGACTCGATTGGGAGTCTGCTGGCTCGCTCTCCACCCACGGGAAAGAACCTGACTCCACCGCGCGCTAGCTGTGTGTTTTGAACAGGTTTTTGTTCTTCTCTGTGCCTCGCTTTTCTCGTCTATAAAATGGGGATGGTGATACCACCAGCTTTGTTCCCTTGCTGCAGCAAGTATGTGAGCTCGTGGATTTTCATGGCGTCAGGCTCCTTGCACTAGGTGCTCAATAGATGTCATCTGTCATCAGCACCGTCGTCATCGTCACCATCACGACAGGCTTCCTCCGTCCTTCCTTCCTCTGGCTGCCGGGCCCGCAGTGGCCTGCAATACTTAGCCTTGCAGCCTGAGCACCTCCCTAAGGGTCTGTCCGGCGCCCTCTCAATACCCTCCTTTATTCCCACCCCTTGGGATGCTCCATGCCCGTAGCATGAACCTCTTGCGGTCAATCCCATCGATCAAGTTCTTCCCTTCTAAATTAATACCCAGTGTAACGACCCAACACCATCTGTGTTTCTTGCCCCGTCACCTGCCCTGGCCCATCAGCCCTGGGTCTCAAGGTTATCTGCAAGCTAAGCCAGTCTTCCTTTGGGTTTGCCTGCCAAATACAGCAGCCGCTGTCTCCAGAAGCAATCCAGATGTCTACATGCTTGTGAGCCAGTTCTGCACTGCACTCTCCAGACCATTGCCTCCCATGCTCCCCGAAGGAGGCCTTGCCCAGGAGCTGGCCGAGAGAACCTGGCCATGGCCTAGTCCTACCCCCTTTCCAGACCCAATCTCACCCCACGCCTCAGGTGCCAAGATCACGGCCACTGTTTTCCTGACCACCCCCCCGCCAACCCCCGACCCCGTGCGAGAATATTCTGAGTACCGTCGCTGTTTGTGCCGATGGATCTGTACATCTTGGCTCTGTTCTCCTAACAGTTTGGCTGCCATGTGATAGAGCTGTTCTCTGGCTCAGTTCTAGGGGGTGATGAGATTTAGTAGCAGTTAAATGCCGATCTCGGTTCAATACGCATATGGTGGTTACCATCCCCCAAAGTACCCCCAGAGCTGTACCTTTCACCCGGGAGGGGGAGAGGAGGGAGCAACGTGCAGCGGTGTGGGGAGGGGAGTCCCTCAGGCACCTGCTGAGATGCCTGGAAAACGTGCTGTCGTTGTCTGTCCTTCTCCTGGCTTTGAAGGACGCCATTGATGTTCAAGTGGCCTTGCAAAACATCCTTGCCAATTGGACCACGAGCAAGCAGACATACTGATGGAGAACGTGGGGCACAGACCAGACAAATGGCCCCTGACGCTGGAGGCTGGACATGCACTGGCATGGCTGTTCTGCCTTCAGTGGACGATCGGCTTCCACACCGGTTACAAACACTGTGGCCCCCGAACTGCCTCAGTGGCCCTCTGCTACAATGGCTTCCCCAGTCCCTCCCTCTCAGGTCACCCGACATCATCCCCCTCCACCACCACCATTCCTCAACAACTAGGGATAAAGACTTGGCACAAGAGGGGGTCCCTAACACCTCTGCCCCCATAACGACCTCTGCTTCTTTCTGATTGGCTGGGACAGGTGGTTAAATGTCATGGCTGCCAATGCCAGCTGGACCTATTCACAAAAGGAAAGCCAACTTGATCAGAAATTTGATCATGGAATGCTTGCCCCAGTCAAGTAGCATCATGAAAAACAAAACACACAGATCTGGGGATTTTCTGGACTCCTTCCTCAAGCCAACCAAGAGGGTAGCCAGATCCCTGAGGTGCGAGCACAGACGTGACAGCCAGCCCTCAACCACGGGGGGAGGGAAAGAAGGCACTACCCACCTCCATGACCTCCCAAGGAGATCGCGCGTGAACGTTTGGGGAGGGAGTTATCTGGCCAGGTCAAACCTCTTTTTGTTAAGAGTGAGAACTTTTAAGAGATAAAAAGTGGAGACATTTTTTTTTTTTAAATCTCAAGGATAAAGGGAGATGCCTACCCTCATCTAGGCATATAAACATCAGGGGCGAGGGAAAAGCAATGAAACCAGCCTCAAGGAAACTCTGAGGGGCGAGGTCGGCAACGCGAGACTTCAGAGCCCAGCAAGTTGGTGTTTGTGGTTCAAGCAGTAGAAAGACATTCTAAGGCATAAGTCAGCGCAAAACATGCCTCTTAGGTAACTTTCCTTGACAATATTGGGCAAGTGGGCTGTAAACCAAGTTAAAGCACTCAGTAATAGGGAGACTGAATTATGGAAGGACTTGCTCTGTATAAATGGGGAAAATATGTATATTGCAGAAGCGTGGGAATACTTTGGGCACAGAACTCAGACAAAATAATCACACGGACAGACACTGACAAAATCACGCACTTCAATAACTCTTGAAGAAAAAAGGACTTATTAATAATGAGCATTATTAAACCTCGTCCAAAAAAAAAAAAAAAAATCCCAGACTTATACCCAAAACCTGGAAAGCCGGCTGAAGTGGAAGAAATTAAAATGGGAGATTTTCTCCCCCCTCACGACAGCTTCTCTCAAATGTTTGCAAAGTGCTTTCCACACCATACTCCCACTGCTGTAGGCACTTGAATCCTGCACACGTCCGCGGCCAAGATCACCCCCACTTCCTAAGTGACAAAATGGGTGCGGAGAAGTCAATTACTTGTGCAAATAAAAGGAAAAACCCTTTAGAAATATGACAGGCCAAGGAGGATGAGGGCAGCACAGGGAAATAAAGCAGGATTTAGAAACATTGAAATGACCCTATGGATAAGCTTGACTGAGTATCTATTTTGTCTCTCCGTCTTCGAGTCCCTTATCTGTAAAAGGGGCAGGGGTCCTTCCTGCCGCAATGTTCTGAGTGCGCTAAGAGGATGCCTCCTCTCAACAAACAGCCCGCAGGTTGGGGCGACTGGGGGAGCTTTCTGAATCTCCAGAGCCTGGTTTCCAAGAGCTGAGATGATCACCCAGGGATCCGGGACCCAGTCGGAAGAAAGGACCCAGATTCCCCTGTCCTCTCAATTACAGAAGTGAACTTCGCTTCTCTGGCTGGAACACGCTGGAGGTCCTGGAAGGAGCTGCTGGGATCCCTCGGAGGGTCCCCAGGTCCCGGGAGAGTCTGGCAGGGAGAAGCCCTCCTCCTGCACAAAGGAAAGCGGGCTCTCCTGGCCGGTCCTCAGCTCCTGACCTCGCTCTCCCTCCCCTGGCCAACTCGTTCCCTCTGGGGTAAAGGATTGGGCAGGGCCCCTCTCTGGTCATCTGCTTCTGGAGATAAGTCCTTGATGACTCTCTGCAGAACCCCATTCGGGAGATACATTTCCTATTTGGGAGGAAATCACACCCGCTCTTCCCCAGGGGGGCCGCCACAGGTCCGCCTTGGCAATGGTGGGAAGTGACCACACCCACCCTTCCCAACCCGGGGGATTCCAGCATTTGGAAGTTCAGAGCTGGAACGATAAACATCACTGCTCACCCCTCACTCCCTCATTGTTCCTCTTCTGCAGCAGAAAAGGAACAGAGAAGCTGGCCACGCAGAGATCCACCCGTGTGCGGGCGTTCTTAGGGGACCTGGGCTGTGACTGTACCCGGGGGCGCCTCCCTTCGATTCTCACCAGCACCCCACCCGCCCCTGAAGGAAACACAAAGCAAAACTCTGAATCTCATCTCCGAGGTGGGCCCCCCTAGCCCGACCCCGCGAACCCCTTCCTCCGGTGTTTCCAGAGATGGAACAAGGCAGGGAAACCAGAGCCAGGTTTGGGTGTGGGGCCCCGGGTTTCTCGCTTCCGCGGGGTCTCTGCGAACAAGTGACTTAACGGGTCCGTAGCCCCAGCCCCTGACCCCAATGAGGGCACAATCAGTTTTGCTCTGCCTGCTTCATAGGGTGGTTGGGCAAAAGGATAGATCGGGCCCGATTCCGCTTCCAAATTGCAGAGTACAAGAACGTTATCCTCAGCTCCCGGTGCCTCCGCTACGTGTCTGACCTGCCAGCTGAACTAGATTCCCAATGTTTTTGCCAAACGCGCAGGGCAGTGTATTTTTCCCTTCACAAGACTTTGTGCAAACTGTTCCCCGTCAGCAGTGTTCCTCCTCCGTTTCTGCCTTCGAAATCTGTCCCGCCCTTCCCCGCGAGCCTCCCTTTCTTCCAAGAAGTCTTCCCCGTGCTGACGTCCCACGTCTACTTCTGAACGCTGCCAGCCTCTCCCCCCGCCGCCTGGTTTCGGCGCGGACCCGGCTGTGCCGCACCTTCAGGCCCGTTCTCCGTCGGCCTATCTGCCCCGTCGGCCAACCGCAAGCCGCTCAGGGCAGGGTGGCCACCTGGCGCGCAGCCCGGACCGGGGACGTGGCGGGGGTGACGGTAAGAAGTGGGGACGTCTGTGCCTTGCACATGTGCGTGTGTGCGTTGAGTGTCTCTGGGGGGAGGTGCATCTCACTCTTTCCCAAAACGTCCCAAAACTTCTGAGGAAATTTGACCAGCTGAACAAAACTCACAGAAGGACAAGGGAGGGTAAGAGAGAAACACTAGGTCTCGAGCCACCTGCAATGAGCTGTTTACTACAGCCCAACGCTGGATTTATCTCTGAATTTCCTGGATGAAGGGGAAACAGGCTGGCTCGTGTACTTTTCGTTGGACAATGACTTTGGAATCAGATTGGAAAGAGAAATTTTTCCTGGCACCGTGTTCAAGGAGAAATTTATCAAGCGAGCCCTTACATAACAGACATGAGGTAACACAGCAGCATCTCCAACGAGCTTTTTGCAAAAGCACCCAGATGTCTTCAGACGGGCAATTCTTGTGTTCGACCGCGGCTCGGAGACCAGGGATTTCTGCAAGGAAATGAGACCACGTGGCCCATATCCAGGGCTTTCTCCGCAGCTGTAGAGACCTTGAGAACGTCGGAGGAAGAAACGTTGGTGTGAGTCTGTTTAATATCAGATCCCAAAGACCACATCTAGGTTCATCCCGGAGATTGTGGTGGCCAGCGTGCCCCAGCAAGGGGTGTCCTGGAGCTGGGACAAGGGTCACCCTTCAAGGGGCAGACCGCAGAGGGGCTGGTACCCACTGAGGCAAGCAGGGCTCTGTGTTCAAGTACAACCAGTGTCTGTCCCCCATGGGACCCCATGCTGAATGATGTCAAGGGATCCATTGCTCATCAGACTCGGAAGAGGTGTGGGAGCCTCACAGATGTCATGATGGGCAACGAAAAAGACTTGAGGAAAGACAGTTAGTTCGTGAGAGAGACACCAGGCCCCGGGTCTGGCTCACGACCGAATGCTGGGACAACCAAGATGGCAGACGGAGACGTCTAGTCCCACAGGTGGGGCTGAACTGGAATATGGGAGCCCTGGGATGTCCAACTGCGAGCTCCAAAGGCAGGAGAGAGGTGGCCACTGACCATCTCAACCGACCTCCTTACCTACACTGGGAAGCATGGAGGCCCAGGGACAGAAACCCGAGCGTAAGTGCTCTCTTCCGTGCCTACCACTGAGGAGATCCAGTGGGTCACTCGTCTCCACGGAAAAGACCCCTGTGGGGCCTCAAACGTGCCCGAGGAACAGCCATGCCCCCCATGAGTCAACCGCTGAGCTCCCTCCAGGGTTCTCAGCCTCAGATTTTTATGTCCAGAAGGAACCGTCTCTGTCTTTTCTCTCTTTCCTTTTCGTGCCTTTTGCCACTACAGCAGCTCCTGAAATGCCAGCTCGTCCCTGTCACTCACCCGACTCCAGAGGCCCGTCCCCTTCTCTCCAGGTTGGGAGAGACCCCAGAATGGAGGTCCCGGTGCCCACCCCAGGCCTGCACACATCTGGCAAGATTGGCGAAGAGCCACTTCCCGCTGTCCTCAGCGGCAGGTGGCCACGGGAAAGGAGAGGTCAGGCGGAAGGAGGGACAGCCGGGATGGCGGAGGGAAACGTCGTTCTGGACCCGCTCCCCGCGCGCAGGCTGTCGCTCCGTCTGGGGCGGCCCCGGTGTGGACGCGGTGCAGCCCGGCAGGGCGGTTCTGTGCAGCTCGTTCCCTGAATCTTGCTCAACAGGATCCAGTTGATGACTGAGTCTCGTCCCGTAGGACACGAGAGCCCTGCCGGCGCCTCAGCGTCTCATCCCCGCCCCTGCCGCCGTCGTCACTACCGCTAACAGCAACGACGAGAATGGCCTCGTGGGGAGGAGCGGCCGGGCCCCCGGGCGCCAAACTGTGTTGTCCCCCAAAGAAAGTACGCACGTTTTCGTTCAGCTGGAAAGCCCACAGCCTCAAAGGAACGAATTGGCCGATCGAGTGACTTTTTAGAAATTCTTCATCACCCACCGGAGCGCACAAGGACCGTCTTGGGCGCCTACTGCGCGCCCACCCGGCGTCGGGCGCTGTGCCGTCGTGCCGCACGGGGCCATGGCGCTCGGGCAGGTCCGCCCCTCGCGGTGGAAGACACGGCTGCGACAGCAGGGATACCGACGCAGGGCGGCTCCCAGGGAGCTACTGTCGCCTTTCCGTGGTGGCCCAGAAAGGGGAGGCACAGGCCAGACGCCCTCTCCGCGCGCCGGCCCAGAGGAAGGAAGCAGGGGACCCCCAGCGGTGCAAGATCCCTGAGGCAGACCCCACAGACACCCGCGGACCCCGAAATCGTCTACACGTGTCCAGTGAGACCTGGGTCAGGCAGCCTGCTCGGGCTCCTCGGAGGGGCCCTCCTGCATGCCCACCCCGCCCCCCCCACTGTCCCCGCATCCTCCCGGCACCCCACCCATTATCTCTGTTCTGCTGATAAGGGAGAAGAGGCATCAGCCCTCAGGTGAGTCACTCAGGATCCTGGTCACTCAGCGACAGAGTTGGGACCCCTGCTCTCTCCTGGCGGGCACGGGGGTCTCGGCCATTACTGCAAGACGACACCTGTGCAGAACTCACTTCCTTCTTTCGGGAGTGTCGTCTAAAAGTGGAATGGACGGCTGTCTCCGGGGGACAGCAGCAAGACACTGACGATGGACCCAGTAGACCTGGGCAGCCCTTCTCCCTCCCCGTCCTGCCCCGTTCCAGGCCCAGGGCTGCGTTCCTTGTCCTCTTGCCTGCTTCCTTCCTTCCTGTTCCTTTCACCTGCTCTCCGGCTCCGTGTCTGAAAGGGTCCCCGCGAGACCAGACACCCCACCCCCCTTTCTGCCTTCGGTCCCCGGCCCGGGGTCATCTGGCGCTCACGTGACACGGGCCGCTGTAATCGTGAGCGTTTGCAGGACGCCGGGCGGAGGGAAAAGTCAGCTCACGGAGAGGCCCGGGCGAGGAATGACCTTGATGTAAGCTGCAGCCTGCTTCTAATTTTAGCACCAGCGAAGCTGAACTTCCTGGAGGTTTCGGATTGCCCGGCCCTCCCCTCCCCGCGCCCGGCTGACACCACACATGTGGAAGAGATTCAGATCAGAAGAATCCCCAGATCAGGCCACACCCAGGGCTCATCCGGTCAGCCCCTGTCTCGGAAAGCGGGGACAGAGAGTCTCCGATCACCAGAGTGTAGCCGCCTCCTTGTAAAACTCCTTTAGTCTAATAGACTAGGCCAGAGGTACAGAGAGTGAGAGACGGTGGTTGATAACGAGTGGCCTGCAAGCCCGGGTCTTGAATCTGGGTCTTCTCGCATTTTCTGCCAGTTACCTGTCAGGTCCCCCTGTCCAGGTTGGCACTGTAGCCTGAGGACATACTCTTTCCTTTTTGAAGTATGGACCATGCAGGAATATTTCTTTTTCTTTTTCTTTTTTTTAATGTTTCTTTACTTTGAGAGAGAGAGAGAGAGAGAGCAGGGGAGGAACAGAGGGAAAGGGAGAGACAGAATCCCAAGCAGGTTCTGCACGGTCAGCACAGAGCCCAACGCAGGGCTCGAACTCACAAACCGTGAGGTCAAGACCTGAGCTGAAACCAAGAGTCGGACGCTTAACCGACTGAACCACCCAGGCGCCCCCACGCAGGAATATTTCTAAATAATCTCCCCCACCATTTATTTTTAAATATCTATTTAAAACTTCCCTCACGGAGAAATGCACATATCTTACGTGCATGCCTGATGAATTTGGAAAGCACACACACCCCCGTCAGGATGGGGAACTCTCCCGCGACCCCAGAGAATTTCCCAATGCTGCTCTCCCAGTCAGTCCCCAGTCTGTGCCCCCGGCAACCACAGCTCCAATGGTTTTTCTGGTTCTTAACTTCCCTGTTTGAAGTGGGGTCCCTCCCTGGCTGGTTCCATCTGTCCTGTAGGAGCCCCTTCTCCCTGGGCTGAGCGGGAAGGACCCTCGGCTCTGGGTGTCCATCCCACGAGCCCACGATGTGGAAAAGGGACTCAAAAAAGAGGCCGCAGAGGTCTGTGTCGTGTCGTCAGGTTACCGGTCACTCGTTCAGGCTGGCTCCCTGCCCTGAGTGGGACGTGCGTGTCGGGGGCTCCTTGATCCCATCCTTCCCGATCTCCAGGGACAGACCCTGCCAACCTTCGACCACTTCGGTGACGACCTCACCCTGCAGCCAGCCTGAACGGTTTTCTCATGGCAGCGCGTGTCTGTCCGGGGTCTCCTCCCCAGGGAAGGGGTCAGTCGGTAGACAGTTACTCGGTGAGAACGCTCCCTCAGTTGAGTGCCGGGCACCTGCCGGGCAGGGGTTTCCAGTCTCCTTTCTGAAACATTTAGCACTGAACGCGCTGGGTCTTATCGCCTACGGAGCCTGACGCACAGCTCCGCCCATCACGGCCTCGTTCTTGAGACTCGTCACCGTGTGTCCTTAGCAGCCTGGTTTTCCTCAGTGGAGAACGTGTGTGCATTAGCGAGTGGTACCTCCTTGATGGCCTCTCTCACCCGGCCTCTCCGGGGGTCTCCTGTGCTGTCTCCCCCCCATGTCCCTCACGCCCGGGTGCTCCCTTCCTGAAGGTGCTGACCCTCGGAAGACCCAGGACCCACCTGTCAGGCGATCGTGACTCTGTGCTCCCTGAGTCCCCTTTTCCGACCTCCTCCTTTGTCTCTGTCACAGGTTTGGCTTGGGTACCCAGCTCGCCGGGCGGTACTCACCACAAAACAAAGGAAGAGGCAGTTCCTTAAAGAAAGTTTTCCATGGTCTTTATGCTGTTTTCTGGAACTGTGATCCATCCGCAAAACACCCTGTTCCGTCCATCGCAGGCTTCGCTGAACCCCCATCTTCCCCAACATCTTCGACGCTTTTCGCCTGGGCTCCTCAATCTGGGCGAACGGTCCTCTCCGTTGCCTCGAGTAGGAGAAGGAGAAGGCTCCTTTCCTCGCCTGCGTCCTGAAGTCTGGCCCTACGTCACCAGAACCTTCAGTGGTTCCACGAACACGAGCTTTTCATCCACAAGCAGAGCCTAAGTCCTGTGCGTTCGCTCTGCGCTCAGACGCCGAAACGAATAACCACCCCTTGTAGGGAAACTGCGCCCCGAAGCCCGGGGCTCCAGGAGGCAGGAGCTCAAGCTCCTGACTGCTGCCCCGAGAGCATCTGAGCCCCTCCCTGGACAGCAGCGGCCATCACGTGGCACAGCGCTGCGATGGATCCCAAAATAGAACTAATGAGAAGGATTCATGGGTCATGAGTGATGGAACCAGAGCCAGGAGGGATCTTACAAATCTCCCGGCTCAACTCTTTCAAGATTGTAAAGGAAAAAGACTGAGGCGTAGTGATTTGCCCGGGTCACCCAGCAAGCAAGCGCCCAGACGCACGTCAGGTGGATTTTACTCCAGCCACCGGGCCATCACTGGGGACTGTCCTGGGTCTTCCGAGGGTCAGCACGGTCAGGAAGGGAGCACCCGGGCATGAGGGACATGGCGGGGGGGGGGGGGGGGGAGAAGACACGCGGTGATGCCACTAGACATGCTTGGTACCTTTCCGCTTAACCTGAAGCGACGAACGGAATCTTCCGGAAAGTTAGAGATGGGAAAAGGCAGCTCTAGTGTATACAGACGCTCGGTGGCCGACGAGGCAGAGGTTCCCGGGGGGAGCCAGTGTGGAAGTAGGCACTGCACCGGACAAGGGCGTCCTGCGTCAACGTCCTGGGAAGGCCTGGCCTGGGCGATGCCCAGAAGGGCACGATTCGGCTCAGGCCAGAAAACTCAGCTTTGGCAGGGTTGGCGGGTGGGTGGAAGGGGTTACGGCTGTCCCCGCCTCTCGTTCTGGAGCAAACGCCGTGGATGCCAGTGGCTGGGAGAACAGAGGTGCTAGGAGGTGCACGTGAGCGGGCGTGCGTTTGGGCGTGCGTGAGCGTGCGCAAACGTGTGCGTATGTGTGTGTGACGGTGTGCGTGCGAGCGCGTGCTCCTGCGTGCGTGGGTTGGGGACGTCAGAATGGGCGGGGGAAAGAAGGAAGTGAGCTGGGAGGTCCCAGGCAGCGGACGCCCAAAGCACGCGGAGTCTCTTTCCTTTGGGAGCAAATGCGAAGTCAGCCTATGGCAGCACTGAAGAGAAAGGAAAAAGAGAGAGCAAAACCCCCTGTTCCCACTCTGCGTGTAGCAACCGTCCTGCCGCCTTCCAGGCATTGTCCAAAGGCGGACGTGTTTGCACGTTGCTGCTCCCCTGCACGCATCGTTTTGTGATCGAAGATTGGTCACCATGGCGCTCTGAGCGCTTTTCCTGCCAACGGACACACTGAGGACTGGCGCACCGTGGCGCTCTGACTGTGTCCTGAGGCCTGGCCATCTGAGCTGCCCCACAGATGCTACGTAGTAAAACCATCGGGAAGGTCCAGCTGCTTCTTCTTAGGAATTAGTTGACTAGGACAAATTCCCAAGAGTCGGGATCAAGATGGCTCTTGATGTATGGCCTCAAAAGAGTCAAACGCAAGACAGTCTGGCCTGGGACACCCTCACCCGCGTTGAGGACAGACCCGGAGCCCTGTGGTTTCAACAAGGCCGTAAAACCCCGAGGATCCAGGAGGATGGAGTCCAGCCCCACCAGCACGGCCTTGCAACAGCCAACAGCAGATGACCAAAGGCAGAGCCAAGCTTGTGATGCCACAGCTTCAGCCAATCAAGACACTGTCTTTAAGAGAAAGGAACACGGAGGCGCCTGGGTGGCTCAGTCGGTTGAGCCTCCGACTTCGTCTCAGGTCACTGATCTCACGGTTGGTGGGTTCAAGCCCCACGTCGGGTTCTGTGCTGACGGTTGGGAGCCTGGAGCCTGCTTCGGATTCCGTGTCTCCCTCTCTCTCTGCCCCTCCCCTGCTCACACTCTGTCTCTCTCTCTCTCAAAAATAAATAAACATTTAAAAAAATCTTTTTTAAAGAGAAAGGAATACGACGTCACTAAACAAGAACTAAGTATGAAAGTGAGCTTTTCGAACGAGGGAGGAGAAAAATTCAAAACAGATCGCAAAAGTTTCAAAGACGTCAATGCCACAAATTCGCAAAATTCAAAAGATAATTTTCACTAATTAATGGACGCCCCTCTGTAATACTTTTTCCTACCTCTTCGGTTCCATACTTTGCGATGTCCTGTTCACATGATGGCCGTGTTGAGTATCATCGTATGTGGCAACAAGAGAAATTTAACTCAGTCTTTCCTCTGGCACGGCCAACCAAAATTGCTTATTACTGTGAACAGGTTAAAAATTTCCTTCCAGCTCCACAACTCATCGTTAGCAGAATCACATAGTTTTACAACTGCTATACAGTTTGGGAACACCTCCGTCAGGTGTCTTTCGTATATAAAAGCAATTCATCTTCCTAAGTTGATAACTGCGTTTATCATAAATTTATTTACTTATTCTTTATTTAATATCATTAGAGAGAGAGAGTGGGTGTGTGCACACGAGTGGGGGAGGAGCAGAGAGAGAGAGAGAATCCCGAGCAGGCTCCACACTCAGTGCAGAGCAGGACGTGGGACTCCAGCCCATGACCTTGGGATCATGACCTGAGCCGAAATCCAGAGCTCGATGCTTAACCCGCTGAGCCACCCGGGTGCCCGTCTCATAAATTTAAACCAGAACTGGTTTTCCTAATCTGGGTGGATCCCTTGGAATCTACTTTATGTTACGGTTGGATATAGACAACCATCTAGGCTGAGTGGGAATAGTTTTCAAACCTTGTTTCTCTACCAATACCACGCACTTCCCATGCTGGCCGTGCTCTGTGTCCCTACGGGTGGTGACAACACAGCACCGATGAGTCTTCCTGAAGGCCGTTCCTGTACGGATATGGGGAAGGACAGTTTCACTGGACGTGGAAGTGACTGTGAATCACGTAAATAGGTCCCACCAAACCCAAAATAGATGTATCCCTCAGCCTATTCCAGACCCAAATATACCTGCAGCCACTGCTATGCCTGCTGGCACAAAACGGAAATGAGCAGAGGGGAAGTCCGAGTGGAAAGACACCGTGGTCTTAACCAAACGTGGTTAAAAATACCTTGTTTGTTCACATTGTAAAACAGCTTATGACCATGGAACGCGTTTGGAGGGCCCCTCCCAGGGCCTTGGGAGGGGTCCACGCGGGAGAGGCCCCGACGAGCTCTGCGCACCGTCTAAATTAATTCAGACCTTGGTTTGATCCCGTGAGAATCTTTCATCTCCTGAATCGCAGCAGGGTGTTGCGTGGGGCTTTTCCACCTGTAATGGGTGGTCCCAGATACCCGGTCACAGGGAGCGGGGAGCTGGAAAGAACGGGAAACGGGCATCTTATTTCTGGTTACATGGCTGCTTGCACAGAGTAAGCAGTGACACGCTTCCAGCCTATGGCGGGACAGGGGGGAGAGAACTGGGGAGAAAGAACAGGTGGAAAGTGGGGTAGCAGGGTCTGAATTCCCCAGTTTGGAGAGTCAAGGCCGCGTGAATTTCCCACGGGGAGGCGAACACCACAACAGTAGCCAGGACTGAGCCTTCTTACCCATAAGCCTCTCCGAAGGGATGGCCAGCAGGTGAGGAAGCCTCTCCCGTGGGAAGTTCTGGAACAGACCATCCAAGTGGGAGCTTCTGGGAATCACAAGAGGTCACCCCAGGCAAGAATGGATCTCCTACATCAGGGAAGTGTGCTGGGCAGAGGCACCTTCCAAGAGGGTCCTCCTTCCACAGGACTCACACGTGGACCCCACAGAGGAGGATCCGCCCGAGCACCTGCTACCCAGACGGCCGCGATGGAGACAGAGCAACAGAGGAGGGGCTGTATCAGCATCAACGCCCAGCGCGCCCGGAGGAGAGGGTAACCCCCGGGAGGGAGAGCAGGCCTGTAAAAGGCAGGCCGGACCCGGATGCAGTGAGCACTGAACTCAACATCATCACCAAATTTTATTATTTTCTCAATTATTTTTTTTTTTTGAGGGGGACATAAGTGAGCGATGGGGCAGAAAGAAAGAGAAGCGGAGCTCACCGGGGCTCGTGCTCACCCGACACGGGGCTTGAGCTCACGAACCACGAGATCATGGCCTGAGCCGAAGTCAGATGCCTCCCCACCGAGCCCCCCGGGCGCCCCATCACGACTCTGCCTGAGACGCCACGAAGGGGGAAAGACGGGAGACTCAGCACACAACAGTCGCGGGAAGAGTGTAGAGGTTTTAAAAGAACTTCGTCTCTGCAACAAGTTCAAGCTGTTCCGTAAATTATTCGTGAGCTTGAAGAGTTAGGAAACTAGATTAGGAAACCCGCATCCTTGCCACGGGCTCCTCCGTCCCCTGCCTCATCCTGTGACGCGCTGGCCCAAAGCTGCCTCTATCATCCGTCCTCTAACGAATCCCCAGTCGGTGGAAAATGTTTCTCTCCAAATCTCTGCTTTCTTCATCAGAGGGACAGTGGTGAAACATAATGCTCGTGAAAGTGGGTGCTTTTAAATGCGTCGTGTAGAAGCCTTCCAAGAAGAAAGGAAGCTCAAATTTGCAATGATTTTCTTGCTGCACTTTGGGAATCCTCTGGGCCTTCTCCCTGGTGAGAGGCCGTAGGAGGGCCCAAAGAAAGGGACATTAAGCCGGACGTTGGCACTCCTGGCCCCAAGTCCCACCCCGCCCACTGTCAGGTGTAAACGTTGGCCTCTCCCGGGAACCTGCCCCAGTCTTTCAGGACCCCCCTGGGGTTTCTGAATTAGCGACAAGGAGACCGAGGTCTCAAACCTGGGTCTTTTGCCTCCAGATTGACTTTGCACATACACTGGTTCAGACCCAAAACCACTGTGTGGGTCTCTCCTTTCCCAATCCGTGGGCTCTGAAGGATGGTGGCAGCATCTGTATCCCCAGCACCTGTCAGCGTCCTTGGCATCGAGTAGACGCTCGGAAAACGTTAAAGAAATGAATGTAAAAGCCGCGTACTGTGAAATGGAAACCGCGGGCCCCAGGGTTCTCTTAAGTGACCCCCATGATATCCAGTGATGAGCCCCACTTAACCTTCTAAGTAAGAGAAAGAGAGAGAAGGAAGGAAGGAAGAGAGAGAGAGAGAGAGAGACAAAGGAAGAGGGAAAGTAAAGGGAAAGAAAAAAGGCAGAATGTGAGGCACAGGGTCTCTCGTGGCGCGTGTGACCAGGGACAGCAAGAGTGTCGTTGACAAAACTGTACCCACCACTGGTAGCAGGGAAGGAAAAGTTTGCTCCAAAAGCTGGCTGCAGCTTGAGCCATTTCCGTATGTTTGTTAAGGAGCCAATGACTGTGTGTGTATGTGTGTGCGCGCGCGCATGTGTGAGAAAACACCGATGGGACTCCCTCTGCGGGGAGAGGTGGCCTGGGTAGGAAACCAGCAGGGATTTGGACTTGTCCCCTCGCCGATGGCAGAAACGGGCGCAGGGTCCCCCCGGCCTTGGAGAAGAGGGGAGATGGGAGAAAGTTCTCCTTGCACAGACTGGGTCCCAGCTAGGAGGCAGCGATCCAGAACCTAGAAAAAAAATCTAAAACCAGAATCTAAAAGGGGCCCGGGTGGGGGTGGGGCAGTTATTGGCTCTCCTGAGTGTTTCCAGTTCGCATCCGATGTCCCCAAATCTCTCTACACACGAGGGACATCAGTGCTTCAGGAGGTGTGAGGGGAGAAGCCGTGCCACTCTTCGGACAGAGCAGCGACAACCCCCCGGGGAGAACTGTTGGGGGGGGGGTTGCATTTTGCATTTCGCCAGAGAGAAAAGAAGCAGGGAGAGGAAGGGGTGGAAGGGGGGGACCCTGCAGGGCGGGCCCTGGGGAAGGGGCTCCTCTGGAGGCAGGCGGGTGGGACGGGCACCGGCTCGGATGGAGAGGGGTTCCGGGCTCTCAGTGCATGGCTTCGATCTCCTCGGTAAGTGGGGGGCCGGCGGGCCTCGCCTGAGAAGGGGAAGGCCAGTGGCTGCCAGACGGAGCCCACGGGGGACGGGCTGGATGGCGGGATGGCCACAGGACTGCGTCCGGCCCCGAGGCGCGTCCAGCCACGGCCGTGGACTTGAGCGGTCGGTCCTGTAACCTTAGGTGGCCGGAGGCTGGTGCAGGGAACATGGTGGTTAGAGAACCAGAGAGGCTGGACGGGAAGGCAATAGGGCCCCCCGCGGGGGGGCTTTCCGTCTGTGGTGCGGCCCGCTCGGTCCTTCTGCCCACTGCCCCTCCGGGCCCCCAAGGACAGAGACGAGCACAAAGAGGTCTCCAGAGACTCTTGGGATCTCGCGCCGGAGGAACAGAGAGGGCCAGGCCGGGTGGGCCTTGTTCTCCAGCCCCCGCGGCCAGTACGCAAACCGTCGTGGATAAAAACATCCCGACTCCGTCTGGCTTCTTCTAGAGGATGCCTTAGGGGTCCCGCAGATGCAAGAAAGGATGCCCTAGGTCACCTGCAAATGGGCAGCTACTCCGACCCATGCACACCCGCGCGCGGTACTCCGAATCTTTTTGCTGCCGATGCGGAGTGTGGGAAGGGTTTGCTGCGTCATCAGGCTGCCCGGCTGTCATCGGGACGTCCCCCAGCCGTCCAGCTTTGCGGGGTTATGCCATCGTGGAACATCCGGCTTAGTTTGGGCTCCCCCGGAAGGAGGTCCTGCCACAAGGATTGTGTGCAGGTGTTTTACAGGGGAGGTGAAGAGAGGGGCTGGGGGGCGAGGCCACAAAGGGCGGGAGCCTGCCCAAGGTGCTTTCTCAGGCCGGCGGTCACCGACAGCTGCGAGGACGGAGCTGCGCTCCGGATGCGACCGCGGCCATCGCTGGCTGAGGGAGCGGCCCCGGAGCCCCCCACCTCTAGAGAAGAGCCCTCCCGGGTCTGCAGAGAGGAGGCCTCCTTTCTTCCAGACAAGTGATTCCGTTCATCGCCATCGCCCGTAACAGCGTCTGCCAAGACCAAGGCCTGAGGTTAGGTGTTAATTTCCCTGCCTCCCAAATTCCAGCGGGGACGGCCCAACCCCCACTTCCGCCTGGGAAACGCCACGCACGTGAGCGGTAGCAGCCGGACAGGTGAGCTCTCAGCGGCACCCACCCCGCCGATCACGGCCGGTCGCCGGAACGAGGTCTCCACGCGCCTTCCGCGGGCAGCTGGCGGGCCGTCCTCCCCCTCCTGGCTCCCAGCTGGCCTCACCCTCTCTCTGACCTCCACCGGCTGGGGGCCATGGGACTCCGTCCTGGGACGTCTTCCCCGTCGATAGTCACTCGCTAGTGGACCTTGTCCGGTCCAGGGGCTGGATATGACCTGTCCATTCTCCCAGAGCGAGCCCTGTCTTCCTGGGCTCCTGCAGGAATCCTCCCGCTTCCGTTCTTGTCCCCCGAATCCCCACCCCTCACCCAGCTTCTAGAGTGCTCCTTTTAACCCTCAGCCAGGTTATCCCACTGGCCCCTTCAGACCGTACAGTGGCTCTCATCGTCATCAGGGTCAAAGACAAAACTTCTCCGGATGGTCCACGGGGCCTCGCCTGGTCAGACCCGGCTCCCTCTGTAAGCGTCTGCTGTGCCTCCCTCCCTCACCCCAGTCCAGCCACACCGACCTTTCAGAGGATTCTTGAACTTGCCGGGCTTTCTTCTGCCTCAGGACCTTTGCATATGCTGTACCTCTGCTTCGAACACCCTTATCCCAAACACTTACACTTCCCACCCCTTCATTTCCTTCCAGTTTCTGCTTAAATGTCACCTTATCAGAAAAGCTCTCCCAGGTCCCTGTTTGAACTGACATAGGCCGCCTTTCCCCACTCTCTACCCCTTTAACCTGACCTGATTTTTTTCCCCACTTAATGTGTTCCCACCCGTCATGACATCATGCACGTGTGCGTGTGCGTGTGTGTGTTACTTTGCTGTCTGAACACTGTGTCTACAACCGCCGGACCCACGCCCGGGGACACTGAGGCACTCAACAAACATGCGTGAGCGAACACGAGTCGGTTCATCTACATGCCAATAACTACAGACAGTTTTTTTCCTTGCGACACGGACTACAGACAGGACCAAACCGGGTGGAACATGTGAGGGAAAAGCACGCCTAGCGGCAACGGCCAGCACCTGCTGCGGACTTCGAAGCCCTCCACGCTTGCTCACCAGGGGCTGCGGGACAGTCTGTGGCTCCGTGGCTCTTGGAGAGCCCCGCCCTCGGGACCGTTGCAGAGAACGCCTGATTCTCAAGGCGGAGAAGTGACGAGACAAGGGCAGCGGACGCCGAGATGCGCTGCCCACGTCCCCCTTCCGGGCGGAAGGACCGAGCCCCCAGCTGCCGGGCATGCCGGCCGTGCTCAGCCCTCTTCTGAACGAGGCTGGGCTGAAGCCAGCCACTGTGCCCAAGGCCACGGTGCCGGCCAGGGTGGCGCACATGGAGTGTTGTTAGATGCGGGGGCGGGGGAGGCTCTGATGCCCACGCCAACTCCCGGCAAGTCGGGAGGTCCTCCTTGCTTTGGACGCCTCCGGGGGGCTGGCAGGGGCTTCCTGAGACTGAACCAACGCCCGGTTTTCCCCTGTCCACCTGCTTCCTTCCCTTCTCTTCCACCAGTGTCTACCCCCCAGTCCCCTCCTGCCCGCTGGTCTCCTTCTCAGAGACCCCACCTTCGAAGACAAGCCCTCAGAGGCCCCGCCGTGTGTAGGCCGGGCTGGAGGCCAGCGGCTGGAGGTGCCCAGGTGCTCCCCTGGGCACAGAGTAGGGGATGGGGTAGACTCACGCGCCCGCCCCGCACCCCGAATCCCGTAAGCTACAGCTAAGTATCCCAGTGCATAAATCCCAAAAGCAGGATCTTGGGTTACAGAAAGAAAAGTTGCAGAATATATCCATAGAATAGGATTTCTTCATCTTTTCTTTTTAAATTTGTTTAAATGTTTTTATTTATTTTTGAGAGAGACAGAGAGAGAGAGCATGAGTGGAGGAAGGGCAGAGAGACAGGGAGACCCAGAATCCGAAGCGGGCTCCAGGCTCCGAGCTGTCAGCACAGAGCCTGACAGGGGGCTCGAACCCACGAACCGTGAGATCACAGCCTGAGCCGAAGTCAGATGTTTAACCGACTGAGCCCCCCAGGCACCCCTTATTCATCTTTCCTTTTTAATACATGACATAATACTCTATACTGTTTTCAGGGGGTAAAATAAGATAAAAGCATAGAAACACGGGCTGGGGGGCGGGATGTCCACGGATTTCATGATGGGTTCGCTCTGAGGAGACTAAGGCAGAACAGAAAGGGCGTTTCAGGGACCTTTGACTTCTGGCATGGTAAAAATTGAAAGAGAATGCGCCCAGATGACAAAATCTGTTCAATTCCAGTAGCAGGCTATACGAGAATGCGTTAAATTAGTCTCTGCACTTGCTCTGTTTCTAATTTTGTTGTCAAAATTACAAAAAAAATTTTTTTTTCAGAATCAAAAATGTTTAAAAAAATGAAACCATGAGATAATCAAAATACCATATAAGTAAAGTTTAATATAAGAGCTTTCTGAGAATAAATGCAATGAAACAATATCACAGCAAAAGATCAATTTTGAGGGTAGGGGCACCTGGGTGGCTCAGGCAGTGAAGCGTCCGACTTCAGCTCAGGTCATGATCTCAAGGTTCGAGAGTTCGAGCCCCGCGTCACGCTCTGTGCGGACAGCTCGGAGCCTGGAGCCTGCTTTGGATTCTGTCTCCCTCTCTCTCTGCCCCTGCCCTGCTCGTGCTCTGTCTCCCTCTCTCTCTCCCTCTCTCTCAAAAGTAAAAATAAACATTTAAAAAATGTTTTTAAACAGTTTGAGTGTAGAACCAAAACGTTCTGAATTTAGTTAGAAAACAGCCAATTGCAAACTTGCGATAAAATGGCAAAGGATTAATATTCATAATTCGTCAAGAACTAAGAAAAAATCAAGTCTATTTAGAAAAAAACCCAATGGGGCGCCTGGGTGGCTCAGTCGGTTAAGCGTCCGACTTCGGCTCAGGTCATGATCTCGCAGTCCGCGAGTTCGAGCCCCGCGTCGGGCTCTGTGCTGACAGCTCAGAGCCTGGAGCCTGCTTCGGATTCTGTGTCTCCCTCTCTCTCTGACCCTCCCCTCTTCATGCTCTGTCTCTCTGTCTCAAAAATAAATAAATGTTAAAAAAAATTTTTTTTTGAAAAAAGAAAAAACCCAATGGACAAAAATGAGAGTTTTCACAAAAGAATAGGAATAAATACATTTAAAAAATCAACCCCCACTACTAATCCAACAAATGCCAGTTAAAATATCTTTTGTTGATCCATCAAATTGGCAAATATTTTCTTTCTTTTTAAATATAAGTTATTGTCAGATCGGCTTACATACAACACCCAGTGCTCATCCCAACAAGTGCCCTCCTCAACGCCCATCACCCATTCTCTCCGCTCCCTTCTGGCCAGAGTTGGAGGGTTCAATCGGTAAAGGTACAAGGGAAATCATCATTCACTCAGGGCAAGAGTATACAATGGGTGAATCTTTCTGGAAAACAATCTGTCCATGTGTAATAAGAGCCCAAAATCTGTGTGTCCTCCTTGAACTACCTCTAGAAATCTAGCCTAAGGAAATAATAGGTAACGAAGCAAAGACTCACTCAAGGATACACGGAACCTTGTTCCATACTTGCTGCCATGGAACATTTAATGTCACGAATTAGAGAGGGTTGAATGCCCACTGCTAAAACAGATAGTTTTTGTTTGCGTCCACACGTAGCAATGTTGCACGACGCCGAAGGTGTATTTCCAGAAGCTACAATAACGACAAGTATGAATTGCGCACAATGAGACGGAGGGCACAATGTGGCTACGTGTATCGCGTGCTTCTAACGTCGTGTGCATCAATGTGCCCATTTTATGCTCAGAAAGCATACACGTGAGAGAAATCAGGCTGCAAAATAAAACCGTGCAATCCCGGTTTTCAAAAGATACGTGCATTTAATAACCTGGAAAATTGTTAATGAAATCATGTGCATCCTGTCTGGACTTTTTTCCCCCTTCTCTGTCTACCCTACACTTTTATGAAGCCTAAAACTGAGTTGAAGGGGGAGAAACATGAGTGTAACAATTTCCAGAGACCCGAAGCTCCCCTGTGAGTCAGAGGAAAACAAGGAATCGAGGTCCAGAGATTGGGGAACCCAAGCTCTTCCTTGTTAAAGCTCTACCATGGCACGGGCACCCACTTCTGGACAGAGTCAAGATGGCACGCGATAGACCTCGCTAAGCTATTTCACGTTCACGGCTGGAAGGAAGGCAGCGTCTGCACAACCTGCGGGTCCTCACTTGGGGGCTTCCTCCTCAGAGCCCCCCAGCCAGCCGCCCAACCGACCATCAGCCTCTCTGCTCCTGGGCCTGCGCTGTCCTCCTCCTCGGCATCCCGAAGTTCATGGGATGTTCAGGGAGAAGTTCAGGGAGACCTCGGCTCTCCCTGGTCACAGCCCCTGACCTCACTGCCACATCACGTCCATGGGACTCAGAAAGAATCCTTCCTTCTTCTGATCCCTCGTTCTCTCAAGCTTCTACCTTTATAACCCTTGTTTGGTGCAAATATCCAAAATAAAAGCCATGCTCACTAAAGCACTAGGAATCACACCGAGATTCTAACAGAGAATCTGCTCTGACATCTTCCGTGACAAATCAATGGCTGTCATTCTTCAGGAATTGGAGGTACGGAGCCAATGTGAGAGTCGTGATTCCCCGCAGCCCCTAACTCCTGCCCCCGCGGGGGCGTCCATTAGTCAGGAGCCTGTACATTCTCCAAACCCAATCCGAGGGAGCTCGGTCAGGTTGGTATGATCAAGTCCACAGCCGGATGGCGGCAAGGCGGCTTCGGAGATGACCGGAGCCTCAAGTCTCTCCCTCTTGGGCCCCTTGTGTTGGTTTTACTCCCTGCACACTCACTTGTCATGGCCACGGCACTCTGACACTGGGAGAAGCAGCCTGTCTGTCCCAGACCCCATCTGAAAAATCCCACTAGAGGACTTTCTGATTCTGGCTGAGATCATGTGTCCATCCTTCTGGCCAAGAGGTCAGGTTCTTTTGCCGGATGGCAGACAAAAGGGGTGAGCAGATGGAAGGAATAGGTTCCCACAACAGCCCCCTCAACGATAGCACGTGTTCATGCCCATCCTGAGAAGCTGGCCTCAAACCTCACTTTCTGGACACAGAAGCACCAGATCTGATTCCATCCGGTGAACACCCGAGGTTCTGGGCTCTGATTTGATCCAGTGAACACCTGAGGTTCCGAGCTCTGATTCGGTCTCGTGAACACCCGAGGTTCTGAGGTCTGATTCGATCCGGTGAACACCCGAGGTTCTGAGCTCTGATTCGGTCTGGTAAACCAAGCTCCAATTTGGTCTCGCGAACACCCAAGGTTCTGGGCCCTGATTCGATCCGGTGAACACCCGAGGTTCTGGGCCCTGATTCGATCCGGTGAACACCCGAGGTTCTGGGCTCTGATTCGATCCGGTGAACACCTGAGGTTCTGAGCTCTGATTTGGTCTCGTGAACACCCAAGGTTCCGAGCTCTGATTCGATGTCGTGAACACCTGAGGTTCTGAGCTCTGATACGATCTCGTGAACACCCGAGGTTGTGGGCTCTGATTCGATCCGGTGAACACCCGAGGTTCTGGGCTCTGATTCGATCCGGTGAACACCTGAGGTTCTGAGCTCTGATTTGGTCTCGTGAACACCCAAGGTTCCAAGCTCTGATTCGATCTCATGAACACCTGAGGTTCTGAGGTCTGATTCCATCTGGTAAACACCCAAGGTTCCAAGCTCTGATTTGATCTGATAAACACCTGAGGTTCTGAGCTCTGATTCAATCTGGTAAACACCTGAGATTCTGGGCTCTGATTCGATCCAGTAAACACCCAAGGTTCCGAGGTCTGATTTGGTCTCGTGAACATCCAAGGTTCTGAGCTCTTATTCGATCTGGTAAACACCTGAGGTTCCGAGCTCTGATTCGGTCTTGTGAACACCCGAGGTTCTGGGCCCTGATTCGATCAGGTGAACACCCAAGGTTCTGAGCTCTGATTCGGTCTCGTGAACACCCAAGGTTCTGAGCTCTGATTCGGTCTCGTGAACACCCGAGGTTCTGGGCTCTGATTCAGTCTGGTGAACACCCGAGGTTCCGAGCTCTGATTCAATCTGGTAAACACCTAAGGTTCTGAGCTCTGATTCGATCTCGTGAACACCCAAGGTTCCGAGCTCTGATTCAAACACCTGAGGTTCTGAGCTCTGATTCAATCTGGTAAACACCTGAGGTTCTGAGCTCTGATTCGATCTTGTGAACACCCGAGGTTCCGGGCTCTGATTCGATCTGGTGAACACCCGAGGTTCCGAGCTCTGATTCAATCTGGTAAACACCTAAGGTTCTGAGCTCTGATTCGATCTCGTGAACACCCGAGGTTCCGGGCTCTGATTCGATCTCGTGAACACCCGAGGTTCCGAGCTCTGATTCAATCTGGTAAACACCTGAGGTTCTGAGCTCTGATTCGATCTCGTGAACACCCGAGGTTCCGGGCTCTGATTCGATCTCGTGAACACCCGAGGTTCCGAGCTCTGATTCAATCTGGTAAACACCTGAGGTTCTGAGCTCTGATTCGATCTCGTGAACACCCGAGGTTCCGGGCTCTGATTCAAACACCTGAGGTTCTGAGCTCTGACTCCGTCTTGTGAACACCTGAGGTTCCGTCGTCTCTGTTCCACCCTCAGACACTCACACGTCCTTTCTCAACAAGGAGTAAATCTACACAACGGAATCATTTTTCACAAAGTCCTTCGTCTAGAGGGCTGAGTATTTATCTAAACATAGAGTTAGTTGTAGGGTAACCGGAAGTCATGTCGCAGATCATGCAACACGCTCACCTTCCTTCCCTGGTTCCTGACCAACGGGGGCAGCGTCCCCACCCTGAAAAGCATTTATGATCACTTACTGCTTTCCCACCTGCCTCCACAAACTTCCAAAAACGACGACAAATTGTAACGATGGAAGATGCCAGAGCGGGGTGACGGGAATCCCAGCTCCGCTCCTCCGCCCTCCAGGCCGTTGAGAGAGAGAGAGAGGAAGCCGAGTGAGGTGGGAAGAAGCCTGAGACTCTGGCGTGACGTTGACCCCAGGGGGTCACCGCACAGCCGGGGCAAGTGCATAGAAAAAGCCCTCGCCGGCTGGGCATCCGGTGGAAAGGAGAGGACGTCGGAGGGCCGTCAGATCAGCGTCCAGGGCCCTGCACTGAATTGGGGGAGGGGCTGGAGGTCAGAGATGGGTCTCTACCTCCCAGAAAACAGAGGCACACCCCTGCCTGGGAAGTGAGCCCTGCAGCGGTCCGGGAAACTCTTTCAGATCAAAGGCAAGGCGCCCACGTGCTCTCTGATGTGTCCTCTCCCCACGCAGTGTCCTCAGGCCACAGGAAGGCCGGGGGACGCTGGAGCCATTCTTTCTCAGACTGCAGCTGGGACGGGAGGCCAACAGGCTCAGACGAGCCGGGAAGGGAAGCAAGTTTGGGGAAACAAATGCAAGAGCCACTGCAAACAAGCACCAAGGCCCGGGACTTTCACCGGGAACTCCTCCAGCCTTCCAGAGAGAGCGCCATTCCGTGCCGGAGCCGCGGCCACCTGAACACAAGGCACCAGAAGGGACGATTGGAGGCATCACAGCCTCGAATGACCTCACAGGCCAAAATGTGTGACGCGGACCAACCAAGACGATGGGAGTGCACGTGTGCGGGTGCCGGTCCCAGGGGGGGGCCTCGGGCGCGGCCGGTGCAGAGCTGACCGCCATCCACCCCAGACCGTCTGCCACGCGGACACTCAGCCCCACTGAAACGACAGACTTTTCAAGAAAAGCTCAAGGGAGGGCGCCTGGGGCCTCAGTAGGTTTAGCGTCCGACTCTTGACCTTGGCTCGGGTCTTGATCTCACGGTTCGTGGGTTTGAGCCCCCGCATCGGACTCTACGCTGACAGTGAAGGGCCTGCTTGGTATTCTCTTTCTTCTTCTCTCTCTCTTCTCTCCCTCTCTCTCTCCTCTCTCTCCCTCCCTCTTCTCTCTCCCTCTCTCTCTCCTCTCTCTCCCTCCCTCTTCTCTCTCCCTCTCTCTCTCCTCTCTCTCCCTCCCTCTTCTCTCTCCCCCTCTCTCTCCTCTCTCTCCCTCCCTCTTCTCTCTCCCTCTCTCTCTCCTCTCTCTCCCTCCCTCTTCTCTCTCCCTCTCTCTCTCCTCTCTCTCCCTCCCTCTTCTCTCTCCCTCTCTCTCTCCTTGTCTCCCTCCCTTTCTCCCTCTCTCTCGGTCCCTCCCTTTCCTTGAAAATAAATGAAAAAACTTTTTGTTAAAAAAAAAAAAAAAAAAAAGGAGAAAAGCTGAATTGTATGTTTGACCTCCCAGTTCTGAAACACCGATGGGCCAAGCAAACTTTGTCAGCTGCCTGGACGTGTATCACAACCCAGCGGTTTCAGACCCCTCCCCGTTGAGCCCGTACTTACAAATGTTGGCCCAAAATCTTTTCTACAAGTCAGCAAAAATGTTTTCTTCGTGACCAAGTGGGCCCCATCGTTGGAATAAAAACGTGGTTCGATATTAGGAAATCTATCAACACGCTATACCAACAGCTCAAAGGAGAGGAAGCGTAAGAATACGTTGCCTTCTAATAGGCAGCCTTGATTTTTGAAACAAAAGTAGCGCTTCGTAGAACAGACATGGCTCACATCTTGCACCTGCCGAGGACTTTTGATCGTCAGAGATAAAACTCAACTCAAGAAACATACGAGGAGTTTTGTTTCGTTTTGTTTTGCTTTGTTTCTTGAGTTGCGCGTCTGAAAAGTCCACCTTAGGTCTGGCTGGAAACCAGAGCGTAACACAGGTCAGTCCTGACCAGTTTGCCACCACTCACCTTGGCCTCTCTTTTCACGCCGGCTCTGTTCTGTCCCGCTCCAGGTGGCTTTGTCCGTGTGGCCGGGAAAGACGAGTGCAGGGGGCTCTGGTTGAGTCCGGGCTTAAAGTGAACGTGGAGGCAGCCTGTGGGAGCAAGAAAAACAAACACAACAAGAGCCGCGAAGTCCCCAAGTGGTCTCCAATCTGCTCGGCGAGGGACACGTGCGTCAGGGGCTGGCACCCACAATATGTACACACCTCTTGAACTCCATAATGAGATGACATGATAAAAACTAAGCAAATGATCTGAATAGACATTCCTCCAAAGGAGACACGCAAATCGCAAATAAGCCGTGAAAAGATGTTCCGCGTCATTAGTCACTGGGGACACGAGAACCAAAACCACAATAACAGACCCCTCACGGCCAGTAAAGTCAGAAAGACAGACAATAGGGGCGCCCGGGGGGCTCAGTCGGTTAAGCGGCCGACTTCGGCTCAGGTCAGGATCTCACGGTTCGTGGGTTCGAGCGCCGTGTCGGGCTCTGTGCTGACAGCTCGGAGCCTGGAGCCTGCTTCGGATTCTGTGTCTCCCTCTCTCTGCCCCTCCCCCATTCATGCTCTGCCTCCCTCTCAAAAGTAGATAAACATTAAAAAACTTTAAAAAAAAAAAAAAAAGACAGGAGATTGGTGAGTGGGTCCCCAGGATGGAGGGCATGGGGAGACAAAAGAATTTGACTTTTTGTCGTAAGCCATTCTGTATTTTTAATCTTGAAAACTTAGCCAGGAGCATGTATTACTTTTATGATTTATCGAAGTGGCTCGATATTGTTAGCTCTCTGTCCTGACACGGCCTTTCTCCGGGGCCTTCCACGCTGGAGAAACGGAGTCTGGTGCATCTGGAATGGGACGGCTGGGTGGGGGCCACCCTCCCACCTGGGACGTCCCCGCCCCGGCAATGGTGGGTGTGTGGCCAAGGCCGGCTGCCCACGCCTCAGGAAGAAATGAAACGCTCTCTTCCCGTTCACGAGATTGTCCCACGTGTCCTGCCTTGCGTCTTCTTACCGTCGGATGTCAAGGGCCAAGAGAGGGTGTGGGCCGTGGGGAAGGGGCCAGGGACGCCGCTCAGCCTTTGTTTCGTCCTGGCTCGGACAGGAGGAGCGGGAGAGTCCTGTGGCTCAGGTGTGGGCCAGGGGGCCCACAGGGAGGTCTGGGCCCCAGATCTGCACTGAAAATAAAGGTGACGATGCCTGGCCTCGTCATCTCTGTCCTGGAGGACTGGGTGTCACGGTAGATGGCACAGCTGACTGCCCAGTCGAAGTAAATGTGCCAAACACCTGCTGACCCTCGGATCCCCCCACCCTCCCCCACCCTCCCCTGTACCCAGGGGCCTCGCCGCGCCCACAAGAGCCGGGACAGCCCGTTTTTGCTGCGGGGAACTTGTCACGGGCTTCTCGTCCTGACGTCTCCACGGCTCCACGTGCCTTCTTTTTTACTTTTTTACTTTTTTTTTTAATGTGTATTTATTTTTGAAGGAGAGAGAGACAGAGCGTGAGTAGGGGAGGGGCAGAGAGAGAGGGAGACCCAGAATCTGTGCTGTCAGCACAGAGCCCGACGCGGGGCTCGAACCCACGAACCGCGAGATCGTGACCCGAGCCGGAGTCGGACGCTTCACCGACTGAGCCCCCCAGGGGCCCCTCAGTGTGCCTTCTTTAACTCCACCGACCTCCGCTGGCTCCGCATCCCTGCTGGTTTCCCCTGTTTGATGCTCGGTCCCTCCAGCCTGAGCCCCATCCGTGAAGCCTGAGCACGGCTGTAAGGCCAGGACGGGCACTTTCCCCACCTGCTGGCAAGGTGGCCTCCCAGCAGGCGAGCTCGCTGACGGGGGTCCCCGCTCAGCAGCACGTCCTAGGTCACACGGGTGAATACCCCCAGCTGCAACTGCTCCAAGAAGCCCAGGGCCATGCTCTCCTTCGATGCCCCAAGAAAGAGGTTGGTCTAAATTCCTTCTGGATGCTGGGAGTCCTGCAGCCTTGTAGATGAGCCCCAAAATCCACATAAGAAGTGTCCCTTGACTCTCCCACACTTATTACTAAGAGATGGGCTGTGATTACTAGGGAGGACTAGACTCTTCCCTTTGAGGAGTCTCAGATTATCTGGTGGCATCTGTCCCCGGGGCCCTCACGTCTGCCCTGAGACGGCGGGGTGGGCCACGTGGTCAGAAAAGCTCTTCTCTATCCTGCAGCCTCACGGCCGTCTTTCCCAAGTCAGCGTGGGACTCGGGCCCACAGACTTCCCCCGGCCCCAGCATCTGCTCGTTGGGACTTGACCTTCCACAAAGGTGTGACCTTCTCGACCCGCCTTTTCATCGTCAAAGCCACCTGTGAACGGCACGCAGATGAGAGTACGAGCCGGTCACGGCGACGGTGCTCTGCGTAGGCCCTCCGAGTGAATCCGCTACTCGGGGTGCCGGGCCCGGGACGGCAAAGGGAAGAGAGGCCCGTCTTCCAGCCGGAGGCTGCTGGGCGGCGGGGCTCGGAGAGGGCCGTGCAGGGGCGGGGACCGGCCACTCGCCTCCTTCCACCGGAAATGGGTGAAGCCGGCTCGAAATCATTACTCAGACGCTCTGTGCCGTGAAGGAAATGTCTTCTGATAGCACAGAGCTATTGGTTTCCTGTTGTGAGCGGAGGGTTCTGGCTTGCCCGAGAACGCGCGGGGAGGGGGAGGGTGGCTGTCCCTGGAAGCCTGTTCCATGAAAACGCCAGCTCAGGGGCCTCGGGGACACTCCACGGGCCGGGGGGAGGCTGGCCGGCGGGGGAGGGCAGGCCGGTCGGGGAGGCCGGGTGGAGGGAGCACCGGGGCGCAGAGGGTTGTCACCGGCTCTCTGCATTGTGCCACGTGCGCGAGGCGCGGGCGGCCCGGGACCTGCAGGTGACAGTCCCGGCTGCAAACGGGCACCAAAGTCGTGTGTGCGCGGTGCAGTGAGGGGCAGCCTGGAGCCGTGCCCATGTGCCAGCAATCTACGGCCGAAGCCCGGACCAGACTTGACCCCTTTTGGGCTCCGTTTAATAATGAGGGGCGGGACAAGGAGTAGAGTTTTCTACGTGTTTCCACGCAGTCATACCTACTGGGCACGCGGCATGTTCCGGGTGTTCCCCAAGCATTTTCTCATCCACCTTCGCGATAACCCGTGGCAGGGTGTTTAGAAGGGACGGCAACTTGGGGACGGTCCCGGTGAGTAAGTGGCAGGGCGGGGCTGCAGCCCTCCTCCCCCCACGCTCACGTGCCATCCTAGACGCCCTTCTTCCGTGAACATGGGGTCGGCAGGGCTCGCCACAAGCCCGGGTCTGGGCCCGAGTCGCCCTCCGGCAGGCGCGCTCGACGGGTCACCGCGGCCCCCTGTGGGCGCCGCGGCCGCCGACCCGATCTGCCCCGCGGGTCCAGCCCCACCTGGTCCGTGCAGCGTTGTTCCTGCCCCGCCGGCCCCTGGAAGGTGACGGGGGGAAGCTCAGACTCCCTCGGGGACCTAGCCCGGAGCCCCCCAACGCCACCTCGGAAGGCTGGCTGTGTGAGGGGCATGCTATTGGACAGCTGGGGAATTAAGACGTAGAAGAAACTCCAACGGTTCATGACGTACGAACGTTCCCCGCCCCGCATCCCAAAGAAAACAGTCTCTCCTAAAAAGTTACAGACCAGCGGGAAGTGATGGGCTGGCAGGTACCCCCATTCCTGGGTTTGACCCCCTGAGTTCACCCCTCTCCTGTCCCTGCACACTGCCGTCCTCGCAGTCGAAGGCACAGCGACCTGCCTACAGGGGGCAGGTCTGAGGCTCCCAGTCCTGTGCACGCGTCCACTCCGGTGTGCGTGCGATTTCACACAGCGGTCAGCGACGGGCCAGATACTGTTCTAGACGCTAGGGATTCAGGACAAACGTTCACGGACCGTTCCTGTCTTGAGGAGGTGGCTCTCAGTAAGGGGACACTGTTTGCTGCTGATGCCGTAGATGGGCTCGCTGAGCACCTAATTCCAGCTCCCTCCTCCCAGAGGCTGGAGAACTAAATGCTTGCTCGTTGGCCCTCCCTTCTGGAACACAGTGCAGGTCAGGGAAACATAAACAGAAGCCTATGGAAGGGTGTTCTGGAAAAGCTTTTGCTGTCGCGTGAGAAGAGGGACGGACAGAGACACGACTTTTTTTGCTTCCCGCTTGGAAGGCAGACGGGATGCCGCAGCCACCCTGTGACGGAGAGGTGACAAGACGACCCCGTGATGGCGGAGGAGCCTAGAAAGTCCCCGCGTCCCCAAGGACCCTGTCACGTGCACTTGGCATTTCTCGCCGTGAGGAAAACAGCCCCCACAAGTCTAAAGTTTATTTATTTATTGTAGAGAGAGCACAAGTGAGGCAGAGGGGCAGACAGAGGGAGGGAGAGAGAGTCCCAAGCAGACTCCGTGCTGTCAGCACAGAGCCGGGTGCGGGGCTCGAACCCATGAACTGTGAGACTGCGACGGGCGCCGGAATGGAGAGTCGGTCCCCAACCGACTGAGTCCCCCGGGCGCCCCCAGCCCCCGCGAGTTTAAAACACCGTCAGCAGTCGGGCTCTGTTGCGTGACTACGTCCCTAACACGATCCTACGTGAGGAATCACATCTATGCGAGACGCTCTGTCGTAAGAGGCGAGAAAACCAAGTTCTGGAAGCACCGGAGACACGCCCCCAGGAGCAGGGGGCATCGGAGCGAACCGCCAAGACGCACGGAGGCAGGAAGGGCGCCCGCAGCACGGCCACGCAGGGGCGGCAGGTGCACAGTCCCGGTGAGGACGCCACCGGGGAGCGAGGAGGCCGGAGTGCGGGCTGAGGGACAGAGACGGGGGGTCCAGGAGGAAAACACGGGGCCGAAGCAGAAGCCGGGTTAGACTTTAGACGTGGGGCCCTAGAGGCGCCCCTGAAAGCCGTGAAGCCAGATGACGCCCCAGGGTTTATTCTTGGTGCCCGGGGCACTGGGGTCTCACACGGAGGGACACCCAAACCGGCACCGAGGTGGTGGCCGCAGGGCGCAAGGAAGGGAGGGATTTGTAAAGCACCGCACTTAATCCCCACCTGCAGACACACACACACACACACACACACACGCGCGCGCGCGTATGAGACTGGTGGAAAACTGAATAGGGTCTGGAGCCCAGTTAACAGGACCCGTGTCGCCGTCCCGATTTCCATGCTGTGCTCCGGTTACGTAAGGTGTCACGGCCGTGGGGGCCTGGGGGAAGGGCACACCGCTCCTTAGGCACAGTGTTAGCAACTCCCTGTGAATTTATAATTCGTTCAAAACGGAACGTTTAGCAGCCTCTCATTTCTTCAAAAATTCTACAAGAATCTAGGCTTTTCTTTTAGAAGGAGATACGTTTTGTAGAGAGGAAAATCACGGAGGCAGGTGCCAAGGTGGCATCTACGAACTTCTAAGGATGAATCAAAATAGGGATCTCGAGGGGCGCCTAGGGGCTCAGTAGGCTGAGCGTCCAACTTTGGCTCAGGTCACGATCTCACGGTTCGTGGGTTCCAGCCCCGCGTCGGGCTCTGTGCTGACAGCTCGGGGCCTGGAGCTCGCTTTGGATTCTGGGTCTCCCTCTCTCTGCCCCTACCCCCCCCACCTCTCAAGAATAAATAGACATTTAAAAAAATTGTTTCTAAATAGGGACCTCAAGAATGGGGAAGACAGAGTTTAAAATACTAAAAGTCAGCAGTGACATCATTTCAACGTGGAGTAGTCTTTTGAGATTGATTTCGATTTTCCAAACGCGTGTTGGGTTCTTTTTATCTCGTTCTTCTGACTCCTTGGCCCACCTTCACCCCCTTGGGCTGGTGGTCTTTGCATTTCTTTTTTTTTTTTTAATTTTTTTTTAACGTTTATTTATTTTGAGACAGAGAGAGACAGAGCATGAACGGGGGAGAGTCAGAGAGAGGGAGACACAGAATCTGAAACAGGCTCCAGGCTCCGAGCCGTCAGCACAGAGCCCGACGCGGGGCTCGAACTCACGACCTATGAGATCGTGACCTGAGCCGAAGTCGGACGCTCAACCGACTGAGCCACCCAGGCACCCCTGCATTTCTTTTTCAAGCATGTACATTCTCTTTGGCCACCGGCCTCCAGGGGCGGGTCCCAGGTCACCTGGCCTGCACCCGAAGCCACGGGGGTCACGGTCCCTTGGCCCCCCCCTCAGGTGTCTAAAGGATCCTATGAATGGGCTCAGAGCTGCCCCCGGGAGCCAGGGAGGCATCGTCTGATGGCTTTGCCCGCAGTGACCAGTAGCCACACTGGCCTCTGGCGTCCCTGTGTGTCCTCCTCCTGCTAACCCGGCCCACATCCCTTAGCCGTCCTGACCCTCTGGGGTTTGATCTGGCGTCACCCCTGCCCTCCGAATAAATGATCTCTCCTTCAGCAGGAGGAGCGACGGGAGGGGCGATTTATCCCACCCTGTGATTCCAGACCGGAAGGAGTGATTTCAGGACAGCAATCCCCAAACTGCGTCCTGGAACATACCAGCAGCCCGGGAGATAGCCATAGGCAGTGTGGGGCAAGTTCAGTCGCACGACCGTTACTGTAAATCATCTCAGACTTTTTCAACACGCGATGTCATTGTAAATATGATGCCACAAACGAATTTGAGGACCCTTATTTGTGGAAAACCTAATTTCGCTGCTCAGAACTCCAGACGTTTATAGAGCTACAGTTTGGGGACATGCTGCTCGGGGGAAGGTGGCCCCAGGGAGCAACGGACCCCTTCGTGCCATCCCGCTCCCGAGCCGGGCCGCCGAGGGGACACGGCCCATCCCAGGGCCCAGAAGGGCCAAGTTCCTTCTGTGCGAGGAAAGGGGCAGGAAGGCACCCAGGCCCCGGAGGGCGGGCCGCGAGACGGAGACGGGGAGCTGCAGGGTCCTGGGCCGCGCGACCTCCACTCCGCTGCCCTGCGGCACAAAACACGCGGGGAGAAGCGTCTGCTCGCCCCGGTTGCTGGTATTTCCAGGCAAAGAGCGAAGTAGGTGGGAGGGAGAGAAAACCGTGGAAGGAGGGCAGGAGGGGGACACGGGGATAAATATAGTCTCTTCATTCTGGATGCTCCCCTATTTCAGTCCCCTGCCGACTCGCTCTCTCCTCTCTCTCTCTTGCTCTGTCTGTCTCTCACTCTCTCTCCCTCCCTTCCTCTCCCTCTCTCTCCCTCCTCTCTCCCTCTGTCTCCCTCCCTCTCTCCTCTCTCCCTCTCTCTCTCTACTCTCAATCTGTCTCTCACTCTCTTTCCCTTTCCCTCCCTTCGTCTCTCTCTGTCTCTCTCTCTCTGCCTCCCTCCCTCTCCCTCTCTCCTCTCTCTCTTTCCCTCCCTCTCCCTGTCTGCTCCCCCATCACCCTAAGGCCATTTGATTCTAATTCCTCCGTGAACCGTCTTCTTAAAACCAACAAAACCTCACTCATCCCACATTTAGGATTTGCCTCGAAACATCTGAGAGAAAAAAGAGAGAGAAACAGAAGACAGAAAACAGGTGAGGGGGGGTGACTGGGGTTCATTGTGTGACTCTGGGTACTTATTACAGTTTCATGATGAAGTAAATAAAGCAACGCACCCGTCAGGTTCTTGGCCCCACGGTGGGCGTGGCCTCGCCAACACCCGGAGTTTGTACAAGACGCCACGCGGCAAACGGAATTCATAAAACGAAGAGGAACCAAGAAAGAAAGACAAAGAAACAAGAGACCCGAACACGCATGAGGCCTGGGCGCTGATTACACAATTGCGACATCTAAGCCCTGAGCAGCCGCTGAGGAACAGCCCTTGTCTCGCACCCAGCACCCAGCACCCAGCACCTAGCACCCAGGATAAAACACCCACCACCTCAGTACCCTCCGTACTCAGCACCCAGCACCCAGCACCCAGCATGAAGCACCCAACACCCCGCACTGCCAGCCTCTTGCGGCCATGCCCCGGGGCTGACACGGTGTTCCCAAAGCCCGGGAAGTGTAAGTAAATGCTACAAACCTACCCGAGAAATCATTTGAATTTTTAACTATTCACGTTTCTGTCAGACCTGTTTGGTTTTGTGAATTTGGAACAATTGTTTAATCTTTCGTTGTGGTTCATGCTAACTATCCACGGTAGAGACCGATCTTTTATTTTTTTTAATGTTTATTTATTTTTGAGAGGGAGAGAGGAGAGAGTGCAAGCAGGGGAGGGGCAGAGAGAGAGAGGGAGACCCAGAATCGGAAGCAGCCTCCAGGCTCCGAGCGGTCAGCACAGAGCCCGACGCGGGGCTCGAACCCACGAACCGCGAGATCACGACCTGAGCCGAAGTCGGAGGCTTAACCGACCGAGCCACCCAGGTGTCCCAAGAGGGACCGACCAGTTTTGTCTCTAATCTCCAATTCAGAAATGCAGTGAGTGTAAGTGACACTGAAAACCTTACATTTTAGAGTGACCTCTTTTGTAAGCTTGGTTTAACTTGCACTTCTGGAGTTATTGGAGCTCAGAACCGCATGAAGGCTTCTCTCTCTGGAACACCGTGCCATACAGCCTGAGTACGGCCCGGTGTAAGCGTGTGATTAGTATGTTACTGGTGGACCCTCGACGGCTTGGCATTCCTACAGGTCGCGCAGACACGGGATCCCCAAACCCCGGGCCGGCCTCTGCCTCTGCCATCCGCCCTCGAGGACTGGGTGTGTTTGGGACAAAAAGGCAAACATCATCCTGTTTTGCCCATATTTCTCTCCTCTGACACCAAAGGGCTTTCCACACTCAGTTTCTGCCCGACCGTGACTTCCCGCCCTTCCTTCCCGGCCCCAAGGACTGTTGGGTGTCTGTCCTCACCCTCCGAGGGGCAGAGAAGCCGTGGAGTCTTGCCTTCGTGGTAGAAAGCCTACAGGGCGGGAAAACACACAACAGTCCACAAGAGGGAAACCGGCCGTGTGATGTGGACGTGTTTCCCTTCTCCCCTCTCACAGGGGCCGCCTTCAGTCCGGAGGACAGCGTCTTCACGCTCGGAAATCCCTCCGGGCCAAGACGGCTGCTGGATGTGGGCTGACTCCTCTCCGATTCGGCAGGCTGAGCCCAGTGGCCACACGTGGTCGGGGAGGGGGGCTCCGCTCCCCTGGCCCCTGGCCCCTCGCCAGCCGGGGAGCCCCAGAAAACCAGGGGAGTGTGGACGTGTGAACAGGGGCTTGGTCGGGTGAAAAGCGCTGTCTCTGGAGTTCGCGCGGGCTGCGGACCCGACCCTGTGACCCACGTCCCCGGCGGTACAACGGTCACCAAGGGGCCGTCGTCGCCCGGTGACGACACGCATGGGCTGAGACCATCCGCAGAGCGCCCGGACCGGCACACGGCAAGCCCACGATAAAAACGAGCTGTTCTCATCTCCCAGTACAGGTAGCCCTCGATGATACCTGTTTCGGTTCCCAGGTGTTCATCAGCCACGGACTGTACAGACCCTTCCAGAAACGCTCGGGAAGTTAACATCGACCCGCCGTTGGGGAGTTTCGGGATTTCCCCCTTCCGTTTCCCCTCAGCAAAAAAGGCTCAGAGAAGCATGGACCGTTTCTGATTTCTAACGTGACCCCTCCCTCTCCCAGTGCCCTCGGTTTCTGGAAGATTCCTAACACGGCTTCTGCTCTCACAGCTACGCTTCCCCTCGGGCCTTGCGGTATAATTCAGGTGGACCCGACGACTCGAATCCAGTTAACGCGGCTACCCCCCCCTCCCCTCCCCCTCCCCCTCACGTACCTTGGTTCATTCATTCAGCAAATACTCCCGAGCAGAGTCCTGTGTCAAGGCCGGCTCAGTTACACGCTGGCAAGACCCAGCTTGCAGTCTAACGTCCAAAACGTCAGCTCCCTGTGCCTGCCATTTGCCCCATCCTTTTGCCATTAAAGCTAATTCCCTGGCCGCAGAAAATGGAATCAGAGTAGGGGCTGAGCCACTTTGCTTCCTCTTGGTCCCCTGTTAATTTTACGTCATCTCCTCCGAGCCAGGGGCCTTTCCTGTCCTGGTCTTCTCCATCCGAAGCCTTAGAAGTCCCTTCTGATGAGCTCTGCCTTTCCTCCACCCCTCTGCTTCTCCCCACTCCGTCCCTGCATGTAGCCCTCTTTCCACCTTTTACATACGACCTAAATCTGTGCCTGGGGAGAGATCGGCTGGGTCCTCCAGGCCCCTCTCCCTGTCCTCTCTCGCTGTGAACGGTATTAGTCAGGACAAGTCAGTTTTTGCTACAGTAACAAGTACCACCCAGGTCCTAAAGCCACAACTAGCATGGGTTTAGTTCTGGCCCGGTCAGCCGGTGAGAGTCAGCAAAACGGGCTGACCGAGGCTCGGCGTCTTATACCGCGCCACGGGAACGGGTGGCCTTCTGGCCAACGGGGCAGGACGGAGAGGACCCGAGGGTCTCCCACCAGTGAGTGAGGGCGGCCGCAGGGACTGATGCACACCGCTGCCACTCACACACCACTGGCCAGAACGCGGCCCCCGCTCCATCCGCCTGCCAGAGGGGAGGGGGGCGCTGGGGAAGCGGCCCAGGCGGGAGAAGAGCAGAAATGGGGGAGCACGAGCTCCCACCACGGGCTGCGTCACAATAACACAACCACTCATCTTCCAGGCCCTCCCGGTCCTTAAGCATCACGGACCCTTGGCGATGCTCTGACCCAGCCTAGGGTCACTCCCATCCCCCGCTGACCCCCCTTTTCTAAACAGAGGCATGAGACAGTCACATACAGGGTGTGGGCACATGCCAGTGGTGGTGACAGGATATATGTTCTTTCGGCAGCAAAATGCAATGGGTTTATGAGCATGTTGTTCAGACCAAAGAGGAAGGAGATTCTGCAAAGCCTTTACCGAGCAAGGAATAATAAACGAGAATTACTTACGTGACGTTTACCGTCGTTGATGGGAGGTGTGCTAAATGTTATTGGTAGCCTCTGAATTTAGTATTTTATTTCAGGAGAGCGCAGATATCAGAAGGGCTTTGGTGCAGGGTCCCCCGGCACCCTCAGCCCCGCCAAGCTCTTTTTCTGTATCAATTCCCGTTGGCGGTCCAGGATCACAAACCACCCGCCTCGCCACCCCCCGCCTTCGCCTGAAGAAGACGCGGTCAGGGCATCTGATTTGGTCACTTCAAATTCTCAACGTTCTTACCGCCCACGCCCCGAGCCTCCCCCTCCAGCCCGGGGACTTCTTCTCTCCGCACCGTTGCCCTTATCCGTCCTGAGCGGTCACAACCTCCAAGTTTACAGGCCATTCTTCACCTTTCGTGGGCTTGGTTACATCCTCAATGGCCTGGAGAGAGGCATCTGGGCCACAGGCCACTTGGGAACAAATCCCGGATGAAAAGACGAAATGCAGACTGATTTCACACAAAGGAAGGCTATTCCTTGCACCTGCTGATATACCAGGCTCCTTTCACTCTTTTTAAGGAACTTTTTATATCGCCATCGCTCCACATAGCCATAGATAGAGATGTAGGCATATGTATTCATTTCTTCATGCACGGGTTTGGGATCTATGCTCCAGCCACGTGCACCATAAGCGGTGATAAGGCCTCTCTCCTCTTGGGAAAAGCCAGTGTCAGTGAGAGCAAAGCCAGCACACCAAAGGCCGCAGGTGGGAACACGGACAGCACATTCCCCATGCGTTCAAGGCTCCAACTTTCGATCATTCCGGACGCCTACTGTCCCCTCTGCTTTTTGACTCAACTCATTCTCAACCGTGAGCCAACCCCCTTCGGTGCCAAGTAGCTCAAGCTAGGTTTGTGTTGAGGTGGGACTGAGAGACCAAAGTCATTCTCTAAGGCCTTACCTTCTCCAGCCTGATGCACCCAGGCAAGCTAAGTGGGGACGCGGAAGGCAGTACGCAGCCCTGGACGTCTGTCACCACCTCCAGGATGACCTGAATGCACGCCCTGCTGAAGTCAGGCAAGAGGGCATCTCTGAGATCACATGCCAAGGCATGTCCACTAGAAGATTTGCCATACGGGAGGACGGGTGCATCCCACTGGTCCTGGGGCTGGCTGAGTCTGGAAAGAAAGGGAATGTGTGTTTTTGAAGAATCTACACATACCAGGCTTCGTGCATTTCCTCAATCGACAATCTGTGGGCTTACACGCACCGTGGCATTGGGACGGCGATCGTCATTTTACAGAGGAGGAAACTGAGGCTCAAGGTCGCCAGCTAGTGAACAGTAGAGGAAGGATTTGAACCCAGCTCTGCTAGACTCTAGAACCCTTTCTGTCCCGTCTCTGTGCTTCTGACTGTACCGTGCACACAGCTCCCCAGGGACCTTGTGGACCGCAATTTCTGACTCATAGGTCTAGACTTGAGGGTTGGAACTGAGAGTCCACATTTCTAGCAAGTTCCCAGGTGATGTCGGTGGACCCACTTTGGAGAGCAAAACTGCGGAAGGCAACATGGCCTTGAGGGCTTACGTTGAGAATTCTCAAGGGCCCTTGGGAAGTAGGAGCAATCTTGGGGAAGGACTCTGACTTTCCCAGCCCATGGAATCGGGAAAGGTTTGAGCTAATTTTGCACAGCTCTTGTGGGGTAGGGAGGCCTCCAGCTAACATCTGGGCTACATAAGTATTTAGTTTTACAGAACACAACTTCCTTTTTTCTAACATGCAAAGGAGTTTGCAATTCCTTTTTTGGTCTGCGGGACCCTGCTTCTTCCAGACCTTGTTCTTCACCGGCCCCGTTCAGCATCCCCCCCACGCCCTGGGAGCCGAGAGCACCACCGCCGGCCGGCCATCAGCCCCCACCTCCCTGCGTCCCTACCCCAGAGCTCGCTGTCCAAAATATTAAAATTACAGTAATTATGCGAATTGCTTTGACAGATGGAGCTGGAGACATGGATTAGTACAATGGAGCCCGCGTCGTCAATCCAGGGGGAGGAAGGGCAGAGAAAACTGACGTAGGGATCCTTCTAGCCCAGAGTCTGGGCAACCTAAAGAGTGTGCCGGCGGTGCTTGGCCTGAAGACAGCCCCAAAGGCGCTCCGGGACTGGAGGTGCTCTCCAGGACGGAGGTGCGCTCCAGGACCAGGGCGAAGGTGCGCTCCAGGAGGAGGGTGAAGGTGCACTCCAGGACAAATGCAAAGGCGCGCTCCAGGAGGAATGCGCGAATGCGCGCCCCAGGACAAAGGCGCGCTCTAGGACGAATGTGCCCCCCCCCCCCCAAGGACAAAGGCACATTCCAGGACGAGGGCCAAGGCGCGCTCCAGGACAAAGTCGCCGGGAGCCATGTCTCATAAGCAAGTCGGACGCCGCCAAGGCCTTTTCTCACGGGACTGTGAGCTCCGCGTGTGATCCATCAACAGCCGCAGCTTGACGCACACCCGCCGGCCTCGTTCACAAAACCCAACCTACCAAACCGTAAGCTCGTGTTCCGCAGCACCCGCCTCCCCAGGGACCCTGCGTCCGGTCCCGGGTGCAACCCCCAGGACAGGTGTGCTCGCGTGGGCCTCGGAGACCCGGCCAGGGCCGCCCGTGGAGGCCCTGATGCCACGGGGTCTGCACCGGGAGCCCCTCGGTGTCCGCCAGTAATGGAGGAGGCGAGGGAACCGTGGTGTAATTGTACAGCAGAACGTGGGGAGCGCGCGAAGCAGACCAACAATTCGCGGGGATTTCACAGCACGCTGAATGGAAGACAAAAGTCATCTGAGGTTTTGGGAGTCAGAATGGCGGCATCCTTGGCGGAAGGGGGGAGGGGAAAGGGGGACACGGGGAAGGGGGCCTGGGGCGCTAGCTGGGCTCAGTCTCCCCATGGGGGTGCCGGTTCCGCCTGTGTTCACCATGCGAGGAGTCATCAAGGGGTAGGTATCCTCACGGTTTGCGTGCTTGTCATGGGTATATGTGACACTTGAGAAGTTTACTAAAAAAGGAAAGCCTAACAGTCCCCTCTAAATCAAAACCTTCTTTCTTGAATGACTTCAAAGGAGCACGCTGGAAGGTGCCCTAGTCCCCCCTCCCACACCAGCCTCCACCACAGCCTGGCTTTGCGGGGCCCCTAAGCCACCGGCGACTGTCCCCTCCCTCCCCACGTCCTCACCAGGCTCTCAGGCCCTGAGCCCCGTGGTGAGGTCGCTGCCTCGCTAGGCTCCCTGCCTCCTGTCTCCCCCAGCCAACCCCTTCCAACCTGGCTGTCCTCACTGCTGCTTTCCTCGTGACCTCCCTCCTCAGCCCTGGCGCCCTAAGCAAAGAGAAAGCCTGGGTCCCCTCTCTCTGGCTCCTTCCTCCCAGAAGGAGGGATTTCCTCAGCCTTCCCGGGGCAAAAGTCGGCCTTAGCCTCATCGCCTGGCACCGGCCGTCCCTGCTCACTTGCCCAAAGCACGCAGGGTGCGCCCCTCGCAAAAAGCGGGAGAGAAAACTTCCTGAATTTTTTCTTCCCCCCCCCATACCCGAGCCGGTCCCGAAACCTCACAATCCGCAGAAAGTCGGCTCAGCGGGGAGGACGCTGCCCACAGGCTACCAACGATGACAGAGCGTGAGCGTTTCCTCCGGCTACACAATGGAGAGGCTGAGTAATTCACCCACCACTGAATGACAGGGACTAAGATCACAGGGCTCGGAGGTCGGCTGAAAGTCCGCTGCCGGATTTGTCCTTCCTCTCGGGGGAAGCCTCCCTGAGAAAACCCTGCTTTTGCAGAGAATCAAGCTGGAGTCACGGCCCAGGCAGTTCCTGGCCTGCCGGGCCGGGCCGGGTACTTCTCGGCCCTTCCCCGGGGTCAGGCCGCAGGAGGGCCGGGACGGAGTGAGGCAATCCTGGCCGGGCAGCCGCCGCGGGGGCCGGCAAAGCCCCGCGGGCCGCAGTGGAGAGGAAGCGGGGCAGAGGCGGCCTGTCAGTCTTCCGCGGCCAAAGACTACGAGTCCAAACTGGATTTCTGACCCAGCCCAGACGATCCCCCTGGGAACGTCGGCACGGCCGTCATCGGCGGGCCAGGGAAAAGCCAACGGAGCTGCTAGGAATGCACACGCAGGCGGTCCCGGCGATTCCGGGTCCGCACTGCGGTGACACCGCGCGCCGCGTGGCCTCGGACCAGGTGCCTGAAGCCTCCGCGACGCCCCTGCCCGTCTGGGAGTTGTGATGACAACATGCGTGCTTCCTGGCGGGGTCGTATGGGATGGGGGCGTACCTTAGGGGCTCTGTCCCTTCGCACACCCTCACGATCGGGATTCTACCAATATCCTGGGCGTCCAGCATCCTCTTTCCAAAGAGAAGCCCTTCCGCGCAGAGGAAGTGTGTGTTTTAGTCATTCCCATACTAGCGATGAATTAGCACTCTGCTCCTGCGAGGGACTCAGGGCTCTCACTGGGCGGTGGGAGATGCGGTTAATTTATTCAGGAGCACAGAGCACTCCGAGGGTTAGGCCCGGGCCCCCTGGTCCCACCACCCCGCCCCACGCAGAGGCTCTGGGTAGCAGCGTTGTTCAGAGCACGGATTCTGGAACCCCCCTGCCCAGGCTCAAATCCCATTTTCATCATTTAGCGGCCGTGACCTCGGGAAGGCTTCCGCACCTCTTCGGGCCTCGGTTTCCTCACCTATAAAATGGGGATGGTGATCCTGAGGTTCTATCAGGAACACGAAGTCAGTTGTGTGTACGTGCTTGGAACCGCGCCTGGAACACAGGAAGTATCATATGCGCACGTGTTGGTTACTATTAAGAAGTTAGAACCTGGGGCCCGGATCCCGAATTACCAGGAAGATGGTGTCCAGGACACATTGCCGCCATTTCCAAACTCAAGGCCCGGCCAGAGTCACTGTTCCTCCCCACATCCGGGCCATCCCATAGTCCTTTGCTGCCGACACAGGGAAAGGTCCGTCCACCCCGTCTGGGGGAACGGGAGTGTGGGGGCCGCTGAGGACGCCAGGCAGCAGAGTTGGCACATCTTCCTCGGCGAAATGCACCTAGGCTCCAAACCAGCAGGTTTTACCAACGGTTTTGTGGGTCCAGGCCTCACCTGGCTCATCCTAGAGCACCGTGTGTGTGAACACGGGGACCTACAGCCTGGAAAAGACACCGGTTTGTCCGGACAGAAGCGCCCTGGGGTTAAGATGGGTGAGAGCAAGCTGTCTCCCCACAGACATGGCACCCGAGCGACGCCCAAGACGAGAAGCTCCTCCTGTGGCAATTGTCTTTCTAGAGAAATCTCACAAAATGCCCTTATCAGACCTTGACCTCAGCCTTCAGACTCAAAAGACAAGAATTAGCTTATTTTGCTCTTCTGTGCATTCTGGCGATGACCTCACTTTCCTTTCCCTGGGACAACACCCTGCCGCAGCCCTTGTCCCCTCTTTGAACTTCTGGTTCCTCATCTGTACAAAGGGGATAAAAACCCAGACCTCCCAGGGCTTGAGAAGGTTTAAATGAAGTCAAGTACGCGCTGAGTTCGGAGATCCGGCCCGCATGTAGCTGGTCAGTCACACGGTTCCCGTTAGCATTTCTTTCTGAGCCAAACAAATCTCCTCGTTGCAAGGTGCCTCTTTCCAGAAGCTTTTCATTTCTCAACTCCTCTTTGCTCCAAGCCCGGACCCTGCCCCTTCATCAATAATTTGGTTTGTACGAAGGGGTCGTCTTGGGGTCCTAGGGCAGAAATAAATGGGGCTACCTCGCTGCCTCCCGGCGAGTCCCACAGAAACTGTCCCAGATTGCTGGACGTAATTAGACATTTAAAAAAGGAAAGTATGTACTCATGCTTACCCACAGCCTCCAGCTATTTAAGGGGCACAGAATGGCACCGTTCGAAACGACCTAATCCAATGACCTCATTTAAAGATGAGAAGACCAAGGCCACACGAGGACAACTTGTCCAAGGTCACAGAGGAGGGTGAAGGCAGGCTCGGGTCAGAACCCTTCAGCCCTGAGTCCCAGGGAGCGCTCAGTTCTCCTCCTGGGAGTTCGGGCCCCAAACACAGCAAGGCACGTTGGAAAGCGTGTGCAGAGATGACCGTAGGTCTTTCTCTTTGGGGTCGGTCCTATTTGCACTCCTACCATACTCCCCGACTAGACTCTAAGGGCAGGAACCAAGTTCAATAATTTCTTCACCGATGCCCTGTACTCACTAAATGTGTGTTGCTAAGCCTAGAGACACTTTCTGTACAATGAGAGCGCTCAAACTCGAGCTGTTCACACGGTTTCTACAAATCCATCCTAGGAAGTGATCACGAACGTGGAGGGGAAAATCTCATTCATAAAGATGCCCATGCAAATACTATTTGTCAAAGTAAACTATTGACAGAAAACAACTAAAATGTCTAACTGTGATGAATGACCCATTATACCGTAGTATACTTATATAATAATATTGAATTGTATTTTAACGACATTTTAATTAACTTAATTTCTAGAAAGTGGGGGAATGTTGATTTTATGAAATATTTTTTTAGTGTTTATTTATTCCTGAGAGATGGAGAGACACAGAGCACCAGCAGGGGAGGGGCAGAGAGAGAGGGAAACACAGAATCTGAAGCAGGCTCCAGGCTCTGAGCTGTCGGCACAGAGCCCGACGCGGGGCTCCAACTCACGAACCGTGAGATCATGACCTGAGCCAAAGTCGGACACCTAACCGACTGAGCCACCCAGGCGCCCCGGGAATGTTAATTTTAAAAAGCAGGTTACAAAATGATTTTTTTTAGACAATGAGCTTTGTTAAAGAATATGTACAGGAAAAAAACTTGGAGAGATGCACACCAGAAATTAAAGAGTGGTTACCCCTAGGGCGTGGGTATCGGGGAGTTTCTTTTCCTTAGAACCTTGGGTGTTTTCTAAATTGTCTACAGTGGGTAAGCATTTTATGACAGAAAAAAAATCACTGTAAAAGTAACAATTGAGAAGCTTACTTTTAGAAGAGTATGTGCTTGGGTCCCTAGAACTCAGGGTACCAGGGAAGCCTGCAACAGAGAAATGTACTGCTTCCCGAGTGCTATATGCCCCTTTGTCCCCAGCTCTCCTACAAGTAGGGCACGTGATTACTTCTGACCAATCACCTATGACACAGAGCACTGGACGTCACTTCTAGGCTGAATGAATCATTGAAACCACTGGCCTGGTTCTCTTGGCCTTGAGTAATACACTCATATTAACTCAAGTGCCTTTTTAAAAATTTTTTTTTTTATCGTTTACTTATTATTGAGAGACAGAGAGAGACAGAGCATGAGCAGGGGAGGGACAGAGAGAGGGGGAGACACGGAATCCGAAGGAGGCTCCAGGCCCTGAGCGGTCAGCACAGAGCCCGACGCGGGGCTCGAACCCACGAACCGCGAGATCATGACCTGAGCCGACGTCGGACGCTCAACCGACTGAGCCACCCAGGCGCCCTTTAACTCAAGTGCTTAACTGAAGGTAGACTTATTAATCAGATTATAAAAAGACAGGTCCCAGCTCCTCAGAAAGGCCTCTTTGCCTGGATTCACCTTTGAAAGAATTTTGACATAGTCTTTTCCAAAAGCGACTGCATTAACTCAGTCTGGTGGCAAAAGAAAAGCCATAGGACTCAAAATGCTTCACGGGCCGGCAAGGCCAGCGCCGCTCAGACTTCGGTCTTTTTGAATACACGATAATTTTATTTTATTTTTTTACTGTTGGAAAGACCAGAGCGAGATTCAGGACCGATTCTGCAATGGGATCAGGCAAGTCCGTGAAGGTCCTGTTCGCCATTTCACTGTCCCCTTCCATTCGCCACCCTTCCATTTCACTGTCTCCTTTTTCCCTTTTGCTCAGACGGGTGAGATCTCCGTCACCGACAGGCTCTGGTCCTCAGCCAGCCTCCTGGAGCCACTGATGTAGGTGACAATTAGGGCCAGCTCTCTATTCCCCAGGACATTACGTAATATCCAAAGCCTCCCCAGAGGCGCCAGAAGTGGACCCTTCTAAGCACGGCTGTGATCTTCAGGACCAAGTTGTCACAACTCACCAATCATCCCACCTGTCCAGAGGCTTGGCTTCGGCATGTCTACAGCGTCATTCACGTATTTCCCCAGTCTTCTGTCCTCAGCACAATGACAGGCCAGAGCACGTTGTTAAGAATGTCCATACACAAGGGGCGCCTGGGGGGCTCAGTCATTAGAGCATGCGACTCTTGATCTCAGGGTCATGAATTCCAGCCCCACGCTGGGTGTAGAACTTACTTAAAAAAAAAAAAAAAGGAGTACCAGGGCACCTGGGGGGCTCAGTTGGTGACACGTCCGACTTCGGCTCGGGTCACAATCTCACGGTTCGTGAGCTCGAGCCCCGCGTCGGGCTCTGTGCTGACAGCTGAGTCTGGAGCCTGCTTCGGATTCTGTGTCTCTGTCTCTCTCTCTCTCTCTCTGCCCTTCCCCAACTTGTGTGCTCCACCCCTCTCTCTCTCTCTTTCTCTCTCTCAAAAATAAACATTAAAAAGAAAAGAATGTCCGTCTGTAAGCCCCACTTAACAAAGACACAAGTCCTGCCCAGCCTGACACACCCTTCCCTCAGTACAGCCCTCCCCCAACACCACTCAAAGCTTCTCTCCTAAGAGACAAGTGACCAAATACAATCTCCGTAATTTTTTGTCACATTCAGTTATGAGTTGGCGGCTTGCCTGGAACCAACTAGGACATCCTCCCTTTGGGGGAGGGCGAGGCCTGAAATCAGTGCTCCCGGACGAGGTTATTAGTACAAAGGCCAGAGCGATGCCAGTTAAGCAATCTGAGTCCAGATTTCTGTCCGGTATGTTTTGCCCCAGAAAACACCGCCTCAGATGTATTCCCCGGAGCCTTGCAGGACAGGCCTGCCGAAATCAAGTGTGTTCTAAGAGCAGTCCTTCTTAGAGCATCGAGAGCGGGCCTCACTTGTGTTTCATGGATGCCTGGCGGCCGAGCAGGCTTACAGGAGCAGGGGCGTGGCTCCGGGCACTTCTGGGGGATGCACTTGATAGGAAGTCTGCTGTGTGATAGGAAGCCAGGCAGTGAGCGGGGGAAAGCGCTCCCCTGGGGGACATTAAAGGCGGGGTTGTTCTGAGAAGGTCGGTGAACTGCCTCCAGCTGCTATGAGCTAATCTCTTAAGGGTTCGGATGCAGGCATCCTCGGACAGGAAGTACTTCGGGGAGTATTTGGGGAGAGGGCAGGGAGGCGCAAAGACAGGATGCCAGACTGCGCCTCTCACACCTGCCCTCGGACCCCGTGGGTGGGGATTCCTCCTCGTGCCCGGGGAACGCGACCTCAGACTGGGCTCCCGAGCCCCATGGCAAGCTTTCGCGCGTGCTGAGAGGTGCCGCTGAAATCCTCACTGCCTTCATCTGGCATTTCCTTCGAAGTTGAAAAGCACAGTGTGAAGAAGCAGGGCCACTTGGAGACCATCAGGCCGTGGCCCACGCAAGGGGCCCGGCCCCGGCCAACGCTCTTCGGGTCCCTGTCACCTCAGCGGAAGGGAACGCGAATAACTCATTGTGGCTTTTATGGAGAGTGTTATGGCAACGCACCGTGGCCATGGTAACTCTATCTGCCTGTTACTCCCCTGAAACCGGAAAGTCGGCACTGGAAGGAAAGTTAAATGATTAAGTAGATAGAATGCTTTCGTTTAGAACAATCCCTTTAATTCGATGAGATAAGCATCATCGTTTATTTTTAGGTAGTGTCCACAACCAAAGGCAAGAGAAAACAAAGAAAAACGGGTTGGATGAACTACTCCAGCTGCAGGGAGGAAATGGAAGTGAAGCCCGAAGGCCCAAGTGCCAGTTTGCCGGACGCCTTCAGAGGCCTCTCGCTCTGCCCGCTGCCGGGGGTTCGGGCAGAGCGCCCCGCCTTCTTCCCCGAGGCTTCGGCTTCTTCCCTCCGCTCACAGGAGCCCGGGCTCAGCCCAGAGCCCGGCTCAAGCACGCTGTTACGACCCAAACCTGACTATGGAAAGTCATGAGTAATTTTTGCACTGACGACAATTATGGGATTGAAAGGCAGGACTCACCCCCTCGGTCAATTCTCACGCCGGCTTCAAGGGCTCCCCGGGGAATGTGGCTCTAAGTCAGCTTGTGGGAAAAAGCGTCCCTTCCCCGGGGTAGCGAGCGGTTTCCACATCCCCGCTGGGCCCAGCACCACCCCGAGGCGGCCAAGGAGAACGACTACCAAGCTGCCCCCCAGTCCCACAGCCGAGGCCCCATGGAACCCCGACCGGCTGAGACAAGAAAGTTTGGTCTGTCCAGGGCCTCTCAAACACCCCCCTGGAACCCACCCAAAGCTCTGGAAGGTCTTCAAAGGACCAGACGTGTCAGAGCTGCTCCGTCCCGCAGCACTGAGAGCCCCAGTCTTCGGACCCGGGGAGCTGTCTGGGCTCAAGGGGTTAGCAGCTGTTTGGACGGATGGGAAGGACATTCACGTAGAGGCCAACAAAAGCCAAGTGCAGAGCCGGGAGGTCCGCCGTGCGGGAGGCAGTGGGAGGTGAAGGCCACAGCCGGATCGGGGCCGTGTGCCCAGTCCAGAGGCGTGCCGTCCGGACTCCATTAACGTATCGAAATACTGACTGTGCGAAGCGGCAGTGAGGGTCTAACTTTGCTGCACTCGAGGCAAGGCAGGGGGAAGGTGAGAGCAGGCCTGACCAGGGATCACCGGGATAAATGACCCAGGATGCAGCCAGGGTGCCTCGCTCTGGACCGCTGTCCCGGCGAAGGCCAGCGAGGACCCGGGCGAGGGTCTGCGCAGTGCAGTCCGGGGTAAAGGATGTTCGTGCAGAAATGTTTATTGGGGCCCCGGTGCACAAGGCAACTGCACTGGTCACTGCGGATGAAAAGATCACTCTGTCACCTGACTGACGACACGGGCTGGGGGCGTGGTGGGTAAACAGAGTGTATGACGCGGTAAGTTCTAATAAAGGGGAAATACTAGGGACCCTAGGGACCCGCAGGAGGCTGCCACCAGGCTGAGGAGTAGGGGGCAGAGGGGAGAAGCAGTGTGCGGGAGGAACGGCCCAAGCGACATCCGGGCAAGAGCTCAGAGGTCAAATGAGAGCGCGGCCGGGGAAGGAAGTCACAAGCGTTACTTCGCAGGGAGTTGGCCGGGAGCTGTGAGACACCAGGCTGGTTGGAAATATCTCCATCAGGAGTTTGCCTTCCACCCTACAGTCGGCGGAGCCGCCACGGAGGTTGCTAACTGGGCAAGTAAGAGAGAAGTCTGCACGCTAGAAATCCACATGCAGGTTATGGGACAAAGCCGGGGTTGATCTTCCGCAAGCATCCTCAGGAGACGAGGACCACGCAGCAGGTAGAAAGCCACTGGTCCACGTGATCAGCTCTGCCGGAGACTCGACGAGGGAAGGGAGGGCATCCTGGCCCTCCCTCCGCAGATGGTCCAGGAGGGGCTCCGTCCAAAGGCTCATGTGAGGCTCGGAAGGAAACCCACAAAAACGGCCGTGGGTAAGGTTAAAAAATAACAGGGGCGCCTGGGTGGCTCAGTCGGTTAGGCGTCCGACTTCAGCTCAGGTCACGATCTCGCGATCTCTCGGTCCATGAGTTCGAGCCCCGCGTGGGGCTCTGGGCTGATGGCTCGGAGCCTGGACCCTGCTTCCGATTCTGTGTCTCCCTCTCTCTCTCTGCTCCTCCCCCGTTCATGCTCTGTCTCTCTCTCTGTCTCAAAAATAAATAAACGTTAAAAAAAAATTAAAAAAAAAAAAACAGGCGTGGGGAGCATTTCAGCCTCGAGGGGCAGTTACTGAGCACGCTGGCCACCTGCTCGGGATGACGACAATGAAAAAAAAATAATAATTAAAAAAAGCAAAACACAAAAAACGGTTCTTGCCTTGGAAGGCTCCCAGTCTATCAGCCAGCCCACACCCCTGCCGCATGCTTCTTCGGGTGCCCCAGCTCCGCTCCTGGTGACCCCGCGGGACGCCAGGCAGCCCGGCCCAGGTCCCGTCTGCAGGTAAACTGGTCTCACCGGCCCCACCGAGAGGGTTCCTGATCCAAGGCCAGGCCAGCGACCTGGGGGAGGCGGGGACCTGTTCTGCTTCCTGTAGGGCAGACCCTGCCCAGTAACAGCCCTACACTCTGCATCAACACTACTCAAAATCAGTGAGTGAAAAGAAAATGATCCCCAGGCCTTGGAATAAAGCCCACTCTTTAAGGCACCTACAACCCCTAACTGAAAACTCCCCTCCAGCTACAAAAAAATAAGGTCAGTGAAAGTCTCACTTAAATGCCATGCAGTCACCTGGCACCAAAGGTAGGAAAGACCGGCTCTGATACCGACATCCTTCCCCGGTCACCAAAATAACATCAATCTGATCAAATCCAGGGACCTCCAAGTTCCCGAGTAGCCAGAGACCCAGGCTCGGAGGTCCTCGTGAACTCTACGGCGTTCATTCTCGTCTCTCGTCCTGTGCTCTCCCTCCTATCATCTGCACGACACCCGAAGTATGTCAGAATCAGCCTGATTGGAGACCGCTGGAAAATCCAGGGTGAGGCTCCCGCTGTCTCGACATCCCCAGGAGGCGTCACATGACGTCCTGCACCCTGCGTGGTGTTTGTGACCCATTCTCTTCTCAGCCCGAAGGAAAAAAATGAGCCAGAACAAGGTAGGAGGAACCATTTAGTTTAGGTAATTAGGAAGTCCTTCCAAAAGTCTAAATGAACTCACAACAGACACTGTAGAATTCACTTCTCCACCCATCAAGAGGGTAGAAACATCTAGTCTCTCAGGCCTCAGATCCATACAAGCTGATGCCATATGGAATTTCCCGGACACACCTACACGGGAAAGATCAAACAGACTCTCACCTGTAATATATATTTAAGCCCTTTTCCTGTGGCACTTCAAGTGAATAATCCTCGTACGTCCAAGAAGGAATCGGCCCCCGTGCTACTAAAACCACTTACCGTATCTAAAAGGGAAGAAGCCGTGGGGAGTCCTGACGGTTCCCGCTCACTTCTCCCCAGTCATTCGGTGAGTTCTCTGAAAGCCATGCTTTCCCAGACCTGCGGTTCTTGCAAAGTTAAACGGGTGTAACGCTAAAGGGTGGCGTGCCCAGAAGACACCTCCATCGGAAGACGAAGCATCTCGAGTCGGTTTTGAGGGCGACAAAGGAGGGGGCTTCTGGGACTGTCGCTAAGAATATCCGTGCGGCTTAGTCATTCTTCTCACACAAGCTGATATAAAGAACATGGCGACCATCAGACTTGCTAAGCCTGACACTGTTCTAGACCCAACTAATAATAAAGTGTCATGAACAGCAGCCTGACCCTATGGGACACTGGTGTCCCGCCCTCATCCGTTACAGGTGTGGCTCTCTCCCATCTTCTCTGGCTGCCCAGGATGAAGCAGCCCCAGTGAAGTCAAGAACTGCCAGCGTTTCCGGAAACTCTAGTGGACAAGAAGCGTTGGGTTGAGTTGCAGAGGAGAATGTCGGGACTGCACTAGAATACTTGAATGACTATTGACATTATTTCACATCGTTGGAGACCACGGTTCCACTTTAGTTATGGTGGGAAAACTCCTGTTTTTGTCCTGAGTTGTCAGCGTCATGGTGGCTGAGCCACATTGGATTTAAAGCCATCTTCTGGGACTCCCCCTGGTCACTAGCACGTCTGTCTGATGCCCGTGGCACGACTCCACTGAGAGATGCTCTCATGGAAAATCAAGACGGGTGAACTACCAGGTGATGCCCTCTCTTGTCATTTCAACAGACGACCGTCCGACTGTCACTAACACAAAAAGCCCACACACCTTAGAAATGAAATTCCGAGTGGCAAAACCAGAACTACGCTTACACTTTCAGAAATACCTTTATCAGGGAACTTATAAGAGAGAGAATGTCCAAGGAAAATCTAGCCTCCAAGGAAGCTTTTAGGGCAATCGTGCCAAAATCCTACCTAAGGGGTGGCGCTCGAATGACGTGCCAATTAATTTTAGAACAGGAAGCGGATGGCCATCAAACAAAAAGTGAAGTTGAAGCCGGAAAGGCACCAGTAAGCACTGGATGGACGACGTTCCCTGCAGCGGTTCTGGAATTTCTGGAGGTTTGACATCCGTCTGGGTCTCCTGAGAAGTTGCCGAGTAGGAGTGTCTGGCTCGTTCGGTTGGCAGAGTCTGCGACTTGATCTCGGGCTCCTGAGTTCGAGCCCCATGTTGGGTGTAGAGTTTACTTACGATAAAAAGCTCTTAAAAAAATTTTTTTAACGTTTATTTATTTTTGACAGAAAGAGAGAGACAGAGCACGAGAAAGGGAGGGGCAGAGAGGGAGACCCAGAATCCGAAGCAGGCTCCAGGCTCCGAGCTGTCGGCACAGAGCCCGACGCGGGGCTCGAACTCACGAACCGTGAGATCATGACCTGAGCCGAAGCCGGACGCTCAACCGACTGAGCCCCCCAGGCGCCCCACCAATAAAAAGCTCTTTAAAAAAGTGACTGATAATATAGCCAAGGCGATTGATTTTTCATTCGATTGGTATCTTGAGTGCCATCTGAAATCCAGGCAAAATAGGACAAAGTCAGAAGCTATGAACTCTTAGTTGAGGCCCTGAGATTTCTGAAGTGTTTCAGGGCACGATGCTCGGTAACCTTGAATGCACAGCCCATCCGTTTCTCTTCCTGAAACACAGGATTTTGAAAGTTCTCTGTGTGCCCCACTTTTGCATAACCTGGATACATGTAGTTATTAATACAAGCAAGTGGATTCTTTTTTAAATTAGGCTAGCAAATCTCAATTAGCATTCAACCTCCTCCGTGAAGTCTGAAATGTTTGCCTGACGCTGCGGTTTGAAGAACTTAAGACCAGGGGCGCCTGGGCGGCTCAGTCAGTTAAGCATCCGACTTCGGCTCCGGTCCCCATCTCGCGGTTCGTGGGTTCGAGCCCCGCATCGGGCTCTGTGCCGACAGCTCGGAGCCTGCAGCCTGCTTCAGATTCTGTCTCCCTCTTTCTCTATCCCTTCCCCATTCACCCTCTGTCTGTCTGTCTCTCTCTCTCTCTCAAAAATAAATAAACATTAAAAAAATTTAAAAATTTAAATAAAGACAAGCAATGTTTCAAGGTGCCTGGGCAGGCGTGGGCAGACGGACGAAGAGGCAGGGCTATGCTCCCTATCTGGGATGTCCTTGAGCATATCACAACATATCAGCTGTGTCAAATTAAGTGAAGGGTGAAGGAAAGAATACTAAGGGAAACAGACTTGCACGTAAATGTTTTAGATCATACTCCCAATGACCCGATGGAAGCAGAGTAAGGTCCACGGAGCTCATCACCTGCCGACACTTCACGGCAACTCATCAGAAATATTTAACTTTTACAATGGGAAAAGAGAAGTACAAATGTTTAGATGACATGCCCAGCAAACACCTGCCTACCTCCCAAGACCGCCGGAAGGACCCAGCGACACAGCATACGCAAACGTGTGAGTTGAAAAGAAGTAAGTAAACACGGTAACTGCCTCAGCTCCCACGGCAAATAAGGCCGTAGTCCGGTCATGGTCACTACGTGCGTCTCCTAGAACAATGCTTCTCAAAGTTACCGTGTCCACAGATCACCCCGGAGCCCTTGCCAAAGAGCAGATTTCTCATCGGGTAGGTCGGGGGTGGGGGTGGGGGTGGGGAGATCCTGCTCCCCACCCAGTTCCTGGGCAAGGCAATGCCAGCCCCCGGGGCCACCCTCGTGAGGAGCGTGGCTCTGAGAGGTCACCCCAGTTCTTGGTGCAGGACAGCTCTGGTAGGACACATTCCTGAGTGCACTGCAGGCGTGAGTGTCCCTACCGTGGGCTTTGGAGAAAGTCTGCATGGTTCCTTTGGTTCTGAACAGAGTACTTTAAACTCAGTAGCAAAGTGTCCTTTCTCGGGCAGCCCAAGAGCTCAAGGGTTGATTTTTAATTACGGTGTCTGCCAGGCTCTAGTTTTCTAGGACGAGAGTCGGCAACATGCAAAAACACAGAAAGCTGATTTGCCCGTTTACTATCCTAGACTTCAGCTCCTCTCCAAGGGGGGCCGGAGGAAGGGAAGAACTCTGTCCTCGTAAACACGCCCCGACACACACAGCAAAAGAAAACCCTGCCAGTTTGGAACTAAATTTGGACTAAATTATCTTCTCTATCGGAAGAATCGGGCTCAAAATATCCAGGAAGGGAAAAAAACAAAACAAAACAAAAAAGAAAAAAAAAAAACACCTGAGCAAACAAGAAACTTGCAGAAATGCAGCTCCCTCCTGATACAGAAGCACTCCGGTCTCACGGAGTCTGGCCGGGAATAAAAAGACACCAGCAGGGTCTGCAGACCGGTGGTTGTCCAGGCTGCGTGTGCATCAGAATCACCTCGCGGGACAAAATTCAGACGCTCTACCCCCAGGGTTTCCGATGGATCGGGCCGGAGGGAGGGCGCAGAAAGGTGCTGATAAGGCCACTGCCGGGGTCCCCAGACATGGCCCGCAGCACAGTCTACGCAAGGGGGAGGCACCACGTCTCCCATACAGCCGCACCCCGGCGCCCAGCACCGGGACTGGCACGCACCGCTCGCCCCCAACAAGTATTTGCCGAACGAATGCCTGTTCTAACTTTCACTGCCAGAAACATTTTCCTGCTCGCCTATATACACTTGCACTTTGAAAGCCAATTACACGTGTCCCAGGCATGACAGCCCGTGACCCGTAAACGGGGGCCTGTAAACGAAATCCATCCCAATCACAGACACTAGTACCACTTTTCCCAGACACTCTTCAGACAGTCAGCCTCTGAGCCTCCTCCCGCTACAGCGGAAACGCACACACAACTCACCGGTCCGAAGGACCCCAAAAAGAAGGACCCTACTCGGGTAGGACAGGTCAATTCATTTCACGCGTGCTCGGGCAAAAACGAAATGTTTCATCGAGACAAGAATTTGCTGGGAGAGCACACAAATATCTGCATCCCCCTCGGAAACCCAGAGATGGTGCCGGACCCAAGATGCAGCCCCGCAGGACGAAGTGCGGGGGGGGGGGGGGGGGGGGGGGGCGGCGTTGCGGATTAACTCCCTAACTCCGAGCTCTCTGCACAGAAGGGGCTGCGGCTGGCGCTCTTCAAATCCTCTGCCTGATCTGCACGTTACCATAGCCACCAACCTTCCGAGAAACAGGTGTTTCTGTTAAAATTAGCTGTTTCAAACTGTTAAGTGTTCTAGATCCCTAGATGCCAGCTTTTAAAAAAAGTGTTCACGGGATAACCAATCAGATGTCACCGCTGCTTCCGTAATCATAGTCTTTAGATTTTCCTGAGAAACATCTCCCCTAAATTAGGAGAAAGGGGGGGTGGGAGGAAAGAAACTGAAGTCGGGGAGAACACACACACCACACACACAATTTCTCTAGTTCCTCACATCGACCCGGAATGAATACTAGGACGAGGCCATGCTTAAACCAGCCAAGGAAAGACAGCTTTTTTTTCGGGTTAAGTCTTGTGTTGGAAAGCCTTTTGTCCCGCTTATTTGCCTTGACTGTCATAAATAATGGCTTTTGTTCTAAGACTTTAGGCATAATGATTTCCTTCTCTCCCGAAGATCCAAAGGAAGGTTTTCAACATCCCCGGTCAGGATGGCCCCATTAATCCTGGGTAAGAAAACATGCCCTTGGATGTCAAAACAGCCCAAGGATGAGGTCTTAAGTGAACTCTAATGTGGTCTAATTAAAACAAAACAAAACAAAACCAGGCCACTCTGATTTTGGTCCTGGAACACCAGTGATCTCTGCTGACCTCGTTAAACCCAATGAACTAGGTCTGAGATGTTCCTTTTTTAAAAATCAGGGCTATTTTAAAAACAAGTTTAGCAAGCTGGTGCACTGAAAGCTGAGATGACAAGAGGCCCTCGCCTACAGAAGCAGCACAGACACAGAGATGCACTGTGTTCCTTGTTCTGGTTTCCCGAGAACCTGCTGAACAAAATACAAGAATTCATTTCGAGCCACCTGCTGGAAGAAAAATCCCAAACTTATCTTAGAGACAGAAGGAGGGGAAGGGAGGACGTTAAGACACCAGTGAAACTTTTAACCACTTCAGAGGACAGAGATTTTGAATATTACAGGACACCTTTCATATACAGAAATGTAAAGGGACACCACCAGGTGGCTAGGACAAAAAGAAGCCTTAAAATTGATTTGCTGGCAGGCTAGCTAACTTCATCCAAGTAGATAGAGAAAGCGAGGGTTTTTTTGGCATGCGGTGTCCTGAAAATTGCTTCTGTACGGAATGAGCCCAAGCAACAACTGGCAATTATCTTTGTCTGAATCAAACACCAAACTTAACGGGTTCCTGACCCTAGTTTTGTTTTACCTTGCTCTTTTCAGTTTGCTCTCTGTGACCTGCCTAGGCTAAAGGAAGCAGATAATTAGAGACTCTACAATAACTTCTGTACATAAATAAAAGTAGCCATTCCTATAGGCAAGCAGGATGGTCGTTGGCACACGGGTTAAGATTCCTCCCCGCAAATACTTCCGGAACCTGGCTGACCCAGACTTAAAGAAGGGCAGGGGGACAGGAAAAAACATTCTCAAGGTCATTTTCAGTTTTTACACACTTTAAACGTGTAAATCTACCAGGACCCAGGAGAAAGCCAAGAGCTCCCTTGACTGTTTTTTAAGAAACGTGTATGTGTACTACCATTTTAAGACTTTTCCAAACATCGAATTCAGAGCAGTTACACGATCCTAGTCTTACCCAACACGGGTTTACACGCCGAGCATGATGTCCCAGGAACAAACACAGCTATTCAAGTAAAACAGTCGTCAAAAGGACTTTCTAACATATTACGGTGAGAAAGTCTTTCTTCTCAGATCCGCGGGAACTACAAAGGTTTAGGCACAACAAATGCCAAGAAAAGTGTAAACGGAGCAAATTTAAAGCATGTATGACTTCTCATCCGTGTGGTCTCCAGGACAGGCGCTGCAAATAAACATGTTACACTTTCCGTGGGGAAATGTCCAAAACTTAACTAGGTTCAGCAAAACTGTAACACCCCTCCCTCCCCGATGTTTTCTTAGCGTGTCTGCAGAGAGGACAAACCACCTCAAAATAACTCCAAACTTCAACTGACGGAGATTCTTCCAACGCAGAATCAACCAGGGCAGATCTTGAGACAAGGTCACCCAAATCAGCCCTTTGCCTGCAACTATGCTGCGGCTCTAGAAAGTTCTCCACGCTCCTCCCACCCCCCCCCAACACCTCTCCCTCTATTACAGTCCAGATCCCTCTGTACTTTCTCCTGACATCACCGGATCTTGTCCGAATAGACCCGCCTACGTAAATGAGGCTCCACGCTCTCCTGGAAAGAACTTGGGTCTACTTCGACAGCTGCACTGCACGGACCCTCCGACCCGAGGAGGGTGGGGTACCACGCAGGATTAGGGAGACCCTTAATCTGAAAGAGACGGGCAGAATACCACTCAGACCAGGGTCAGCCTGAACCAGTGTTCATCAGGGCAGAAAGGGGTGGGAGACGAAGGGGGCTGACTTACGTTCCAGGAGAAACCAGAGGCAAGACAAAACCCCACCGACAGCCCAGCCCCCGCACCCACGTCTGTGACACGTGCTTTGCATCGACAGTGTCACACCGTGCTCTCTTCTTGAATTCCAGGCTGCTCAAAGCGGTGACTCTCCAGGAAAAAGGAGACGGGGCTGAGGACCGGAGGCACTGCTCCCGAAGCACAGTCTCCGGGGCGCCCTTCCAGAGAGCGCGTGCAGAGTGCGACGTCACAGCGATCGAACATCAACAATAACTGCCAAAGGCCATCTGAGAAACATAACATTTTAATAGATGAAATAAATACTCCAGTACATGCACGGTAAAAACTTGACATTGGGGGGAGGGGGGAAGGAGGGGGGAAATCACTCTATAGTGTAAATTAAAAAATAAAACACACACTCACAGTAGCTTTCCCCCCCACTTGCAAATCACATGGCAATGTCATACTCTTTCCACACCAAGTATACGCCTAATCCAACACGATTTGCTTAAAAAAATAACAGCATACAAAAAAAAAAAAAAAAAGATAGCTACATCCATGTCTAAGGAGTGAAACTGAGGTAACCTTTCTTTTAATTAGGAAAAATCAAAACAAAACGGAAAAAAAAAAAAAAACGGGCCAAAAAAAGAAACGAACCCATGACCTCCTTCCTGCCCGATTGGTTAGAAAATTGAGGGGCGGAGCTCCGGGACAGGAGCCGGGGGCGGGGGCGGGCGCGCCACCTCGCGGTCCCTGCTGCGTGCGCGCAGGTGGGTGCTGCGGCGGGAGGGGCCCCCAGCTCTCTGGAAGGTTCTTTCCGAGCGTCTGCCGTGGGGGAGGGGCTTCCCCTGGGATTTCTTTGGTATAAATGGAGAGGGGCAGAGAGTGAGTATCTTCCTCTAGTGGGGGGGGGGGGAGGGGAGGGCGAAGGGGCGCGGGGCGGGGGTGCTAATTCACAGAATTGGAATTCACTGGCGGTAAAGTCCTGGGCGAAGACCTCTCCCGTAAAGCCTGAGATAGCAGGGTGCAGCCTTCAGACACGGCGCAGGCCGAGTTCCTCAGCCTCTCCCTGTGGTCCGACATCTTGGCGCCCCCGTCGGGGTGCTGCGCCAGATCCCTGAGGCACTGGGTCAGGAGCACGCAGGCCGACACCACGCTCATGGCGCCGCCCAGGATGGCGGTCTGCACCGCCTTGCCCTCGGCGCTCACGGCCGCCGCGCGACCCAGGAACTGCGGCTCGGTGGCGAAGCCCACCAGGGCGCTCACGGCCTGCACCAGCGGCCCGCTGAAGAGCGCGCAGCGGCTGCGGGCCAGCTCGCTGGGCGCCGCCTTCACCTCGCGCACGCAGGCCAGCAGCGCCGACGCGCTGGTGCTCATGCACTTGACGCCCAGCTTGAACTGCTCGCGGGAGAAGCGGTCCCGGGACTTGTCGCTGGCCAGGGCGCACGCGTCCGTCAGGAACTTGAGGTTGCGCGACAGGCCCTGGGACACCTCCAGCAGCAGCTGCGGCGTCATGTCGGCCAGCGGGGTGGCGCGCAGCACGGCGCAGCCCTGCTCCACCTCGTGGCGGCAGCGCGTCACGCGGTAGCGGTCCACCAGGCCCGGCTGCGCGGGCTGCGCGCCCGGCGTGGCCACGGCCGCCAGGTAGGCCGCGTGGGCGGAGCACTCGGTCAGCGACACCACCAGGTCGCCCAGCTCCACCAGGCTGTCCCCCGCTTCCCCGAAGCGGCCCATGTTGAGCTGGCTCTGCACGTCGTGGGTGAGGATGGAGAGCCCCTTGGTGCGCGCGATGATCGTGTCCCGGCACTGCTCGAAGGACTCGGCGGCGCCGGCGCAGGAGGAGGCGGGGCCCTCGAAGAGCACGGGCCGCGCCTCGCTCGACAGCAGCAGCAGGTCGGCCACCAGCTGCATCTTGCCCTTGCAGTGGTCGCAGACGGACACCAGCCTCTTCCGCGGCTGCGAGCAGGCCCCCCCGACGGCGCTCGCAGGAGCCGGAGAAGCGGCCTCGCCAGCGGGCTTCCCGGCGCTGCCGCTAGCCATCGCGCCCGGGGGCACTGGCATGCCGCTGGGGAGCCCGCTACCGCCGCCGCTGCCACTGCCGCCGCCCCCGCGGCCGTCGCGACTCGGCTGGCCAGGACCGCGGTGCCTTCCCCGCACCATCATGCCATCCACCGCGCCGGGCGGAAGGCGCTGGGCTGCGGCGGCCGGGGCCCGGGCGGCGCGGGGCGGGCCCGAGGGCCAGAGGACGCAGGAGGCTCTCCGGGGCGCGGGGAGGGGCTGCGGCGTTCGGCCTCCTGGAGGGCTTGCGGGAACCATGAACCGGGGCACGGCCAGACTCACGGAGCGCGCTCCTCGTCGCCGGGCTGCCAGGAAAGTCCCTTCTGCTGGGCCGCCGCTGCCGCCGCCTTCCTGGGCATGGCCCGGCCCGGCCCGGCCGCCGGAGCGGGAGGGCGGGAGTGGGGGGGGGGGGGAGCTGGGAGGTGTCCTTCCTTCCTTCCTTCCTTTCTTTGAAATCAAAATCTCTTCCTCGGGGAGGAGCGCGGGCGGCGGCTCGGGCGGGCTCTGCTGTCAGCCTCCTCGGGCTCGGCGGCGCACGTGGGCTTCAGGCGCCCCGACCCCGCCGGGCGGCACTTGCCCGCGACGGCGGCCGGGGCCGGCGCGGTGGGGCGCGCATCTCCCGCCGCCCGGTCTCGGGACGCGGCGCCGGCGGCGGCGGCGGCGGCGGCGGCGGCGGCAGGGCCGAGGGTGTGGCCGGAGCTGGAGTCAGAGTCGGGCGGGAGCCTGCACTGATTGCGCACAGCGGCCGCCCCGCTCGCGCGCTCGCCCGCCCGCCACGCCCGGGCGCGCCGGCCGCCGCGGCCGCCCCTTCCCGCCTCGCCGGCTCACAGCGCGCGGCCCGGCGCCGAGGCGGCACGCCCTCCCCGACCGCGCGCCCCGAGGCCGGCCGCCGGCCGCGGGCGCGAGTCCATCCCGGTCGCCTGGTCGCCTGGGGCCCGCGGCGGCTGCGCTCTCCCGAGCCCCCGGGCCCTGCGCATCGGACGCCCGGCGCGCGTCTCCCCGGCGGCCGCGCCAACTCAGAAGGTCCCCGCGGCGCCGCGGCCGCCCGCCCGGGCCCCGGCTCCTGCCATTTCCGTCAGCCGCCAACTTCCGAGCGAGCCGGGAGAAACCGAAAGGAAAAGGGCGGGGGCCGCCTCCCGTGCCCGCGCGGGCCGTGCGAGCGCCGCCGCCGCCCTGCCGGGGCCGCCCGAGCCTGCTCCCCTCCGCGTCCGCGCCTCGCCCCCGGGCTCGCCGCCGCCGCCGCCGCCGCCCGGCCGTCACCTCCCCGGAGCCTATAGAAATCTTTTGTGTGGCGTCACCGCCTTTCGTTTAAATCCCGCTTCCTCCTCTCGCCCTTCCTCCCGCCCCCTCCGCCGCTCCCGGATGCTCGCGCGATGCGCTGCTCCTCCCCCGGGAAGCTGGGTGGCTGCGGGGGGACGCCGCCGCCCAGCGCGCCCGCCGCGGGCGCGGGGCCGGGGGTGCCGCGGGGGTGGGGGGCGGGGGTGGGTCGTCCGGGCGCACGGGCCCGGGCGGGGACGCGGGGCGCGGCCGCCGACGGCCTGACGGGCGCCCTGGGCCGACCCCGGGGCTGCACGCTTCCCGCCCGCCGAGTGGGCGAGTCTCGAAGGGGACTGTTTGGGCGCCGCAGGGAGGAGGGCGTCCCCTGGAGACGCGCCGGGGGCCTGGCTGCGCGCTCCGCGGGACCCGGGCCGGCTGGGCCAGACGTCGCCCTGCCCTTTGTTGTGCGTGCCCCTCCTCCCCGGGGCGCCGAGGGCGCCGGCCGGGGAGTCGGAGAGGAGCCGGGGTGGGGGTGGGGGGTTGGCTGTGTGGTTGGATCGCGGTCTTTGCGCCGGACTTCCTACGGGCACTCTCTCTCGGGCCGTGTAGGAGTTGTGTGACCCAGTGCGAGCTCCCCCCCAAGTGGCCGTGGTCTCGTCTCGAGATCAGATGGCGTGCACCGACTGCTGGAGGGCCTGGCTCGCCAGCCGTAGAGGCTAGACCCTCTCCTAACGAGGACGCCTTCCGCTCCGCGATGGGGTCGTAGTGGCCCCTGTGAAGGAAGACGAACAGCCTTTCGGGGGGAACGTTGCCGTCCCGTTTTACAGATAAGGAACCGATGGTCTGATGGCTCAAGAGCCTCCCTAAGGACAGGAGGACAGCCAGTGGCCGGGCGAGGAGCCCACCCCAACCTGTTTTCATCTTACCCAGACCTGGCTGGTCAGGAAGCGGTTCAGGCACCTGGGCTCCCTCCCAGCCCAGGGCCCCCCAGATGCCCAGCCCCTCGCAAGCTGGGTGTGTCCGCCAACGGAAATGTTTGTTCCTCTGTCCCTTCCTGGGACCTCGGGGTCACCTTTTTTTTTTTTTTCAGCCAGCCAGTTAAGGTTACTTACAACTAAGATGACCTTGCAACTTATCCAAACTGAGGCTTCTCTGAGAGTGAATTGTGAAATACACTACTTTAAAAATTAACCAAGAACAACGGATACGAACCTGAATGGGTATAGTCACCCTACTTATAACACAAAGTGTCCTTAGATATCTTCTAGAATCTAGCCGGACCCACTTGTTTTGCAAACCAAGGCCAACGAAACTGGTGATTTTCTAAACGCGGGGCAAATCTATAGGGTTAAAATCCCTTTTGTTTTTCTCTGAGCAAAAACCAGTTGGACGAATCGAGCTCTTTCCCTGGCAATCCAGGAACGTACCCTGTTCTTCCGGAGCTCCGGAAACTTACTAGAAGTCAACCCCTTCCCGCCATTCCTGGTTTATTCGTGAAACTTACTCTAGGATCCGGCTTTTCTCCCAAAGCTCCTTGGCTCTTCGGGGCGATGTTTTCCTTCTACGTATGCACTCTCTTGGTTTTGCTGGAAGCCTTCTGCCTCCTCCGTGAGCTCTCTTACACATAGAATGTCCCGCCATATTTGCTCTAGCTTTAAAAGCAGATCGGGTTATCTTCTTGGCCTTCCTGCTTCATTTCTCAGGTACGGCAGCTCCTACGCTGACCCTTCCCCATGCTATCTGCGCCTGCCTTTTGGGTCACCTTACCCTCTGCCATCATTCATTCACCCCACGAACACTGGACACCCAGCACGTGCCAGGACCCATGCCGGGCACGAAAGTCACATAATAAGTAACGGAAGGGCTCCACCTTCGGAGGAGCAGAGCCCAGAGAGGGCAACAAAGTGACACAAGGGAGTCGTCATCGGAATGGTGACGGCACGGGGGACAGAGAGTATCAGGGATACTGCTGCTCACCGGCGGTCAGTTGCAGTTAGGCGGGGACGTGAGCAGGACAGACACCCGTGTCAAGCCCGGTGCCGTAGCCTATTGTAGCCTAACTTGAACCGTAGAAGGCGGGCTGTATGTGTCCCTCGGAGTCACTGGAGTAGGGACTTTCTCTTGAGAAAACTACACTCATTGGGGCGCCTGGCGGACCCCGACTTCGGTTCAGGTCACGATCTCACAGTTTGTGAGTTTGAGGCCCACATTGGGCTCGCTGCTGTCTGCGCAGAGCCCGCTTCGGGTCCTCTGTCCCCTTCTCTCTGCCCGGCTTGCGCTCTCCAACGTAAATAAATATTAAAAAAAAAAAAAAAAACACCTCCGCTCATCATCCCTTCGAATCCTCTCTTGAAATATAATAATGAACCAAAGGCACTATGCAAAGCATTTTCCACTAAAATGGAAATTGGGTCAGAGAAGAAAGCTGCAAATACACGGGCCGAAGGGTTGGCCGGGGGAAGGTGAGTGGAGCCCTCAAGGGGAAGCTGGGGCCGGGTGGAAAATAGCACGGCCCCTGGAGAACGTGTTGTCAGGGCCTGGCTCAAGGCCGACACTTCGTGGGCATTTAATAAATACATGAATGAGCAAGATGCGAGTAGAGAGCTGCCTGAGGGTTTGGGGAGGCGAGGTGATGCTGATTGGGATCGGACCAGGCAGGACTGGGGAGACGTGCTTTCTCTCGTTCCTCGCCTATTCTAGAAGGGGTGTCGGCCACCTGGACTTTGGGCAGGGATGACACCTTCGACAGTATGAACGCTCTGTTTGGGTTGATTTTGATGTTTTTTTCTTTTTGAGAGCGCGTGGAGGAGGGCCAGAGAGAGAGAGAGAGAATCCCAAATAGACTCCCCTCGGTCAGCACAGAGCCCGACGCGGGGCTCGAACTCACCCACCGTGACATCACGACCTGAGCTGAAATCAAGAGTGGGAGGCTTAACCGACTGAGCCACCCAGGTGCCCCGGGTTTTTTGGGTTCTTTTCAATTGTAGCCAAACAGGGGCGCCTGGGTGGCGCAGTCGGTTAAGCGTCCGACTTCAGCCAGGTCACGATCTCGCGGTCCGTGAGTTCGAGCCCCGCGTCAGGCTCTGGGCTGATGGCTCGGAGCCTGGAGCCTGTTTCCGATTCTGTGTCTCCCTCTCTCTCTGCCCCTCCCCGTTCATGCTCTGTCTCTCTCTGTCCCAAAAATAAATAAAAAACGTTGAAAAAAAAAATTTAAAAAAAAAAAATAAATAAATTGTAGCCAAACATTCACAACATAAAACTTTCTGTTTAGCCGTTTCTGTGAACTTGGCCGCAGTTCAGTGGCGTTATGCACGTTCGCGGTGTTGTGCAACCGCCTGCCCCGCCCGCCTTCGGATGGATACCTCTCGTCTTCCCAAACGGAAGTTCTGTTCCACTCACCGTTCACGCCTCAGGTCCCTCCCCCCAGCCCCTGCCACCCACTGTTCCGTTTTCTGCCTCTATAGATTTGTCTGCTCTGCGTTCCTTATGTAAGTGGAACCACACATACCCTAGTTTTCCTTCTGTGTCTGGCTTATTTCACCTAGAATAACGTCTTCGTGGGTCACGGGTATTGTAGCAGGTGTCCGAATTTCCTTCCCTTTGAAGACTGAATAACATTCCATTGCAGGGGTCTAGGCTGGGTTTTGATGCCCAAGGGTCAGGCGCTCTCCGGGGCTTGAAGACCGACAACCGAGCTGTGTCTGGTCTGCTATGCCACCTGGTGGTCAGTGAGGGGCGTTCTCTGCCCTGATGCATCTTTCCCTTGAAGCAGCTCTCCCTTGGTCTTGTTTTGGCTCCCAGATGAGCCCCTTCCGACTCAGGCGGTCTTTTCTTACACGTAGCCAAACACCACTCTGCATCATCTTCCTTTTCGATCCTCCTCTACAGGACGGGAATTTATATCTGGAAACTTACCCCTACCCCCTCCTTTTCCCTGATTCACTCAGCCCCACTGGTGATGAACGAGTGTGTGACAGCCCTAGGGCTGTGGTTCATCAGGGGCGGAATCACGTTGTGACAGGTCCACCCCCCCCCACCCCCCCCAGCATGCCGTCTTGCGCTCTGGTGTATCTTGTTCCCAGCTCTTGAGAACTCCTGGGGAGGATCACATGCATTACTCCCACATCCTCCCCATCCTCCCTCCCGCCCCCCCCCCCCCCGCCTCCTCCCTCCCTCTGTGCCCTCTCTCTGTTCATCTGAAGCTGAACGGGGGAGGGAGGCGGTGTGCAGGGCTGGTTATACCACGGCAGGCACACGTGAGCACTCAGGTCCCAAGAGCTGGGAGATCTGGAATTCTCTCCAGTCTGGTTTCCAGAAAGCCCTGCATAGAGGTGAAGATTGCTTTCACGGGTAAATTCTCTACCCCATTTCCCGACTGGTGAATCATCTTGGGGGTTATTTTCCATTTTCCAGAACTCTGTAGGGGAGGAAAGATAAATGCCAAGATCCAGGTTCCCTGAATTCCCAACACCAGTCCTGCCGAACCATTTTTGATATCTCTCATGGTGCCTAGCACATAATAAGTCAGTAACCGCAGACTGACTAGCTTTATGGCCTTCAGGTGGAGCCTCTCCGACCCCCCCACAGACCAGGGCATCTCTGCCCCCCGAGCATCCATTGTGCACAGCTACAATGCGGCCGTGAGCACAGTGTATTTGTAGCTGTTGGGGACAACCCTGTCACGTCTTTAAGCGCAAGGACTTGATGTGTTCCTCTCTTCCCCCACACCTATTTGCAATTCTCTGCAAGGAAGGCGTCCTTTCACTGAGCCAAAATCCTGCTGGCCACAGCTCTTACTTAGCCGTGAAAGTCCTGGACATTCACAAACCCACAGCAGGGGCATGGCCTGTGTGTGGTCATGACGTATGGCTCCTGGCTCCGGGGTTGAAGCAGAGGCCAGAGGCCTATTTGCTTAGCAAGAGCGTGCACCCCATTTTTTCTTACAGCTTCTTGTAGACAGTCCAGGGGGGCGATTCTTTGGAATCAGAGACTGTGAGTTCACTAGACGTATCCGTGCTGCAGAGCACAGCTGATGTTTCAGGAAACACCGATAAAAGTCGTCCCTTCTCCTCTTAGAAGATTCAGATCTGATCCTCAAATTTTCAAGGCAGTTGCAGTACCATGGATAATTCGGATTAAGTGTATTATTCTGGGAATTTCAGTCAAAATTAGACTTTTTTCCCTTATATGCTGGTAGAGAGAACAGTATTAATCAATATCTTAGGGGCATCAGTGTGTTTATGTGTGTCTCACCCCTTTATGCATTCATAAATACATATGATTTTAATACTACTTTATAACATTTTATTTAATAAATAAGATGACCGGTTTTAATATCAACAAATATACATCTAGGAATCATACGTGATGATTGTAATGTTCCCCATTGGACAAGTGGACGACAGTTTTGCAATCTGTGAGTGTAGATTTTACAGTCTGCTCTTGTCGAACATCCAAGGTTCTCCTGTTTTCCCCTCTTTTAAAAAAAAAAATTTTTATGTTTATTTATTTTCGACAGAGAGAGAGAGAGACAGAGCACCAGCGGGGGAGGGGCAGAGAGAGAGGGAGACACAGTATCCGAAGCAGGCTCCAGGCTCCAAGGTGTCAGCACAGGGCCCGCAGGGCCCGACGCAGGGCTCGAACTCACAAACCGTGAGATCATGGCCTGAGCCAAAGTTGGGACGCTCAACCGACCGAGCCACCCAGACACCCCTCCTGTTTTCCCCTCTTATGGAAAGAGTCACAGGGGCGCCTGGATGGCTCAGTGGGTTAAGCCTCTGACTCTTGGTTTTGTCTCAGGTCATGATCTCACGGTTCGCGAGTTCGAGCCCCGCGTCGGGCTCTGCGCTGACAGCTCGGAGCCTGGGGCCTGCTTCAGATTCTGTGTCTCCCTCTCTCTCTGCGCCTCCCCCGCTGATGCTCTGTCTCTCTCTGTCTCTCAAAAAAGAAACGTTAAAAAATTAAAAAAAAAAAAAGAAAAGAGTTACATAGCATTATTACAACAGGTACATGAAGAAATACACGTAAAGCACTCGGGAGAATTGCTGCCATATGGTAAGTGCTCTGTGTTATGATCACCTCTAGTGTTTTCATTGTCCGTTTCCTCGGAGTCGGTTCTTGGAAGCAGAATTGCTAAGCAGAGATCATGTACATTTTTGTAGGGTTTTGATAGCTTTCGCCTAATTTTCTTGTAGAAAAACTGCCCCCCCCCCCCGTAAGCAAATGAGACTGCTTATGTCATAAGCATTGTCAACAGGGTACACAATAGTTTTATCCTGGCCCATAGGATAGGTAAAAAATCATATCTTGTATGTATCCTGGTGAGATTCAGCACTTTTTGTGCGTGTATAAATTGGCCATTTATTGATTCTGAGTAGAGAACAGCATTGCTCATGTCCTTTCCCATTTTTCAGTTGGGGTGTTCGTCTTTTTTCTTACTGAGTTGGAAGATATTTTTGTCCATGCTGTGTTGGAGTCTAATTTACTTTTTGCCTTTGAACTTATTTTCCTGGGGCCTGGCAAACACACGTTATAACTGTTCTACTTAGATGGGAGTCCCCCTCTCCTGTTCACCCAGAGTGGTGGTGGCCAGGAATGAACTCTCACCCTAGCCTGGGCCAATCACGTTCTCCTCTGGAAATCTGGGAGTGCTACCAAAAGAGAATCAAGTAGTTGCTGTCTGTGAATAAATTTAGGGGCAGGTAAAGCCCGTGAGAGATGTTTTGCCTTTTCTTGCATTGGGCTAGGAAGTGGCAAAAGCAAGGAATGGTAAATAACCATCGTTCCCCATCTCCAACTTAGCCCCACCCCCAGGACCCTCTTCCCTTACCTCCCCATGATTCAGTCTTTAAAGGGTTAACGTTTGGCACACCAGAGCCTCCCAAACCACCCAAGCCACAGGTACCTTTCAGGTTACAGGCCTCAGTTCTGTTAGTCAGTATTCTATTTCAGTTTTTCAACGTTCTGAACATCACTAACCCCTTCCCCCTGCCCGGATGCCCGCCCCGATTCCCAACACTGCCAGAAACTCTTGTCGCAGCCTCCGGTTGAGGCATCCCTCCTCTGCTGTTGAGGACACAAGCCAGGATAAACCCAGATGAGGACACCGGTTAGATCTGAGACTCGATTGTACAATCTGCAGTCACTGAACCGCTGAAAGGAGAGGTGGGTATGAAACCCGAAAGCGACGAGAAGTTCGTGGCTTCACTTAGCCCCTAACCATGCAAATCTCTTTCACTTCTGTTCCCTCGTCTCCTGCCCCGCGGCACTGCTTCAGACCTGGTCAGACTCCTATCTCACCCCATCTGAGCATTCCTGCCTCCAGACTCCTTTTCAGTGGCTCTTACCCATGGCTCCCCGTTTAACTATGTGAGTGTCTCAGTGGTTAACCCAGTTGGTGCTACCTGGAAGGCAGACACACCCTGTCACTCAATACACCTGTGACCTCAGACAAATTATGTAAGTCCAAAATCATATCATCCCTTCGGGCCGTGACCCCCGGTAATCTGCATTATACTGACTGTGTATTGTTTATCTCCTCTGCTAGACGGCCAGCTCTTTAGCGCAGGGATCTTGCCATCAATGCCTCATCTGGTTTTTGGTTGACAGTAGGCCCTTAGAAAATAAATGCTCGCAGAGTTGAACTGACTCAAGTTCCAAACACCAAAACGGTGACAGCAGTCAATCCAGATGTTTTCACAAAAGCCAGTGGATTATAAACTGAATTGATTTGTGCCTTCGATGAAAGTCGGTAGCCCCGGAATTTTTCACACAATCCCACTACTATCTGTGAAACAGTAAATGACTTTTTTTTTTTTTCTTCCCGTATAACCAGACACCGTGGACCAGGAATCTCAGCACTTTCGCACCTTAGCTTGGCAGCTGGCAAAATAAATTAGCAGGGTGACCCCTCCCAGCGGAGCACATGATCGACCACAGCTGTTCATGTTTTTTAGCATGACTGCACCGGGACAGGGCTGTGAGCCACTGGGTGGAGCCCTGGGGAGAAAGCTTATGACATTTCCCCTATGATTTCAGAGAAGAAAAGGAAAAAAACCCTCTTTTTCTTGTGAGTTTCTGCTCCATGTCAACGGAAAATGTCATAGACTGTATACATATGGACGCACGCATGCGTGCCTCTGCTGGGGGAGAGAATTTACACAACAACCGTCCTGGGAGAGAAGGTGCTGCCTGCATTGTTAGGTAGCTGTCTACTCAGCAGCCACTTCCTCTCGTCCCTTGATAACAGAATCCCGCTTTTATTTGGGGTGACAACGCATACGGCTAGAAGACAGTCTCCCAGCGTCCTTCGGGGGGCTAGGTTCCAGCCACTGAGATGTGAGCAGACACGTGTGGCTATCCACGCAGGCTGCTTAAAGGAAGCTAGCTCCCTAGAAAAGTGTGCCCCTTTGACCCTCCTTCCTTCCCCCGTCCCCTGGATGAAAGTCATCCCAACGCGGGTGCTCCAGGGGCCATCCCAGCACTTGCCGTGAACTTGAGGGTAGAAACCAGCAGCCAGTATGACGGAGCAGGGTAAGAAAGAGGCTGGGTGCCCGATGACCGAGGTACACCACCAGCCCTAGACGCTTACGTTTCTAACCGCTTCTGCGAAAGAAAAATGAAACAGTTAACAACAAAGCCCTCTGTCTTGTTTCAGCCACTTTACGAGAAACTCAGTTTTCTGTTGTATGCAGCCTACCACGGATCCAATCCTATCCAAGCGGGATATGCTAGTTTGCCAGGGCCGCTGTACCAGAGTAGAGCGGATCGGGTGGTTTAAACAACAGGACTTTATTTTCTCACTGCTCTGGAGGCCAGAAGTCCCCGGTGGAGGTGTTGGCAGGATTGGTTTCTTCTGAGACCTCTCTCCTTGGCTTGTAGAGCGCCACCCTCTTCCTGTGTCTTCACATGATCTCTACCCCGTAGGATTATGATCAAATTTCCTTTCTTTTTTTTTTTTTTTTCCAATTTTTTTAATGTTTGTTTATTTTTGAGAAAAAGAAACACAGAGTGTGAGTAGGGGAGCAGAGAGAGGGAGACAGAATCTGAAGCAGGCTCCAGGCTCTGAACTCTCAGCACAGAGCCCCACAAGGGGATCACGAGATCACGGACCACGAGATCATGACCTGGGCCGAAGGGAGACACTTAACCGACTGAGCCACCCAGACGACCCCCAAATTTCCTCTTCTTAAAAAAGACGGCATACTGGGACCAATCTTTGCAACCTCTTGTTAACTTAATTACCTCGGTAGCGCCCCTATCTCCAAATACAGTCACATTTTGAGGTACTGGGATTAGGATTTCAACATCTGAAATCTGGGGGAGATACAATTCAGCCCATAACATAAGGCATGAATAAAGAGGTTTATTGTGGCTATTTTTTTTCTTTTGGTAATAGAAAAATTGGTAAGAAGTGTCCATCAGTAGGGTAATAGAGAAATAAACTCGCAAATATGCTATGCCGAAGCATAAAGAAAGTTCGTGTTATATTGCTAAGTGAAAACACTTAAGGAGCCAAAATGTTTACCAATATGTACACTCTGTTGCCACAGACATACATATAACAAGATTTATATGAAACACATTTCAAGAGACATTTTCGTTTAAAAATGTACAGAAAAATGTATACAATATGTGACAAACGGCTTGATTGGAGTACAGTTGTGGGGTGGAGCAGAATGTTTGGAACGTTGTACGACGTGTGACTATCTTACAAGTACAGTGTCTTTTTTCATGTTTTTACATAATTAACAATTTAAAAGAAACATCAGCAGGTCGGGCCATTTAAAACTCGCGTGATTCGAAAGCATCTCTGTCCACGCTCTTTTTAAGTAAGAAACAAACAAACAAAAAGATCCAGCTTTAAAATGCATTAGTCAGAGCCTACAGTATTAGGTTAAAATCAGACAAAATACTGAAGCTGTCTTAAAAATGAAAAGCGATGCGTTTAAGTCTTATTCGCGTTCCAGAGATGACAGGGATCCTGAAAGCTGGTGGCGCTGAATCCTCTGTGCCCAAGAGCAGAGCAGCGGGGCCCGTCCATCCGTGACCTGAAAAGGCAGAGCCACCTGCCACTCACTACTTGGTAAGCGGCTGCAGGAAGGGAGAAGAAGTGCCCGACAGGCTACGACAGTTTTCCCGGAGCCCAGGCAGCTCCCAGAACTTTCCCTCCAGTCCCTTTCGCAGGCCAGAAACGGAGGCCCCTCGAGGAGCTGTCTGGGGGCTCCTGGAGGCCCTGAGGGGACTTGTGGACGAGGCTTCCCGCCAGCAAACCAGCGGGCGCGGCGGCGGCGACGGCGACCAGGCCAGGGGCCGAGAGCCTTATCTGGACCGCGGGAGGGGGCGGGGCGGAGCCAAGATGGCGCAGGGGCGGGGCCTCTGGAGGAGAGTACGAGGTGGGGCCTGGTAGGCCGGCGCGGGCCAGGAGGCGGACCCAGGGGCGGGGCCTGTGGCGGGGCCGACGCGGGCCGGGAGGCGGGTACGAGGCGGGACCTGGTAGGTCGGCGCGGGGCAGGAGCGGGGCCGGAAGGAGAGCCCGGGGGCGGGGCGTGGTAAACTGGCGTGGGCCGGGAGGCGGGCCAAGGGGTGTGGCCTATGGCCGGGCCGACGCGAGCCCGGAAGCGGGTACGAGGCGGGGACTGGTAGGTCTGCGTGACGCGGGGGCGGGGCAGGGGGGGTGGGGTCGGAACGATAGCCCGGGGGCGGGGCGTGGTAAGGCCGTGAGGGCGGCGGGGGCGGGCCCAGGGGCGGGGTCTACGGTGGGGCTGACGCGAGCCCGGAGGCGGGCACGAGGCGGGGCGTGGCGGGCCGGCGCGGTCCAGGAGGCGGGGCCGGGGGGGTTGGGGCTGGAGCGGGGCGTGGTAGGTCGGCGCGGGCCGGGAGGCGGGGTCGGAAGGAGAACCCGGGGGCGGGGTCCGCGGCGCGCGCAAGCGTGGTCTCCGCGGTGGCGCGGCGAAGATGGCGGCCTCCGGTTGGGTGCGCGCGGCCCTGGTCCTTCTCTGCGCCTCTGACCTGCTGCTGCCGCCGAGGGCCTGCGCTGCCGAGGGCGCGGCCGGGACGCCCGGGGAGGCCAGCCCGCCTCCGCGGAAGAAGAAGAAGGATATTCGCGACTACAACGATGCGGACATGGCGCGTCTGCTGGAGCAGTGGGAGGTCCGCGCGCGCGCACCCGCCGGCTGCTCTCGGTCCCGGGCCCCGGTCCCGCTGACCTCCGGCCCCTCTGCACGGGCGCCCTCCACACCCCTTCTCGGTGTCGCCCTCTCTGCCAAGGCCGGGCGGCCTTGCTGCCCCGCCCCAGCCTCACCCCAGTGCCCCCTTGCGCCCTTCCGGGGCCTCGCCCTACTTTCTCGGCGCCCCGGTGGTCGGTGAGCCCGGCGCGTGGGGAGGGGGACCTTTTGCACGCTGCTCCTCGAGGCCGGGCTGAGCGGGCGGGTGAGGGGTACACAGCGAGGGTCATCTCCCCTTTACTGGTTCTCCCGTCTTCTGGACCAGAAGCGTCCAGACTCCTCGTTCCAGTATATTTCTTGCTGAGGGTTTTGTAATTTGGGGAGTGGGGGTGGGGGAGGTCAAAAGCTGGTGCTCACATTTCGTTTAAAGGAGCAAAGACTTGTTTTTGTGAGAGTAGGTTTTTTGGTTTGTTACCTGAGTGCTCTGGAGTGTGTGATAAGGTTTTTAGATGAGGTTCACTGGAGGAAAACTCGTGCCTTTTTTCCCTTGCAAAAGTGGTTGAATGGTCCTGGCTCATTTGCAGAGCTGGTGGAGTGGAGTCCAAAACTTGGGTTCTTTTTTAAAGTTTATGTATTTTGAGAGAGAGAAAAGAGAGCATGAGTGGGTTAGGAGCAGAAAGAGGGGGAGAGAGAATTCCCAGCAGTGCAGAGCGTGAGGCGGGGCTGGAACTCAAGGAGCCCTGAGATGGTGACCTCAGCGGAGTTCAAGAGTCAGCCGCTTAACCTACTAAGCCACCCAGGCGCCCCGAGAAACTTGGGTTCTGCTGGCTGTGTAACCTTGGGCAATTCCCGTTTCCGCTCTGGGCTTGAGGTTCCTTATCTGCAAAATGAGGTTTTACCCGATGATGCCTTCCCAGGCTGATGTCTTCTTACTTTGTGGTTATCTCCGTGTGCATGCCTCATTTGATAGAGACTTTCAGACGTGAGTTTAAAAAATACCATCTGATGAATTTGACTAGGAGAAAGCAGACTTGTACTTCCATGCGTATCCGCAGCTGATGGCAAGATGGGGGTAGCTATGAGTGTGCACGGGGTAGCTATGAGTGTGCACACTGCTAACGAAGAGGGAACGTCTCGCAGCAGCTCCTTCCCTGTTTACTGTCTCCCTTGTAATCGCCCATCTGTTTATGGTCTAGCTACTGAAGTGTCTGATTCCCTAAAGTAAGAGCGCTGTCTCTTGAGGAAATAATACCTTGAAGTACTAAGTTAGACAGAAACAGAGATGAACAAGGGATCCGACCATCAGGAACAGCAGTGACGGTACAAACAACCATAAAACAAAGTAGGAATTGTGGAGTACTGTGGGAAGAAGGTGCGGTGGGACTTTCAGAGGGTTCCAGGGAGCACAGGGCATCTGGCTAGAGGCAGGGGCGATGTGGAGAAGGGCAGCGGGAGCTGGGTTGGGGGGGGGGGCGGTGTGCAGATAATAGAGGCCAGGCTTGGCAGCTGGACTGGCTGGGTTCACACCACTTGTGACTTTGATGGTGAAAGTCTCCTCACCCACAAAACAGAGGCGTTCGCAATGCCCACCTCAGAGGAGTTTGAGGATTAGCCAAGGAAACCTGGGAAGACCCTGGGCTAGCGCCACTCTGATGGCCAGCCGTGCTGGTAGGAATAGTTCGGTTAGCTGGAGAAGGCTGCGTTTGAAGCAAGGTAGTGAGCGGTCCGGGTGGAAAGGCCGGTGCGAACCAGGCTGCGCTGGGCCTCCAGTGTTCCGGGGTCTTCGCTTAATTTAGAAGACAATACACGGGCCCTGATGAGTTTGAAAAGCGGTGTGACCCAAATACTGCCATAATGGAACGCTTCCGTGTGATCGTTCATACCTTGGGACTGACACGCGTGTTCCCTCGCTCGTGTCCCCTCCGCGTGCAGATGGTTTTTACAGCTCAGAGCCTGGCATCGGGGTCATTTCCCGCTGTTGGTTTTCTCATTAGACATATTAAGCATTTCCCCAGGTTACTGCACAGCCTTCATAACGCTTTGAGAGGGTTCAGAGTGTGCCCCGGAGTGAGGTTCCAGCTGTGGCGGGGGTTCTTGAATCGTGGGCTCTCATGATTAGAAAAATTGGTCAGCAAAGTTTAGGATGGGTGGGCAGAGACTCCGAAGGCAGAAACAACTTCGTAGTTAATACTTACTGAGTTTTTGTTAGCTAACAGGACTGCCCTGGGCATGCGCACTCCTTTAATGTGCTCACCCTGCTTTCTAGATGATGACTTTTGAAGCCCAGAGAGGTTGAGTAACTTGCCCCACGTCCTACAGCATATAAGCTGAATTCCGAATTTCGTCGTTTGACTCTCAAGCCTATTCTTTTCACCATTTTACTGCCTGGCCGCGCACCCTGGTGAGCCGAAGTACAAGTGCAAGGTGATGGGAGGGCCTGCATGAGCTGGAGTCTCCTGGATCAGAGTGGAGGGGGAATGTGAGAGAGTGTGCTCAACTTGGTAGCTGGCGGCTGTGTGACCAGGCAGGAGACAGCATGATGTGCTGAAGGCACAGGGGTTTTGAACCCGGCCTTACTGCTTGTAAGTGTGACCCTCATTTTCCTTAACCGTGAAGCCGGACAACCTTCCCCTTGGCAGGGTGCCGTGCAGACCAGGTGAGCTAACTTTTGCACACCGTCCACAAATGTGAGTGCCCTTCCCCGGTAGCAGAGATTTTTCTGTGGGAGAGCTTTTGTGAGAAACAGTACTTCCTCCCCCAGGGGGCGATCCCTAAATCCCCCCGCCCTACCTCCTTCCCACTGGTGTGAGAATCATTCTTCCATTGAGATGCCTGCCTCCCGGGTCAAGTGGGGCAGAACGGGAACCCTTTCCTCTGTGTTAGGTTTAATGCTGAGTCCCAGGTGGTGTAGGAAAACCAAAGGCAGTTCTTTCATTCTACAGCAAGGGGCAGGTGGGGGGCGGATCCCAGAGCCAGAAATGTGGGTTCGCTCTCCAGTGTCGGTGTCCCCCCTGCTAGCATGTGACCTCGAGTAAGTTATTTTCTTCTCCGAGGCTCGTCCCCCTCATCTATTCAGTGGGGGCCTCGCAGGGCTGTCCTGAAGGTTGGGCGCATGGCAGCCAGTGTTAGCATCAAGGAGCAAGGGAGGGAGGAAGAAAAGGGTCTGCAGAAAGTGGAGTTCAGCTTTGTAACTATTGAATGTGACCAGCAGCGGAGGAGAAGCAGGGAAGAAGCAGGGAAGCCGGAGAAGCAGGGAAGAAGCAGGGAAGCCGGTTGAAAATGCCTGGAGGCAGGGTCGGGCTGTGTCTGGGGAATGCCTGACCTGTGACAGTCCCACCCCTGCCCAGGGTTAGAGGCTTGATTGCTGCAGGAGTAGAGAAAATGATAACATATCAGATGGCCCAGCGGAGAAGCCGAGGGGCATGGGAGGAAGTAAGTAGAACCCGACCGTCAGCCACATGGGGTACTGTTCCTCCCCCTCCCCTCCCCCCTTTTTGGTAACTGATACACACACAAAAACCTAGAAGGTGGAATTCAAGTTGTTGGAAACAATCCTTACCCTTGCTGTTTGCACTCGACTTCTGATCAATTATGTTTTCATTGAAAAGAGATGCTATGTGTGACGTACGGAGTTAACTTCGTGACCATTAGTGAAGTCAGTGTGAAAAATACAAATATTCTAGGTTACTGAGCCAACTCCAAGTCTGAAGGTGTTTTAAGAAGCGATAGCACATGTTAGGGAGGAATAAAATGGAGATGGAGACAGCCTGTGAATTCGGCGACCGGGAGGTCCTACGTCATCTCCACAGCTGGTTGTGGGTCTGATCATTGGGTGTTTATGGCCTGCCTTTATGTCACTGAACCCCCCAAACCCTAGGAGGGAGATGCTGTCCCCCACCCAACCCCGTTATAGGTGGTTTTCCAACCTGCCCAAGACCCTCTGACTGCACAGCACGTGCCTCTGTGTGCCGGTCGCCACCGACTCTTAAAGAAAAATGAGGAAGAAACGGAGCGGTAGAGAGAGTGGCGGAGATGAGAAGCTCTATGCATCGTGTGTAGTCACTGTTGGGGCCGTGGGGCCAGGTGGTTCTGCTTTTCTGTTTAAAGATGAGGAAACAGGCCCAGGGGAGGAGGGAGTCCCGGCCGCGGTCGGCCGGCTAGTTAGGTGGGGCTCACGCGAGGTCCCAGGTCTGATGCAAACGTGGGGCACCTTCAGGCACCGCCGTACGAGTTCCTGTGCTCGCCTTTCATTAGGGGCATTTTAATAGACTGTCGACGTCCTCGCCAGTTTGTCAAGAGGACCGAATAAGAGAGAGATACGGGCTCTTCGTGTCATTTTAGGTTAGTCGTTTATCGGGTGTTCGATACCCGCTTTATTGAGAGAATTCACACGCCCGACAGTTCACCCATTCAGAGTGTACGTTTCCGTGGTGTTTTCAGAGGGGCGTGCCGCCGTCACCACTATCAATTTTAGAACATGTTCGTCACCCCAGAAAGAGACTCTCGTCTCGGTCGCCCTCCCCCACTTCCCCTGACCCTCCAGCCTGTGGCCGGCAGCCACGAATCTCTGTTCTGTTCTGGACGCTTCATGCCAGCCGTCTCGCACAGCGTGGTCTTCTGCGTGCGGCTTCTTTCACTTAGCATAGTGTCTCCAAGGACCACCCGTTTGGTGACTTCTCTCGGTACGTCGTTTCCTTTTGTGGCTGGAATTATTAGGCTTTTCTCCGAGGAACTCTGATGCTTAAATATTTTTATTTATCGCTCTGTCTGCCTGCCTACCTATGAAGAATCACGTGGTCCTTCGGCCACCACAGGGCGTCGTCTTCCTCCTGTAGTTCTGCCCCTAAGTGAAGAACCGGGTGTCATTGTCCCTAACGTATTTCCTCCTTGGCTCCAGCCTGGAAGTTACAGATGGTAGCATCAGAATTGCTTGTTCACACGACTGCAGAAAACGAAGCCTGCTAACTAGAGTTGAGTGAGTAGAGTAGTTCAGGGTTTTTTATTAAAAATTATTTTTAATGTCTATTTTTGAGAGAGCGAGAGAGACCGAGCACGGGCAGGGGAGGAGCAGAGAGAGAGGGAGACACAGAATCCAAAGCAGGCTCCAGTCTCAGCCGTTGGCACAGGGCCCGACGCGGGGCCCGAACCCACGAGCCGTGAGATCCTGACCCGAGCTGAAGCCGGAGGCTTAACCGACTGAGCCACCTGGGCGCCCCAGACAGTTCTTATTTTTTAGTTGACGTTGATACACATGAAATGCAGATTTTAAGTATAGTGTGCAGGAGTTTGACCGGTGAGTATCTGTGTTGTCCTGTCAAAGTAGAGACCATTTCTGTCATCTCAGAAGTTCCCTTGGGCCCCGTCCTAGTCAAACCCACCTCATCCCCCACCCAGAGGCCACCGCTGTTCCTAATTTCTTAATTGTGTCTCATCTCGAACTTAAATAAGTTTATAGTGTTTCTGATTTTGTGCCTGGCTTCTGTCACTCACTATTGTCCTTTTGAGGTTTGGGGCACACCATCAGTGTTTTTTTCTTCTTCATTGCTGTGTTGTGGTTCATTGTGGGACCAAACCAGAATGTGGTCGTATTTACAGGCCACCGTATCGGGTAGATTCTTTGAAGCCATCACACAGGGGCCTCAGGTATCGGTGACCCGGAATGACGACGGGTGGGAAGTCCTGCCTGAGACTCGGGCTTCACCTGAAGGTCAGGTAGAGGAGGACAGCTCCTGGGTCTCCTTTTCCTGTGCTAACGTGGGTCACCGCACCTGCGGGCACGCGCCGCCCTTCTCGCCTGCCCCGCTTGACAAGCACATTTCTGATGATGCGTGACGCTGTGTTTTGTGTCCTAATAGAAGGATGACGACATCGAAGAGGGGGACCTCCCGGAGCACAAAAGACCCTCGGCCCCTATCGACTTCTCCCAGATAGACCCGGGCAGGCCCGAGAGCATCCTGAAGATGACGAGGAAGGGGAAGACGCTCATGATGTTCGTCACTGTGTCCGGAAACCCCACTGAGAAGGAGACGGAGGAGATCACCAGCCTCTGGCAGGGCAGCCTTTTCAACGCCAACTACGACGTGCAGAGGTGAGGCGGCGGGCCGCTGAGAAAACCGTAGGCGGTGCGGGGACTTTTCCCCAGTCTGGAGCGGGCGCCCTTTCTGGCGGTGCCTCCCTCGGGCCCAGGACCTTTCCTGCCTCGGGTTTCCTCTTTGACGCTTCTGTTTATCCCTGCCTTTGTTTTCTTTTTAAAGAAAAACGTTTATTATTGGTCAAGGCCCGTAAGTTTTTTTGCCTTTTTTTTTTTTTTACTATCTCATTTGATCGTAAAATTTTATATATCTTTATACCTTCAGCTGTTTTTTTTCTGAGTGCAGCTGACAAACGGTCTATTAGTTTTGGGCGAACAACGTAGGGTTTGTCAGCTCCGTGTGCCCTGCTCCTTACACCTGTCACCCCCCCCCCCCCACCCCCCTGTCCCCCCACAACACTAGTACAGTGTCAGTGACCTTATCTCCTGTGCCGGGCTGCATAACTTCTGTTTCATCTGAGGAAGACTGGACAGGTGGTTGGCCTCTGGGGGCAGACTAGTCACAGCAGGACAGGGTCCCCCCCCCCCCCCCCCCCCCCCCGAGAGGTTTCTCACGCCGGAGATCCTTCTGTGTGTGGCCGTGTTCACACACGCTCGGACCAGACTGCTGACAGGTAACTGATCCGAGGTCGGGGGTCCGGTTTTCATAGCTCAGTACGATCCTGAGATGCAGTTTTCGGGAAGTTTCTTGTTCCTCCTCAATTCAGGGTCTTCACGCGTCTTAGTTTAGGACATAGCAGTGACAGACAGACACGAAGGGGTACCGAGCACGACGCTCGGTGCTGTCGTGGGCCTGCGCACACGCCGAGGGGACCGGTCGGTGTGCCCCTGACGCCCCGTCCAGAGCCACCGCCCCTCTCTGCGGGGTGGGCTGGGCGCGGCCCCCCAGGAGCGGAAGCTCCGTGCCCGCCGGCCACGCCGGTGCTCCAGCCCGGGGCTCATCCCCTGCTTTGCCCCTTGGGGCCTGTTGAGTGTTGACACGCTGAGGCGGATCCAGATCGTTCCCCGGGGCTCTGCCTCCGAGACTGGAGCCGAGGGGTTGCGTGGTTCGCTCAGCTCAGCTCAGCTCGGGTCGTGCTCGTCACCGTCAGTAGCTACCGGGGGCCTCGAGGAGCGTAGCGTTTTGTTGTGTCGAGGTTGACAGGAGTCGCTCCTCTTGGCCACGTGGCACAGGGCGGCTGTGCCCGTTAGCGCTTCCCCGCGTGTCCTGACCGCGTGTTTCTGTCGAGGTTCATCGTGGGGTCCGACCGTGCCATCTTCATGCTTCGGGACGGAAGCTACGCCTGGGAGATCAAGGACTTCTTGGTCAGTCAGGACAGGTGCGCCGATGTGACGCTGGAGGGGCAGGTGTACCCCGGCCGGGGAGGCGGCGGGGAGAAGAATAAAACGAAGCGGGACAAGGGCAAGAAGAAGAAGGAGGGGGAGCCCAAATCTCGGGCCGCCGAGGCCGCGAAGGAAGACAACCGCGCCGGGAGTAAGAGGGCGGAGCTGTAAGGGGGCCTCCCCGGCCGCCTCGGGGCGCCCCGGGCTCGGGCAGGGGCGGGAGCCACTCCCCGGAGAATCCTGCGGCCCGCGACCGGTTGGCCGTCCACGCCAGAGTTACCGTTTAAGAGGCTTCGAGCGAGAAGACGGCGGCCTCGGCGTTAACGTTGGACTCGGACGCGTTCGAGGTTCCTGTAAAATCACTGTAAATGGCAACGGTGGCCCTTCGTGTCCGGGGGCGGCACTGGCTCCTGAGGCGCCCCTCCCCCTCACTGCCCTGGCTCTGCCCCCCCCCTCGTTTCCGCCAACCGGACGGCTGCCAGGTCCCGGCCAGCCGGACAGACGCCGTCCGTGGGACCGGGCCCCGCCTCCGTGGCCGCGAACTCCCGCCCTGGCGCGGGGCTCGGTGCTCGTCCGCGCCGCACGGTCAGGACGCGGGATGCGGAGCCCCGCACGTGCGCGGTCACGTGGACACGCAAAGTCCCGACTTTGAATTTGACTGGAGCCCCCGCCGCCAGTCGGGGACACCTCCCGGCGGCCGTCGGGTTTCGCGTGGTCCGTAAAGGCCGGCAGTTGTGCCTGTGTCCGGCTCGGGGCGGCCGTGCGGGCGGCGAGGGCTCAAACGTGCCATTTAATGTGACGACCGTCGGGGTGTGAATCGGGAGCCGGCGGCGTGTGACAGAAGACTCCGTAACCTCATCGTTTCTAAACGGTTTTTTTTTTGACAAAGTGCCTAAATCTGTGGTGTTTCGTATGGTACTAACCGCCCTGCAATGTTCGTGCGTCAGACCTCCCCTGCGTACGAGTTACAGAATTTATATGCAGGTGTCATTTTTAAGGACTCACATTGTTTGTACAGAACTTCCCTCACAATTTTAACAGATTGAAAAGGGCACACGGACGTGGTTAGGAAACGTCACCGCTGCAGGAGGGTCCAGAGTGAAAAGTCTGTGCCTACCCCTGCCACGGCCTTGTCTCGGTGCAACCTCCTGTTAATTTGTTTCCAAAAAAAAAAAAAGTTCACTTCCCGGCCTGCAGCCGTGTGTTTGTTGCGGCCTCACCCCGTCCGCGAAGTGCACCCCCTCCTGTGTGGCTGGAGCTTAGCCCCTGCCCTGTCCCGGGGAGGGCCGTCTACACCCTTGCACGCAGCCACGGTGGGGCAAGCGCTGTCCCTCGGCACTCTCAGCGTGTCCCTTGAGCATGTCGGCTCTCTGTCCTCTCTAGTCAGGATGGAGCAGGTGTCCTGATGGGACGGGCATGGCGCCCTTCACACGGTCCCGGGCCTTGTGTTTCCAGTTAGCAGCCTTCCGCGTGGGGAAGTCCTAATCCCACCGCTTCCTGCGCAGGGTGCAGCCACGTCCCCCAGTGCTCGGAGCGTCTCTTACATGCGAGGCATTGCTGGGAGCCAGGGACGGCCCGGACCTGGGCCCAGGCGTCCTGAAACTTCGGGACCTGGTGGGAGAAGACAAATACGCATCATGCACAAAGTGGCAACTGTTGGAAGACCTACACGGGCCTCGAGGTGGGGTGGAGGTGGGGGGAGCCTGGGGATGTCGGCGAGGCCGTCTCTGGGGCAGGAGCAGAGGAACGGTCTGTGTCGGGGCCCTGTGGTTAGAAGGAGCAGAGGGGGGCTGGGGGCACAGTGCAGCACCCGCCTGAAGAGGGAAGGAGGTGCGTGGGGTCTTGCGGGAATTTGGGGTGCCCTGAGGGATTTTAAGCTGTGGTGGTCTGAGTGTGGGACACGATCCAGTTTGGACCAGGCTGCGCTGAAAAACTGATGGCGAGGGTGCCCCAGTGGGTGCGCGGGGCCGGCTGGGAGGGTGTTTTGGTCGCGGGCCACGGCTGCGGGTGGCCCAGATTAGCAGGGTGGGGGTGACCTCCGCCCCGCAGCTGACCCGCGCCGTGCCTCCCGGTAGACCCTTGAGTTTGCAGTTTTCGGCGTTTCGTTCCGACATACGGCTGCCCAGATATTTTGGTCAACTTTTGTTTATATCTGAAGGGCAGGTTCCCGGCAGTGGACTCGCCAGAACAAACGCAAGGTGACGTCTTGGTACATATTGCCGACCTGCTGTCCCAGGTGGTTCCGTTACCTTGTCCCTTTGCCAACAGTAGATCTCAGATCCTCGCTGGTACCGGGCGTTGCGTTTGGCCGGTTCACTAGATGCAAAAGCCGGTAGCTTTGTCGGCTACCCCGAGGCCACCGCGCCGGAGAGGCCCCGTGGAGACAGATGCCGGTGGCGGGTGGGGTCCGCACCTGCCCAGCCCCCGCTGTGTCCAGCCCACGTTGCACGTGTGTGAGCTTGGGCGCCTTCAAATGCTTCCGGCCGCAGCCTCCAAGGCCTCCTGGAGACGGCTGTCACCCCCTGGCCCGCCAGCCTGCAGATTCACGGGCAAGAGAAGTGTGTTTAAGGGAGGTGGGGGGAGTGTATCCACACACACCCACCTACGTACGCAAGTTTACCTGTGCTCGTTCATGTCGCTTTTAATGTCCTGATCCAGTACATCCGCGTGGTAGCTTTAACGATCAGCTACGAAACACCAGCACGTCATTAGGGGGACATCCTTGCCCCCTTGGTCCTCATGCCCTCTGGTTTTTGACGGTCACGCTGTTTTTAGTGCTGCTGGTGGTTTCCTTTATATACAGTGGTAACCAACCCTCTTTCTTATTTTTCTTGTTTTGTTTTGAGAGAGAGAATTCAAAGCAGGCTCCGTGCTGCCGTCGCAGAGCCCGCCTCGGGGCTTGAACACACGAACCTCGAGATCATGCCCTGAGCCGAGATCGAGTTGCGTAACTGACTGAGCCGCCCAGGCGCCCCTGTTTTTTTAATTAAACCACCTTCACCAGCATGCGTTAACCCATAACCAAGGCGGGGAATTCACAGACTTTCTCCTCTCTCCCTGATTCTCATCAGTGTCTTACTTCTAGTGGTCCAAGGCCAACTGTCTTTCTCCTTAATAGTGATTTTTTTTTTAATGATTTCTTTTTTTTTTAATTTTTTTAACGTTTTATTTATTTTTGAGACAGAGAGAGAGAGAGACAGCATGAACGGGGGAGAGGCAGAAAGAGAGGGAGACACAGAATCGGAAGCAGGCTCCAGGCTCCGAGCCATCAGCCCAGAGCCCGACGCGGGGCTCGGACTCACAGACCACGAGATCGTGACCTGAGCTGAAGTCGGACACTTAACCGACTGAGCCACCCAGGTGCCCCAATAATGATTTTTTTCTATCAGATTCCTGGAGATCCTTACTCCTTGCTAATGTTCAGTAATTTTGCTAAGAAGTTTTATGGATTTTCCTTCCTTTTTCTTTCTTTCTTTCTTTCTTTCTTTCTTTCTTTCTTTCTTTCTTTCTTTCTTTCTTTCTTTCATTCTAATAGAACATGGTGTGTTATTTTCAGTTGCAGATTCAGGGATTTTTTTTTTTTTCTTACCATTTTGGAAACATTTACCTTTGTGTTGGGTTTTGGGCACCCAGTTTTTTTCTTAGTTCTGAAATGAGATTTTTTTCTTTAAAATCATTCTGGTTTTAATCTCAGTGAGTTGGTTTTATTAAAATTCAAGGTTTTATTAAATTTTATGAACTCAGAAAGTCCAAATGGAGAATCCCCACCTTGGGTTCTTTTTTTCCCCCCCCCCAGAATAGAATATTTATCTGTATTTGTAAGTATATTTTTCTGTTGTTTTTTTATTGCAAAATGTTTGGCTGCCACATCGTTGTTTTTCCCCTCCTGTTCATGCTCAGCAGACAGCTTTTCCCAGGCCTTGGCCTACAGCATCTATTTTAGGTGCATTCTGAGTTTCCTCCATCCTTGTCTGAGCATTGTTTTATCCGTTGGAGCTGGGACCCAGGGGCCGGCTGTCCCCCAGCTTTCCTATAGCTGAGCAGGGAGGCCAGGGGCCCGGGCAGGGCCGTGCGGTCTGGCTCGACAGGCGGGATCTGCCCCGCTGTGGGTTTACCCGTGCCCTGGACCGGGGCTCTCCTCGCACGGTGGCAGCGGGAGGGGTCACCACTGCTCCTGGGAGGCCACTTGTCAGGTCTCCGGAGAGTTTCTCAAATTAGCCGTGGACCTTGGGCTGTTGGCTCCTCTCAGAGAGGGAGGGTCAGGCTGGGGCGTCCTTTTCTGCTCCACTCTGAAAACCATGTTGCCTCCCGTGTCCGCAGGAGGAGGAAGGGCCACAGGGAAGCTGCTGTTGGCCAGGGCGGGCCTAGGGCACCGGGGGACTTGGGGGGGGGGGGGCCTTGTTGCAAGCACATGAGGTACAGGTGTCACAAGGCGCAGCAACCAATGCAAATACTGTTTTCACACTGTATTTAAGAAATTAAGTAAATGCGAAAAAGCTGACAAAAGTTGACAGCGTTAAAGGCAGAATCGGAGAGTGGGGATCAGAGTGAACAGTGAGGCCACGCCACACCAGCACGGGGTCCAGCAGACGTCCGTCAGCACGTCCTCTGTTTTAAAAGGTCATATTTTCCCTGACTTCCTGGGTTCTTGCTCCCAGACCAAGAACTGAAATCCTTGTTTTTACTGAGATGATATGACGGCGACGTTAAGAGATCCCTATAAAAGGAAGAACTCAGCTACCCACACGCCACCCAGCTCTTGAAGCTATTTTCATTCGACCACGCTTCCTTCCAGAACATTATCTGTGCACTTTGTGTTCACACGGCTGTCGTCACAGCGGGAAGAGAATTTTGTTTTCAGCCTTTCCCACTTGGCGTCATACTGTAATAAAAGTTTCCGTGGTGGCGCACTGACTCCGTGTTTGACATTTAGTGGCTGCGCGACGTCCCATGCTTCTGCTGTGCCTTAAGCCGACTTTACAGACTGCCGGCGTGGAGCGAGTCGGGCCAGACCGTGGTGCTTTGTCTCACTGTCCGCATCCCCTTCGGGGACCGTCTGCTTCTACCCAAGCCCACCGTGCTCGCACGAGTGACCCTACCCTGTTCCCACCCCGGCGTGGCCACGGCCATCCGCGCCAGAGGTGGGCCCCACGCACCAGGGTGGCGAGTCGGATCCTCTCTCAGCCGGACGCTGAACGATTTGGTAGCGGTATTCATCAATGCATTTATTTGTTCAAAAAATACTCAACTGATGACCTACATGCCAGCCAGAGTTCAACAGAGAGAAAACAGTAATTTAATTTGTATGCCTCTGATTACTAAGGAGTTTTTGTGTTCTCTGCACTTACTGAAAGTCACTCCCTCCTGTGAAAATGTTTAAAAAAAATTTTTTTAATGTCTGTTTATTTTTGAGAGAGAGAGAGACCGAGTGCAAGCGAGGGAGGGGCAGAGAGAGAGGGAGACGCAGAATCCGAAGCAGGCTTCAGGCTCTGAGCTGTCAGCACAGAGCCCAACACGGGGCTCGAGCTCATGGGGCTCGAACTCATGGACCGTGAGATCACGACCTGAGCCGAAGTCGGATGCTCAACTGACTGAGCCAGGGGCCCCCAAAATGATTTTTTTTTTTAAATAGGGATTACTTTATTTTTAGTTTGAGAGAGGGGTGGGGGGGGGGGAATCCCAAGCAGGCTGTACTCAGCACAGAGCCCGATGCCGGGCTCGATCCCATGACACTGGGATCGTGACCTGAGCCGAAATCAAGAGCCGGTGCTCAACTGCCTGAGCCCCCCCCCCCACCAGGCACCCCAGAATTGATTTGTTATCTTTCACCTCTTCATTTACTGGTGGATTCTGTTAAAAGTCATGTGCTCAGCCGGGCTGAGTGCGGGGTTGCTGGATGGGAAAAATTGGAGAGGAGCCTGATGGGGGACCGGGTGTTCTTCCTAAACTGGATTCTGGCCGAAGGCAGGCCCAGTGGACTCGGATGTCAGGGCTCCCAAGAAGCTGCTGGACCCGCTTAGCTGGGTCCTCCGCTAACACTGGGCGCCGAGGGCCCGTTTGAGATGAAGCCTCTGGAGGAGTCTGGCTCCAGGGAGGTCAAGGACAGGGGTCTGCCGTCTCTGACGCGGGTAATGTGTGTGTCCTTTGCTGAAGGTGGCAGTAACCCTTTGGCCTCGAAACCCGGTGAAGGAGTGTCTGCCCGTGGTGAGGCCAGCGCCCGGCGCCCTGGGGCCTCAGGGGTGGGCACAGGTCAGGCTTTTCCCCGGGGTGGGGGGGGGGGGGCTGGGGCTGCGGGTCTGCAGGGAGAGGCCCCGAAGAGGGCAGTCGCTGAGTGGGACGCTCAAGTTCATTCGGGGCCTGGGGGCCGAGGAGGAGGGTGATGACGGCGACCGGGAACTACGGCTGGGACTTCCCTTCCCCGCCTCCGGGGAGCCTCGCCCCTGCCTTGCCCTGGAGCCCGCTGTGGCAGGGCCAGCGGAGAGGGGCGCCGCTGCTTTCACCGGACCCCGTCGGTGAGGTGGGACGGCTGCACCCCGCGCCCCTAGAGCCAGGACCCCGCTCCTGCAGTCACGTGGCCGGGCCGCCTGAAGCCACGAGGGCCTTTAACAGTTAGGGGCGTGTCCACTAGGGGGCGGCAGAGACCGGCGTCCGCCCGCGCTCTGACCCCGCCCCTCCGGCTCTAAAGAGCGGCTCCCGGCGTCCGCACCTGCCGAGCCGGGCCCCGCAGCGCCTGAACGCGCTTCCGCCCCGACTGGCTCCCGGACCCCGACGGACCCCCCCCCCGCCGTGCCGTGGAACGTGCACGAGCGCACTTCGTCCCCACGGCGACCCCGGGCGGCCGGGGCTGTGTTACCGCCCCCGTTTTACACGCAAGGAAACCGAGGCCCAGAGATGGTAAGTATTTCTCCCAAGGGCACACCGCGAGGGGTTGCCAGAGACGGGAAGAGGTGCTCGGCGGGGTCCCCCGCTTTCGGAGACCCCGCCGCAGGCGGGCTCGTCGCGCCCTCGATCTCACTCGTGCCCCAGCGCCCCGCGCTCGGTTCGCTCGCGGGGCCCGCGGGGCCCGTAGCGCCGCCTTCTGCACGTGCAAACCATTCCCACCGCCGAAGCACAGCTGGGATGAGGCCGATGGCCTTGCCCCCGGGGCCTCCCCTGGACGCCGGGCTCCTTTCCGCTGTAGCACAGCCCCCCTGAGGGGAAGGGGGGATGGGAGACCGCCTGGGCCACAGAAACTGTTCTGGAAGGAGTGCAGACATCCGCCCAGCACGCTGCACCCAGGAGCGCAGCGGTCTGCGTCCGTTTTGGCTTTCCCGCGGCGGGAGCGGCCACTCTCCCGCCAACTTGGTGTAGCGCTCCCAGATCTTCGTGGGGCCCCGGGGCCTCCGGCAGGGGCCCCACCCTGAAAAGGGGGACGGACCCGGGCCACAGCTGCCTGGGTCCTGGGTGGGCCGCAGATCCAGGGTTTGCTGGACCAGGGGACTTCCCGTGGGCCGGTTTCGGGAGGTCCCACCAAGTGTCACAGGCCTTCTCCACTTGGTCCAGCGTCTGGGGACCCGTGAGCTGCAGCCAAGGCCACTTGGTGAGCTCCCCGCAGGCGTCGTTGAACTGACCCCTGTCCACGCGCAAGCCTGCCTCTCTGGACCTGAGCAGCCAGCCTGCACCGGGTTCCAGTCTTGGAGCGCCGTGCCCGGCCAACCCAGGCCAACTATTTTTCCTCCAGAGAGGTCGGCCGGAGTCTCCAAGATGCAGCGTCCGAGCCCACGAGTCCAGAGTCCAGAGCACTCCGGGCCAGGAGGGCTGCCGTCCGGAATGTCGGGAATTTCAGGGGACGTCTGCTCGGCTGTGCACCTGCTTTTCCCGGCCAGCCGGCAGGCACTCCTCCTCTGGGGGGGGCGGCTTCGGTGCGGGCTTGGAGACACGGGACCTCTTTGGTCCCTGCCTCCCGCCTCAGCCCTGACGTGGTGGCCCTGAGTGCCCCCGTATCTGACGTCCCTCACACTCACCCCTTCTCTAGACAGAGGTGAGGACTTCGGCCTGGCCTCAGATTTACATCCCAGGGTCTGGAGGAAGCAGGACAAGAGGGACTCATTTCCAGTGCAAAGCAAGTCCCTAGACCCCTAAGGCAGAACCTTCCTCACATACTCCTGAGGCCTTCGCTCCTCCACTGGAACCTCTTGAGGGGGAGGGTGGTGTTTTCTGCCTTTGGGCGCCCACTTCTAATTTTTAATCAGTGCATGTGGTGGGCCAGAAGGTACCCGTCACTTCTCTGCACCACACTTGGGCCAGAACAGCCCCCTGGGGAGGAGTTTGCCTTTTTGTTTTTGGGCTTTTCCAGATTGTTCTTTGGCCTTTTGAGATGCAGAACCAGGAGGGAGGGAAGAGGTAAGGGAGGAGGATATGCAAAGGCCCAGGGGCATGAGGGGGCAGGGCTAGGATGGAGACAGAGGCTGTGGCTGTGGGAGTGTGGCCCCGGGTAAGGGGGGGAGGAGAGCCAGAGGGCGCACGTGCATGTGCGTGTGTGTGTGCATGTGTATGTGACTACATGTGTGTGTGAGCGTGTGTGCAAGAGAGGGTGTGTGCGCGCACACGTGTGAATGTGTGCATGTGTGTGAGTGCGTGTGTGCGTCTGTGCATGTGTGTCTGTGCGTGAGTGTGTGAGTGTGTGTGTGGGTATGTGTGCCTGCGTGTGCATGTGAGTGTGAACACGTCAAATGTGGGGAAAGTCGGCCAGTTGAGCTCTCAGCTCTTCGGCCTGTAATACTGCGTGACTTCCAGAACCCATGGGGGTTCTGCAGCTGACTCTGCCGGTGAGCGGGGTGTCCTCACACACTATGGAAGTAGTTTCTCCACGAGGACTAGTAGTTCATCATGAGGCTGTAATGGGTGTAGCCATTCCCAGCCGAACGTTGAGGCTCTGACCCTGTCGGGTGACTAGACTACAAAGAATGCCGTAATTAACGTCATTACACTGAAACTCTGTTGGCTTAGGGTAAGTTCCCCACAAGTAATTAGTGGGTCACAGACAAGGACTGTTTCTAAGGGTCTTGATGCACGATGCTAAATACTTCCTAAACCCGTTACTTCTTAAAAAAAAAAAAAAGTGTTTTTAATGTTTATTTATTTTTGAGAGAGAGCGTGAGCAGGGGAGGGGCAGAGAGAGAGGGAGACGCGGAATCCGAAGCAGGCTCCAGGCTCCCAGCTGTCGGCACAGAGCCCGACGCGGGGCTCGAACCCACGCACCATGAGCTCATGACCTGAGCCGAAGTCCGATGCTTAACTGACTGAGCCCCCCCCCCCCCCAGTGCCCCCTTCAACAGTCACTTTTAATCTTTGCTTTGGGAAAGGGAACCTCAGTTTAGCCAATTTCTGATTACTGACTCTATAATTGTTTCAGAGTTTCTTTATTATTGTGCAAAACGCGGCAGCGAATGTCCTTGTCACAGATCCTCGTGCACCCCAGTAGCCCTTTCTTAGGATAGAGTTTTGGAGCCCAACTTTGCACACATCGTCAGACCACCTTTACATAACGGTAAATTATGTCACCATCGAAGAGTGTCCATTTCTTCTGGCCCTTTTTTCATATTTTCAGTTTGATGGGTGATTAGTAGCATCTCACTGTTGTTTGAGTTTGCATCTTACAATTGCCAGTGAGGTTGAATTTTTAAATGTGTTCGTGCGCCATGTGTCTGTTTTCCTTTGTGAGTGGCCCCTTCCTGTTTTTCTCCTGGTATTTTCCTTTTCTCCCCATTTAGACTTCGGAAGGGCATCTCGTATATAAAGTTATCAGTGGAGTCCAGCGGGAAGCCTTAGTAAGGGTCACTTCACGAAGGGGCCACTTGCAAGTCACGTGAATAAAGTTTAGGGCCCCAGCAAGGAGCGGGTCAGCAGCCCTGGGCCTGGGGGTGCCGGGAGGGAGGGAGGCGGTTACTGGGCTTCAGCCAGACGGTGGTAAAGTGTGCTGACCCAAGCCCCGTGTTCCTTAGGAGGATAGCACCTGCCCGCAGGGCCCCGGCAGAGAGGGAAGCAGTGACATTAATTCCCGAGCCTCCCTCCCATCTCCTGAGGGTGCCTCCAGCCGGCCCAACCCGCTGGAAGTCAGCGGGGCAGGAGATGACCTGGTACCTTCCGGGGGAGTCTAATCCTTGTCTTCCGCCTTCCTCTCTGTGATTGATGTGCTGAAGGGGACTTTCCTGTTTCTCTCCGCGCTGCCTTCAAGGCGCCCTGCCGACTCGGCCTTCTGCCTCGGTGAGCCGAGCCAGCTACTATCGGCTTGTGAGAACCAGTGCTCAGGCCGGCGGGGACCCGGGGATCCGCAGCTTGGCATCGGCCACGTTGGCCGCGTCGGGACATTCACACCATGGGCTTCAGCAAATGCTACAAACCAGGGATTTCTCCTCTTGCCCCCAGAGCCAGGCCACCTGCACCCCGCCGCTGTCCCCCGCCTCTGCCTTCTCTTTGAGCCCCTGCAGGAGGGAATGGGGGCCATCGGCTCTCCCTCTTGTCTCCCTGCTCCGCGTCCTGAGCCCTCCTCATCCCCGCTGGCTCCTGCAGGGTGGGGCCCAGAGTGGGGGGTCGGAGGAGGGGGGGGCCACAAGGCTTCCCCACCCTGTGTCATTGCACACTGTCCTTGGGCGCCCTCCCTCACGGTCTTTGGCTTGAGACGTGTTCCGGATTATTCCCAGATACTGTCCTCTCGACTTTGATCTGAGCAGTGCATTTTCCAGTCGAATACTGGTGAGACCACTTTCTCCTTCAGCTTCTGCCTCCGGGGGCGGCCCATCACCTCTTCCTGGAAAGATCCCGCCATCTGAGCAGGTGGCCCTTTGGGCCGGGGTCCCTCCGAGCTAGCTCACGACGCTGCGGGTAACGTCCGTGGCGTGTGCGTGGCTCACGGGAAGCCTCGTGCGTCCTTCCCGGCTCAGAGGTAGAAGTGAATGCGTGTATCCAGAGGCAGCCCTCTGTTCCCCCCAGGAACGGCGGCCTCACTGCGTCCACCTCCAGATACCCCAGTGAGGGGACAGGCATCTTCAGCCTCTGCCTTCCCGAGTGACGGGGAACCAGGACAGCCGTCCAGAGGACACTCTTCTCGCTCCGCCCCAGCCGGGTGGCCGGTCAGCTTGGGGCTCAGCGAGCGTGCAGCTGAGAAGGGAAATGCCGGTCTTGTCTTTCCCGCAGATATCCCCGCCTCCCCACGAGGGGTTCTCTTGGCACCCCTCCCCTGGCTCGGGGGGTGCACCCCTTGAGAGAGGAGAAAGTGCCCAGCACCGTCCACTCTCGGGATATCCACCAGGGAACCCCGCCCCGGCAGCATCTCTTGCCTTCTGTCCCCCGGTCTGGAGGGAGGTGACGGGGCCTCTCTCGCGCGAGCCCTTCTGCAGAGCGTGGGTAACTGTCTGTCACCTGTTTCCCCCGACAGGCCCCGCCCCGCAGACTGGTCCTCGGAAGAGACCCCTGTGCCTACCATTCCGTCATGATGACTCATTTTCTATTTTAGATGGCTTCTCTGCCATATTCCCAAGCCCTCAGCAAAATTCTGCTACAAGTGACCTCCCTGTGTCTATGTAATTTGGGGAGATCCAGAAAGAAAGAGGCCGTGTTCCCCACTGAGGTCATCGCATAGTGGAGAAAGGGGACGGCTCTGTCAGGGGAGACAGGGAGGTCCAAAGCAGAGGCCAGCCGGGCACGGGAGCAGTGGAGGCTTGTGGGTGTGTGTGCGCAGGACTTGGCAGTGAGGGGCGTCACTGAGTTTCTCCCAATGAGGGGACCTTCAGCAGGTTCATGTAACTACTAAGAGAAGAGGTGACCCCCAAACACTGAGGACACCTGGGCCGCCGACGTTAATGATGTAAACCCGTGGTCCGCAAATTATTTTATTTTGTTTTCTTTAATTTCTAAAACTTTTTTTTATGGTTTATTTATTTTTGAGAAAGACAGAACGTGAGCAGAGGAGGAGCAGAGGGAGAAGGAGACACAGAACCCAAAGCAGGCTCCAGGGTCCGAGCCGTCAGCACAGAGCCCGACGCGGGGCCCGAACCCACGAACCGTGAGATCGTGACCTGGGCCGAAGTCGGACGCTCGACCTATGGAAGCACCCAGGTGACCCTAATTTCATTTTTTTTTCCCCTAATTTCATTTTCTTAACGGGCCCTGGAGGTCTTTGATTCTTAGCACTGTTACCGGCCCGTTTTGTCGCACTTCAGAGATACTGCACATTTTCACAAACGGAAGGTTTGCGGTGACCCGGGGTTGAGCAAGTCCGTGGCTCCATTGTCTCAACAGCCGTGGCTCACTTCGTGCGTCTGCGTCACGTGTGGGTGGTTGTCGCAATATTTCAGACTGGCTCACCATTACTGTCCGTGTTGTGGTGATCTGTGATCGGTGCTTACGACTCCCTGAAACCCTGAACGATCGCCAGCATTTTTTAGCTGTAAAGTAGTTTAAAGTTAGGGTGTGTGCAGTTGACCTTTTTAGACACAATGCTATTGCGTGATAATAGACTACGGTCCGGTATAAATATAACATTAGTCTGCGCTGGAAATCAAAGCTCATTTGATGCGCCCTGCTGACGTCCTCTGTGTGGGTGGCCGCACATCTCTGAGGCGAGCCCCTGTGCTTGCCCTTCCCGGGGGGTCGTCCTCCCCCCTCAATTCCCACTCCTTTCCTGCCCCTGGGGCAGGGGAGCTCAGAGCGGGGTCGGAGGGCAGCTGGGTCCTGGCCCCCTGGACAGAGGGAGGAGAGGGGTCTGCCCGTGCCATCATTCGACCTTCAATGATGCGTTTATAAAACATTTTTTTTGGTTAAAGGTTATTTATTTTTGAGAGAGAGAAAGAGAGAGCGAGCGAGCGGGGGAGGGGCAGAGAGAGAGGGAGAGAGAATCCCAAGCGGGCTCCATGCTGTCAGCCAGAGCCCGACGTGGGGCTAGAATTCATGAACCGGGAGATCGCGACCTGAGCCGAAAGCAAGAGTCGGATGCTCAACCGACTGAGCCACTCAGGCGCCCCTAATTTTTTTTTTTTTTTTTTTTTTTTTTTGAGAGAGCAAGAGTGTGAGCAGGGGAGGGGGGTGGACAGAGAGAATCACAGGCAGGTTCCATACTCCGTGCAGGGCCCCACCTGGGGCTCGATCTCACAAATGTGAGATCATGACCTGAGCCAAAACCAAGAGTCAGATGCTCAACCAACTGAGCCCCCAGGCGCCCCTCGATGAAACGTTTATAGAGCACAACTCTGCCCCACGTGGGAAGTCACATGGCCCGCCCTGAGGGAGGCTGGCAGAAGGGGCGAGTGGCCTCGGGTGGCAGGGTGTGGGCTGTGGTGGCTCGGGGCCCGGGGCCCCGGGGGAGGAAGGAGGAAGGTCCACGGGGCCAGGGGTGGGTCAGAGACGCCTTCGCGTGGAACTCAGCCTTGGAGAGAGTAGGGCAGGCACACGGCGAGTGGAGGAGGAGGAGGGAAGTGTGTGCCTGGTACAGGGAACGGGTCACATGTCACACTGCGGGGACACTAAGTGCTTTGGGTGGGCGAGACGTGATGAGATTCCTGTGTGCCTGGGGCCCGGGAAGCAGCAGTGGGTGACGGGGCCAGAGATGCAGACAGGACCCTGGGTGGGGGTCAGCCTGCACACCCAGCCGCATCTGTCACGTGGATACAGGGACTGTTGCTTCAGACTCCACGCCCCTGCCTTTGGAGCAGATGCTATGAACTCTGACCCGTCGAGGCCGCCACTGGGTATCTCTGCGTGGACACCCGTCCCTTCTTCCCTCCAGTCTGTGGAACGGCCCGCCCCCACCACTTCCTACGGTGTCTCCTCTGCCCGGCCCCGCAAGCACTGTTCCCTCATCAGGACCGCCCTCCTGCCCTTCCGCGTTACTTCCCGCTCCTTCCGCAGGAGCCCCTCCCGCCTCTCCCCTCCAGGCTGGCCTGTCAGCAGGCACGGGGCTTGGGGCCCAAGCTCTCGTATGGGGACTTCCCTGTGGGCATCAGTGACTGTTGAGGGGTCCCCGAGTCCTCACTCCCGCTCCTTAGCCGCCCGGGGTCTCCGTCCCAGCCCTCCCCCTGGGGCCGTTCCCGCGTCGCCGAAGCAGCATGTGTGCGGGCGTCTGAGTGGTGAACCGGCTGCCCGATGTTGCCCCCCACACGCTGTTCCATTCTGAAGCCCGCACCTCTGCTCACTTCCCTTGTGCCGGGCCGTGCCTCGCCCGCCCCTGACTTCCGGGCGCCTCCAGCCCCTACTGATCCCCGACCGCCGCAGGTGAGGACGGTTCGTCCCTGTCCCCGGAGCCCTGACACCTGTCCTCCATGGGGGTCTTTTGTGTCCCCTGTGTGCCGTGTCTGGCACCCAGCAGGTGCTCAGACATTTACTGGATGAATGTTCAAATGTGATGCCTCCAGGCGATGTCCCTCCAGGGTGGGGTGTCAGATTTGTCCCTGGCCCACCGACACGGGTGTCCGAGCCGGTCCGCCAGACTTGTTCCTTGGCACCTCGATACCACAGCCTGATGCCAACCCCTTTCGGTGGACTGAGCATGCACGCACAGGCACGCACATGCACACACTGAGCCCTGGGAGCCCTCGAGAAACCACCAAGAGAAGAGTTCTCTGTGGTGATGGAAATGTTTTATTTATTTTTTACGTTTTAATTTATTTTGAGAGACACAGAGGACAAATGGGGAGGGGCAGAGAGGGGGAGAGAGGATCCCAAGCAGGCTCCACGCTGTATCGCGGAGTTCAACGCGGGGCTCGAACCCGCGACCCGTGAGATCATGACCTGAGCGGAAATCAGGAGTCAAGAGTCGGACGCTCACCGCCTGAGCCGCCAGGCGCCCGCTGATGGGAGCGTGTGCTAGACCTGCCCCATCCGGGACGGCCACCACTAGCCACGTGGGCTGGAGGAACTGAACTTTTGATTGTATTTAACTTGTAATTAACTCGACTTTAGCCACGCGTGGCTAGTGGCTGCCAGCCGGGCAGTGCAGTTCTAGAACACTCCCCGGTCTCCCCGTTCTAGGCTCTGCGTCTCACCTTCTCCCCCCCCCCCCCCCCCCCCCCCCCCCCCCCCCCCCCCCCCCCCCCCCCCCCCCCCCCCCCCCCCCCCGATCCTGTGGGCCCCTCCCAGTGTGGCTGAGGGGACCGCTCTGGCCTGCCTCTGCCACTCTTGCCTGACAGCTTGGTTTGGACCTACCTCCCCACCCCCACTCCTACGCTGTTCTCAGACACTGTGCGTGGCCTCCAGAAGGAGGAGACAGTCCTGCTTCCAGCCAAGGCCCTGTTGGCCCGTCCTGGCTTTCCCCCGGGGGGACAGTGCTGCCCTGAGGGCTTACTGATGGCTTGGGAGTGAGGAGGGCAGGGCCGTCACATGAACGAATGCCTCTTCTCCCACAGGACCAGCTGCACCGGCTCTTGTGGGCGCCCCGGAGAGCAGGACAAGGTAGGACATTAACATATGAATAATTCTTGGAAGTGACAGAGAGGCAGACTGGGGGGGCGGTGGGATTTCATCGGTCTCATTTTTGCTTAGATATCTGGCTTAAAACGAGGCCCCCTTTAATGGAAAACAAAAGCAGCAGGCGGGAGGCTGAGATCCTTTGTATGTTTACTATGGTACAAGGTTTTCCAAACCACAGCCAGTGCCCTCTGCCACCAGCAGAAGGTTCCGGGTACGTGGTCCAAAGGACATCCCCGAACGTGACATTTAGGACGATCCATTTCTCCAACGACGACTTCTCCAAGTGCATACATAATAAATAAATAGAAAACACATCTTTGTTCGTGGCAACACCTATGAGAAATGTTTACGAACAAAACATCTAATTCCCGAAAAAGGACCAGCCGTTTCGGCAACAGGAAAGAGACCAGCATTTCAGGGGAGTGTGGCTCGCCCCAGAGAGCCTAACTCATTTGGACGCCGACAGACAGAACCGTGGGAGCGATTTTCCAGGCGGTGAGAAAACGTGTGCCACCAAGAGCACGCCGGGCCCCTGGCTCTTGCTGGCCGGCGTCGGAGGGAGAGTGCGCGCACGGACCCTGAGCTGCTGGGCGTGTGTATAACTCTGAGCATTTTCAAACAGATACACTCTCTGAAACCAACCGAACCAAAGACTGTCCACACTCCCGGCCACCGGAAGCGACCCCACCCTAGCCGGTTCACAGTGTGAGACCCTCGCGTCGACAGAGTTTGAAAAACTCAACAGAACTGCAGACGGGGACATGAGGTCACGACTCCCCTCCCCACCCATCGCCGGGAATCTGCGTGGAAGAGGTTTCTCCCGGGGGCACGGCCCCTGCCGTGTCCCACCTTCGCCTCCCAGCAGCTGGACGGACCGTGCTCCGGGAAACCGCTCTGGCAGTCGGCTCAGCCTGGGGAGGGGACCCCTCCCGAGGGCCGCGGCTGCAGAGGGGGCAGAGAAGGCCGTCTTCGAAGGAAGAGGTGCCAAGAGTGTGTGGTTGGCACAGGAAAGGGGGACATGCAGCTCGGCGTGACCCTGGGGCCCCCCGGGAGAGTGTGAACCCCAGAAGGGGTCCCCTCCCTCAGGAGCTCTCTGAGCTCCCTGCAGGGCGGAGGGTGGGCGAGGCAGACAGCTCAGGGGTCAGCGGTAGCTGTGAGCCCCCGACCCCGGCAGCCGAGCCGGCTCACCCAAAGCGTTGACGCAAGCCCGCTACTGTGCCCTGGGCCGCACCTGTGCACCTGCACTCGGGTAGCACCAGCGGGACGGCCGTGGCCACCAGGACAAGCGGGGGCCGCAGGGCCGCCCCAACCTGCGGGGCGGGCAGCGGGCCTGGAGGGAAACAGCCATCCGCCAATTCTCTCTATTCTTAGGACTTTTTCAGGGGACTCGTCCCCGTTCGGGGAGCTCCGGCGGGAGCGCCAGGGGCCGGTTGTTGAGGCAATGTGGTGTGGCGGCAGGTGCTGGGCGGGGGCCTCTCGGCCCGGCCCCGGCCTGGCCGCGTGGTTCTTCCCCATCTCGGGGTCTCACACGCCCCCTCCGTGAAAGGAGGGTCTTGGACTGGACGTACCCTAAGGTCCTCTCCGACTCTGAAACCTCGGGCTCCTGAGGTGAGAGCACGCTCCCAGGTCTCGGGATAAAGAACAAATGAGGCCCCAGGTAGGAGCTCACTTCCCTCGACTTGGTCCAGCCCGCCCTGGGGCCAGGAGGTGCTCAGTGCTCTGGGCACCTCGGCCCGGCCCGGCCCCCCCGCCCCGGCACATGCGGCCTCGCTGGGTGGGCCAGCAAGCTGCAGGCACAGGGTGACCCAGCGGTCAGCAGCTTCAGCAGGTGGGAGCACCTCCGAGCTACTGGGGGGGGGGGGGCTGCCCGAGCCCGCCCTGCAAGGTACCCACCCCCTTCCTCCTCCTCCTGCAGGCCGCGTCCTGACCCACCCGAGCACGGGGGATCCTGGCCCGGTCTTCTTCTGACCCCGCCCATCCTGCAGCCTGGGAGCCCGGACCCCAGGCCGGACCTCCCGCAGGGCTCGCCCGTCCCCCGAGGGGAGCTGGTCCCGTCCTGGCCGGCGCCATCTACACACCGGCTCCTGACCCCTCGAAGGTTGGTGTCTGCTCACGGCTCCCTGTCCCCCGAATCGACCAGCCTGCTGTGCGCGCCGGAGAGCGCGGGGTCTGTGAACGGCTGGGTCGGGGCTCCTGCCGCCAGTGCGGCTCGGGTCTCCTTGCGTGGCCCCCGCGCCCCCCCCACTGAAGAGGCACAGGTAGGAGAGAAGCACCCAAGAGGCTGCAGGAAGGAAGGTTTCCAGCACGGTCGGCTGCCCCCCCGGGGGCCTTCGGGAGACGCTGCAGTGGGGGCGGGTGGCCGCGCCAGGGTCTCTGACACCCTGCCCCCCCGGCCCTTCCCAGGGGGAGCCAGCCGTCCCGCCTGGCCCGCGGCCAAGAGTCCACCGTCCGAGTCCACTGTGGAGCGACACGAGGTGGCTGGCGTCTTCACAGTTTCTTCTTCCTCACCACGGGGATGGGCACCACTTGGAAGATTTTGGCACCGTGGTCCTCAGTGTCCAGAGTCACCCAGGTGGGCCGGAAGCTCCCTTTAAAGCCAACGAACGCCATTTTTTCTGGAAAGCAGGGGTGAGTCACATGAACAGAAATCCCAAGAGAGTGGCTCCCACCAGGGCTCCCATCGCCCTTCCCTGCAGGCATTTCCAGGCGCCCTCTCCCAGCCGCCCCGGGCTCTGCCCCCCCGGGAGCAGCTTTGCGCCCGATGACGTCATTTGCGAGGGGCACACAGGGTCTCACCCGAGCCTCCGGTCGGCCGTGCGGGGTGGTGGCCCTGCTTTGCACAGGAGGCCCCCCCGGGGCCCCGGCCGCCTTCGGGCCGAGCCTCTGATCACCAGCGAGTCCCTGTGCCTCTCTGAAGCCCAGTGTCCCCCGTCAGCCAGCGAGTCCCTGTGCCTCTCTGAAGCCCAGCGTCCCCTGTCAGCCAGCCAGTCACACGAGGGATGACGCTCAGCTACAGGACCTCTCCCAGCTCCAACATGCCGTGGCTTTGGAAGGACTCCGTCCGAGGGTTCAGAGTAAGTGGTGCAGCCAGACTAGACGTCTAGGCCCCCGGCCCCACGCAGCGAGCCCTGCGTTGCATTCGGAGCTTAACCGAGGGAGGGGCGTGGGGCTCTCTGTCCACACTCGGGATCGGCCCGGCCTGGCGGGCGGCACACACGTGCCACCTCTGGGAAGACGCCACTTAGATCACCTCACCTACGTCAGCTTTTGGCAACAGGGTCTTAGTTAAAAAGGCAGAGGCCCCAAGATGAGTCCAGGATTGAGCCCGAGAAGATACTTCTCTGTTCTTGGGGCTCTCTTTTGGCTCGAGGGAAGGGCCTTCAGGGCCTCGGGGCTTTCCCGTGGGAGCTGCCAGGAATTGACCTCCCACATGACGGGCCACGAGCTTTGATGCTCCTCACAGGATGGCGTGGCAGCTGAGCTCCGGGTTAGAAGCGTTCGGATCCAAATTCTAATCTTGGGCAAGTTACTTAAGCGTCTGGTTCCACCCCAGACGGAAGCAACGGCACCGTGACCCGTGAACGCGCGGCAATCGCAGCGAGCTCAGCAGGTGCACAGCCGAGCACCACGCGTGGACCCCAGCGGACGTTAGCGTCTGCGGGCTTGTTCCGCCTCCCTCCCAGCCTCCCCTGGGCTCCGCGGTGACGGTGACGAGGGTCTTGCTGGGCGGGCTTCCCTGTGGGGTCTGCGCTGGGCTTCACCGCAAAAGCACCGAGGGACCTCGGACAAGCCGCAGCGATGCCTCGGGCTTTCGTTTCTCCGTCCCTCCCTACCTGGGCGTACGAGTGTCCAGCCCACCAGAACATGGAGGACAAGGCAGAGCCCCGCCTGTCCCTGTAGCGGGAGCCGGGACGGGGGCAGATCAAGCCACTTTCCTGCTGATGCTTTGGTTTAACAAGGGGAGGGGGCCCGTGCTGAGTGGACGGGTGAACAACTCAGGAAGTGGCTTCCTGTGTCTGGTCACACGTTGGGAGGAGGCTGCTGGCGTGTAGGGATGGTGAACGGGCGGCATCCGGCCTGCACATTTCGGAAGGCCACCTAGTGTCGAGGACCCTGGGGTCTGGTGGGGAGCACTGTGGTCTCGGCAAGAGGTAGCAGCAGCCTGCACACCAGGCATCTGGACTTACGTGTAGACCCCTGGTATGGATCGCTTACCTTTCAACCTGAGGTTCTTATCTGCGCCGAGCTTTTCTAACACTCGGGTCCACAGGCCCCTGGAAGTGTATCGTCCCTTCGACACCACGAGCACGATGGAGCTGTACGAGAGGAGGTGTCAGAGGCCAGGAGGGGAGAGCAGGTAAGGTGGGGGCAGTCAGCAGCGCCCAGAGGCCAGGAGGGGAGAGCAGGTAAGGTGGGGGCAGTCAGCAGCGCCCAGAGGCCAGGAGGGGAGAGCAGGTAAGGTGGGGGCAGTCAGCAGCGCCCAGAGGCCCGGCTGCGGGTTTGGGGAAAGGCCACCTGTCCCTCGTGCCGAGCGGACCAGCTCTTTCCATGCTTGACCCACATCCCGGCCTCCCTCCCACACATCTGGCCGCAGTTGGCACCCGGGGACCTCCCCACACCTGCTCTCAGCTCGCTCGCTGCCTGCACGTGTGTCTGTCCCCGGAGAGGACGGGGTAGGTGCACAGAGGAGGGACCTCGGCTTGCGTTTATTAACGCGAATGCCCTCAGCCCATTGGGTTGGGACCAGATAGAAACGTGGCGGGAGAACAAGCCAGAAGCTGGGGTCACCGTGTGCTTGGGGAGCGTTAACCTCCACGTTCACGTCACTTTCTGCTCGGTTTGCACATGGGAGATTGGGGCGAGTTTACTAGGCCCAAGGGGAGTCGTGCTCGGAGGCGGGGGGCAGGGGCCTGGAGCGAGGCGTGTGCCCAGCCGGACGGGCCCCGACTTGCAGAAGCCCAGCTTGGGGGCCCGGCGAGACTCTCTGCTCCCGGCCTTGGTCGTGTTCAGGCCCACATGTTGGGAACACAGCCTCACGGTGGCAGACTCCGCGGGGCCGGGACAGACAGGCGAGGTGAGCACCTCCCCCCCAGGAATAGCAGCCCAACGGGCTCCCGGCTCACATCTCACAGGAATCCCATAACCACAGACCACAGTCCAGACGCGGGAAAACCAGACAGGGTTCTGGAAGCCGCAGTCACCCCCGTTTGTGTCCCTTCGGGAGCAGAAGGAACACCCTTCAGATGCACCGGGCTTATCAGCCCTAGGGACAGGGAGGGGAGCTGGGGCTGCCTGGGGACGAGGCCCCAGGGGACGGCAAGGTGAAGCCAGCAGAGAGAGGGAGCATCGCACACTTGTTCTCGGCACTGGGCTCGGGCGCCGTTCCCAGGAGGCCATTTCGTCATCGTTCCAGTTCGGAGGAAAAGCTCACGTCCCTTTGGCACAGCTAGGCCTCGCCGCTCGGGAGAACCCAGACAAAGGTCGTGCCCTCTAGACTGGGCTCTGGGTTAGCTCCCAGGAGCGGGACGCAGACGGGCCTCCTCGTGCGTCACAGCATCCTGATGGGGCCAGAAGCCTGCACGCTCAGAGGTGTCCCTGTCTGCCCCGTATGGGACTGTCACGGCCTGTGAATGCCTACACTCGTCAGCACAGGGTATGGTGGCAGGGCAGAGGCCGCTCCGACAAGCCACCCGGAATTCCCACCGTGCCAGGTCGTGGCCCCTGAGAGCGAGTTGTACCCCCCGTTTAGCGAGAAACGCAAAACCGAGTTAGACGTGGCCCCGACGCGAGGAAGCGCGGGCCCTCGCCCGGGAGCGGCCACGTCCCCGGGGCTGCTGAGACTCGTGTGTTAGTAGAGGCAGAACTTTGTGGTTGCGTTGGAAGAGACCTCACCAAAGAGGTGCGCGTTAGATTGGGAAGGTGCCGGGAGTTACCAGGGATTTCTAGGAAAGGGCACAGGAGGTGCTGGGGGGAATTCAAGCCAGCAGCTGGCAGGGAGGCCGGGTCAGGCTGGGGCGGCAGAGGCCTGGCCCGTCAGGAGGTTGAGCCGGAGGGCCTGCTTCGCAGCCACAGACGGGCCGGGCCGGAGGGTGAGCGGGCAGGTGGGGGTCCGGGACCCGGTCACAGAGGAGGAAGGAATAGGGGAGTCACGCAGGAAGCCCAGACCGTGGTCCAGCCGTCTGCAAGGTTCAGGCCCACGAACCGAAACACGGTGAACGGGAGGAGGGGCCGGGCTGGGAGGCGACGGCCAAGGGCGAGGTTGGGTTCCACGGGAGACTTGTAGCCCGTCAGACGTGGCCGTGCCGGGAGAGGTGTGGGCCGGAGAACTTAAGAGCCACCGGCACTTGGATCGCATCGAAAGCGTGGGCGGGGTGAGGTCATGCTGGGAAAGCGTGTCGTGGCCGGGGAACGAGGCCAGGGCCAGGCTTCCCACTTGTAAGCGGGCAGCCCGGCCGCCTCGGCCTGACCTACATTCGCTGCCCCGCGCCCGTTAGGTCGTCAGAGGCGCGGACAGACCTCGAACGCGCCCTCGGCGCCCCCAGACCGGACGCGATGGGGGGTGGGGGTGGGGGACGCGCGCAGACTCACTTGTCGGGGATGGCCGCCACGTGACTGAACAGCTGCCACGGGACGCCCTGCAGCATGGTGCTGCCGAAGCTCGTGTGGCTCACCACGTGCCCGCGGCTGCCGTCGATCGCCACCATCTGGATGCCGTCCTCGGAGCTGGGGTACCTCGTCCCGTCCACCTGCAGGCCCAAAGCAGCACAGCTGGGAGCGGGCTTGGGGCGCCCACGTGGACCCTGAAGCCGGGCGGTCCGTGCAGCCGCTCAGAGCACAAAACCCTCTCCGAGCGGCTCTCCGGGGCCCTCTGTGTGGGTGGGCGCTGGGAAAGGGACCTTACTTGGCTGCAAGGTCTGCGCGGATGCGATTAAGTTAAGGATCTTGAGATGAGGTCATCCTGGATTTAGGGCCCGTCCTAAATCCGGCGATGGGTGTCCTCGTAGGAGGAAGGAAGGGGCGGTGTGGGGCCCAGACACCCAGGGTGAAGGCCGTGCGAGGACAGAGGCTGATGCTGGGGGCGGGGGGGGGGGGGCACGTCCACAACCCGGGGGACGTCAGCAGAAGCCTCGGGCAGACGGTCTCAGAGCCTCCGGGGGGACCCGGCCCTGCCGAGCCCCCGCTTGGAGGCTTCCGTCCTCCAGGATGGCCAGAGAACAAGTTTCTTTTGTGGCGGGCAACCCTGGCTTGTGGTCGTCGGTGACAACAGCCCCGGGACATAACACCGCCTCCCCCTGCGGCCAAGCAGCGCCCCTGCAGGGGCCGGAACCACTCACCTCAATGTAAGCCGTGTCGCTCAGGAGGTGGAAGAAACGCTCCCTGGAACTCTGCATCTTCACCTCCAGGAAGCGGTCCTTTGTCTTCTGGAAAGCAAGTAAGACCGGCTGCCCTGGCTGGGTTGGCGCCACGGGCACGGCCTGACGGGGGCAGCCGCCTCCCCGCACCCCCGGCCACCCCGGGACCGGACGGGGGGGCCGAGCGGGTGTCCGGAAGGGGCCCTAACGTGACGGCCGCTCACCAGCTGGGCTCCACGGAGCTTCCTGGGCATCGGCACGTCCACCACCGCTCTCTCGGCGAACCTGGGGTAGGCGGTGGCCGTGCAGTCGCTGACGCCCGCGTTCTTGGGGATCAGGGCCTTGATCCTGATTCGCTCGCAGCCTTTCACGGAGCAGAAGGCGAACCTCTCCCTCTCGTTCTGGGCTCTCAGCTTCAGGAACAACAGCCTGCGTGCGGGGACCGCGGCCGGGCTCGCTCATGCGTTCGCCACCCTCCTCCCCCTCTGTCTTCACGTCACCTCCCAAGCCCCACGCTGGCCCCCGCGGTGAGACCCACGGGCCTTACGAGATGGCTACCAGGCCGTGTCTGCCACGGGGTCACGTGTGGTCCGAGAGAGAAACGAGCACCCGGGCGTCAAAGCTCGCAACGCCAATGGGGACCGTTTTCTGGGCACGTGCCCTTTGCCACGCTCCGCACGGGCCGTGAGTGGACACGCCATCTCGCTTAACCCTCAGACGGTCCCGTCCAGTAGGTGCCGTCACCGCCCCGCTTTCTCGGACTCCGAGCGGCTGACTGACTCGGGACCACATGGGAGGACGGTCACAGAGCCGGGCCACCCCGTCACTGTGCCTGGTGAGGGGAGCCTTCCTCACTATACTTTTCTCGAAACTGCATCTTTTCCCCGATTGTTGGACAGGACTAGACGCCGCGGGGGTGGTGCAGGGGGTCGGCTGACGAGGAAACTGAGGCACTAACTTAGGACTTGTCACCGTTCCTCCTGCTGAGAAACGACCTTCCAGGCTGACTCCCATGCCTGCAGCATTTGAAAGGCTGTTCCCGTGCCGACCCCTCTCTGGGAGCCGCCTGCGCCCGGACGGCCCGGCGAGCTGGGTTCCTGCCATGATGCCATGACCTCCACCCACCGTCGCACAGCCGGTCGTGCCAGGGAAGCACCTGGACGCGCAGAGGGGCCGATCGAGACTTCAGATGGGCCCCAGGTATCGGGAAAGCCCAGTGCTTTGGGTCCTGTAACCCGGCTCGCAGCCCCCAAGGGTGTCACCGAATTAAAGCACAGCCTAATCACCACCAGGCACTGACGGTGGGTATGGAGGTCGGCCTGCAGAGGCTGGGCTTCCCGGTCCACCCCTCCGTACCCTGAGTCTTGGGGTGGGGGCTGTGGGGCGTCCGCGATTACGCGGTGCCTCCTGGGGCCGGCAGGCACACCTGGGGACTTTGTCGGTTGGCGCTGTCCTCCAACGGTTCCATCAGCCTAAGTCTCTGTTGCCTCTTCACCTGTGGCCTTGTCTCCCCCACGAGTGGTTTAGAATTTATGTGAAAATCGGGTGCCATTTATTTCCCCCCCCAAACCTAGCATTTTACTAATGCCTCTGATTTTCAAATTCTAATTTTTCTCTCATCAAATTGATAAAACCATGTCTGAGAGAGAGAGAGAGTGCCCCTGCTAGGTATTTCCTTATCGCTGATTGCAATCAAGAGAGGGAACACGGCCATCAAGGGATCCTTTACGGCTACTCCCTAGGGGGATGGCTGTAAGCGGCCTCACCGCTCGGACATTGTTGGCATTCCGGAGGCGTTGGACTTACTCTCTTTTTCAGGGAGGGGACCGGACAGCTCCCTATTCTCCACAGACACTCCATCCCTGTTATCCCTCCACTGAGCAGCGCCTAGTGCCGTCCAGCAAAGGGTGAGTGACGGCTCTGGGGACAGGTGGACCCGGGTTCGAAATGAACCGTGACAAGGTTGTGCCGTGGCCTCTGGGCAGGACCCCGCTATTTCCTCTGTCCCTTCTTTGTCCCCTTCTGGATGAGGGATGAGGTCATCTGCTCCCCCTGGCTTGGGAGGACCCGAGGGAACGGACCGTGTCTCCTCCGTTTAAGGAAAAGCTGCTTTTGCTTTTTGCCTGAAATGGGCCTATTTCCTCCCATCCCCGTGTACATTCACGAATATTTACCCCTAGCTTAGCAGCTTGGAAAATGTCACTGGCGGATGGAACCTGAGTTCGGCCCCTGAGTCGAAGCCCCTGGGAAAGCGTTCTCCGTCAACGGCAGGTAACCCGGTGGGGGTTGGCCTGCTGGGAGGGCCAGGGACACGGCCCGGGGCCGAGCCGCCCTCCCGCGGCCACGGCGGGGGTCCTCACCCTGAGTCCTCGTCCCAGTAGTAGTGGCCTCTGCCCGTAAAGCTCTGTTCCACCTTGTCCATCTGGAGGGTCCGCACGAAGGTGCCCGTCTTGGATGTCTGCTTCAGCAGGCGGTTGTGGACGTCGGACAGAATGGAGAAGGACGTGCCGCGGGGGTAGCAGAACCCCACTCGGATCCAGTCGCCCCTAGAGGCAGGGGGGGGGGGTCAGGCCACAAGCAAGGGCGTCCGGGCCTCAGAGAGTCTGGGGCCCGCCTGGAGAGAGACCAGAGAATTCTCCCCCAGACGGCACCTCCATTTCTGCTGGGGGGGCGGGGGGGGGCGGGGCGTAACCATCCGGCTGCCAAGTGTTGGGGGCAGGGAGCGTGGCTGGCGGAGCGAGGGGCTCCCTGGGCGCCGCCCGGGCCTAGGTTGGGGTGCTGCCCTGCAGCTCAGCCCCTCCTGGTCCAGCCCGGTCTCAGGGCTCATTTCATCTCTTTCGGTGTCATTTTCCATATCTACTTGGCGTCCGTGTCCCAGGAGCACGTGACAAGTGACAGGCACAGACAGCGCCCGAACATCGACGCCGGAGGCCAGATCTGGGCGGGAATGCTGTCGTGCTGCACCTCGAGGGGACGCTGGCCCCCGCTCCCATGCGGGGCGTAGGGAGGCCCGCGGAGCCAGGATTTCTGCCCGAGCCCGGCCGCGCCCGGGGCAGGGGGGCTCCGCCCCGGGGCTCAGATTCTGGACTACTGGGTGCCCTCGGCCCCTCCGCAGGGGTGACGTGGGCCGGCCTGCGGTCCCGAGGCGTCACCGCTGCCTGGGGCTCCGTCGGAGCGGCTGCGCCCACTTACTTGTTGAAGTTGATGAGCCAGATGGCCAGCTCGGCGGGCGCCGGCTGGTCCCAGTGCACGGTGTAGCCCTTCTGCAGGGCGACCACCGGCTGGTACTGCTGGTAATGGGTGCTCCGGGCCAGGGCCCCCTCCAGGTGGAGGGGGCGGCTGGGGAAGTCGTTCTTGATGATCTTCATCCGTAGGTTGCTGGTCTTGTAGGCCTGAATGTACATCTTTTAGGACCCGAAAAGGAAACACGACAGGACAGTTACAAGGGATTATTCCAGAGCGTCTGGTTAACATCTGACAACGGGCCCCGCTTTCAAAGGAACGTTCTCGAGGAGCCCTTTTAAGGATGCGTGAATGGACGGCTGGGGGTGCGGCCATCGCCGTTCTGCGCGATCCCGCGGACACCTTCTCAACAAAGGGCTCCGTCTGGGACACAGCGGTGGAAACACGGGAGGAGTCTCCTTAACAGTCAGATGGCGGACTCCGGGGAAGGGAAGGGAGGGGACGTGCAGGGGGGAGGAGAGCGAACTGGCTAATCCTGTGCGTGCAGCCCCCTCGCCCCCGCTGCTGTCCTGCCTGCGTCTGGGAGGCAGCTTTGGGCACGTTCCTTCTCTGTCTGCCTCCCGAGGTCTGGCCCCCGTGGCCAGGCCCCGTGTCACTACGCCCTGCGCGAAGGAGTGCCGTCTTGCTTCAGAGAAGTCCCTGAAAGCAAGACTACGAGCTCTCGGGTCCCAGGGACCCAAGAGCTGCGTTGTTTTGGGCCCGCCTCGGTGGAAATCTTGGCGTCCTGCCCTGTGGCACGGCCCCTGTGCAGGTGACACCACCGTGGCCGTGGCCAGCACAGTAGCGCAAAACTGGGCACGTGGGAGGGAGGGGTGGTCTCCCCAGTAGCTTCGGCTGCCCGTGGCACGGGGCCGTCCGGAGAACCAAAGCTTTAAGGGTATGTTACAGCACGGCGAAAGCTGTAAAGGGAAGGGGGGAGATTATGAGTAATAATGAAGCAGTAGCCGGTCAGGAGAACCGGGCAGGTGCTGACAAAGCTTTTGCACAGAAGACAAGCCCCGTGTGGGAGAGACAGGGTGCGGGGGAAGATCCAGGCCTGGTTTCGCCAGCACCCTCGCCTCCCTGTGCCCACCTGGCCCTGTGGCCCCTTCCCCTCTCTGGCACCAGCTCTCTCTCCCGCCTCTCCCGGACCCCAGGCCACCTTCCGGCTCCTTTCTCACCCACCCTCCAGTCCTGACGTCCACAGTGTCCGCCTGTATGGTGGTCTTGAGGACAGCTTCTTCATACACGTCCCCTGCCGGCCCCGGGACTCCCCTCCTACTTTAATGCTGCCGTTTTCCTGGCTATCTTCCCTCTTGCTCGTTTATTCACCATCAGCCAAATAATAGCCAATGCCAGCATCGTAATAGCTAGCTGGTATTTTCGGTTCTGTCGTGTCCCAGGTGCTGTTCCCCACGACGGCCATTGGCCACATGTGGCCCCCGAGCCCCGGAAACGTGACCGGTGTGGCTGAGGACCCACCTGGGTTTTAAATTTTGATTCATTTAAACCTCAAACCCAAAGCAGTGTAAGAGATTTTCCCACTGCACGTGACTTTATCCTTTTGGGGAGGTAGGACTAGCTTTCACTTCGTCAAATCTGCATCCAAACTGAGCGGGCTCGAAGTGGAAACCGTGTCGTGGATTTCGAAGACTTAGAGGAGGAAAAATTACATCCAGGAAAAGTACCTCACTAACGATTTTTATAAATCGATTGCATGTTGAGATGATAGGATTTTGAGTACGCTAAGTTAAAATATATCATTACGATTAATTTCCCCTGTTTCTTTTTCCTTTTTCACAGGGCCTCTGGAAAATTTAGGACCACGGGGCTGGTTTGCGTTATGTTTCCAGCGGATGGGGCCGGCGACGCACTTTGCATCCGTCATATGAACCTTAGGCCTGCAATCTCAGAAGGAGGTTCGACTATTATCCTGATTTCACAGATGAGGACACTGAGATTCCAACAGTCACCCACGGGTCTGGTTCCACATGTGTCCGCGTCTTTGCACTGACTCCAGGCACTGGGGCCTGACTTGAATCCGAGCGACCTCCCAGTGCCCTCCTCCTAGGCATTCTGCTTTCTGCCTACAACGTGGTTTTCACTTTGAATTTTTGAAAATGCTACCGGGTGGGGAGGAGAAAGAAAAAGGAAAAGAGGAGGAGGAAACCTGACTCTCTCTCTGATCGGCATGGAGCCGGGCATACGGCAGGCGCTCGCTCCTGCTGAGGGGCTGGTGACACCAGGGGTGCCCTTGCTTCCCCACCTGTGCGTAGCGCCCGCTGCAGATGGCCCCTCTCCAGTCGGGGACGTTGATGCAGTCCGGGTGCCGGACCAGCCAGTTGTCGTCCTTGGTGAGGTAGGACCCCGGGTACTCGGACACAGAGCCGTCGACATCATGGAACACGGACGTCTTATCCCCATCCATGTCCAGCTGGTTGAACCAGGGCCCCGGCTCTCCGAAGAACACTCTGGAAGTAATCTAAACAGAGCGCCGGGAAGTGAGGCTGGGCCGGAGGTGAAGGGAGACTGCAGCCCGCTCACCGGCCTCCACTCCAGACCCAACGCATTCGTTTGGCCTCTGCTCACACGAGGCCTGGCTGCTGTGGGTGACCCTGGAGAGTGCTCTGAGGTGCGGGCTCAAAGCCTGCAGAGAGGAGGGGGCACAGGAGTGTGTGTGTGTGTGCGCGCGTGCACAAGTGTGAGAGGGGGAGAGAGGTGTGTGCATGAGAAAGCACACACACGTGGGGCAACGTGTGAGAGAGGACCGTGTGCTGTGTGTCTAAGAGGGGGGTGTGTGCACCTGTTTGAGGAGGACAGTCTGTCGACACGAGCCCGTGGCGGTCTCTGTGACTGACCTCCCCCAGGCCTCGGTGGCCTGAGTAAAGAAATGAAGTCACAAGTTCTCATGCCTTTCCCTTCAGCCCGCCGGCGCGAGGCAGACGGGCAAAGGGCAAGACCAGAGGGGAGGAGAAGGAAGAAAGTTCTGGGGGATCCAGAGCCCAGACAAAGCATCCCAGGTCCCTCCCAGCCTCAAAGTGCCACCCTCCGTCCCGCCCTCCTCACCCCCAGCTCTTCATTGGCACCTGTCTGTGCCCAGGAAGACCCCATTTGTGGTGCCCTCTCAGAGAGACATGAGCGCCTTGGACACCCTGGGATTGGAGATTAACTGACCAACCCAGGTGGCCCTGTCAGAAGACTCCATGTTCAAAACCAAGGCCTGTGGAGAAACAGCCCCAGGACCTTGCGTCTGGAGGGAGGCTGTGCTGAGTCTCTGGGGGTTCAGGGCAGGGTGAGGGCAAGTGGGACGCAGCCAGACCCGACCTGTAGGGCAACCTACACTTGTACTTTTCCAGCTTGGATGCAGACGGGCTGGGGCGCGGCCCAGCCTGCTTGGAGGAAGTCGTTCGCTCCCTGCGGTGGTGGCAACGGCTCAAACTCCAGCCCCGGGGGACTTGTGAATCACCACCCGAAGTCTGGATTTGCCCAGAGCCTGCCCCAGCACCTCACTCACCGGGACATCCTCAAAGGCAATGTTGGTCACATTGTTATGGGGGCAGCTCTGCCAGGCGTTGTTCAGCCGGAAGGCCAGGGCACTGGTGTGCCGGCCCTCCAGGGCCACAAACTTGCGGAAGGTGCAGTTCTGGATGTTGATGGGGCCGTCATAGAACTGAATTCCTCGGATCGGAAAATTCCTACAGAGTTAAGGAAGTGAGAGGTCAGCCTGTTGGCCACGTTACGCCACCGAGTTGTTTGCACCCTTCAAGGCGATGGAAACACAGACTTTCTGGGTAAACCGTCCTGATCCCCACCTCCTGCCACTCCTTGCTGCAGGGCATTATTGATTCATTCATCAGTTCATGAGAAAGTATTTATAGACACGGTAAATGTCAATAAATGCTAGATGACTTGGAAGGTTGGATGGATGGATGGATGGAAGGAAGGAAGGTTGGATGGATGGGTAGATGGATGAAAGGAAGGAAAGAAGGAAGAATGGATGGGTGGGTGGATGGATGGATGGAAGGAAGGAAGGGTGGGTGGATGGATGGATGGATAGATGAAAGAGAAGGAAGGATGGATGGGTGGATGGATGGAAGGAAGGAAAGAAAAGGAAGGAAAGAAGGAAGAATGGATGGATGGATGGATGGAAGGAAGGAAGGAAAGAAAAGGAAGGAAAGAAGGAAGAATGGAAGGGTGGGTGGGTGGATGGATGGAAGGATAGATGGAGGAATGGATGGATGGATGGAAATGTGTTTAGTTGCTGGCTTGGGGGTTGGGGAATCGTCCTCTATTCAAACACTTGCCCCAGTTTTTCCATCCTGTTAAGAGTCATTGGGTAAATACCATAAATACTCTGTAGAATGCCAGTATTGTGTCCCTTGGGAGACTAGAGCCATTAGTCATTATTTAGTCTCAGTTGCCATAACCATTTAATCAGATTAAGACCCAAATGGGTTTCCTCTGAGTAAGCCTTTCAATTGTGAGTCTGTTGGGTCTGGAAAACAGGCGAGGGGGAAGACCGAACGGAAGGGGATGATGCTGTAGCGAGATAACGCGCGTGACCTTTCAGAGCATGTAACCCTACAGGAGCGGCAGGCCCCGCTGGGAAGGCAAGACTGTGGGCTGTCAAAGGACCCCAAGAAGGCTCCGATCTCCAGGAGTCAGGGAGAGGATGGGAGGCGGAGGTAGAAAGGACCGGAGAACGGGCAACTTGGCTCAGCAGAGGGCGGGGACTCAGAGACTCCTCTCCTCTGCCCTCGGACTCCTGCACGGGGCCTGGCAAGGGCCAGCTGGGCTTCTCGGTGACCCTGAATCTAGGCCGGTTTGTTCTGGAAGCCCAATGTGCATGGTTCTGCTGGTATCTGTGCCTCTGGGCCAGGTCCCCTCCTTCCACAGCTGGCATGAAGGAGGGAGGGCAGAAAGAGGGAAAGAAGCATAGAGAAGGGTCTGTCCCTGGGAGGATACACCGCAGCCCCCCGTCTTCTACCTGGGGCTCCCCTCCCCACATGCAGGTCCCCCGGGAAAGCCCGGATCACACCAGCCTTGGTGTGTGCCTTCAGTCGACACCAAGGACTTCCCGCGTTTCTGCATCTTTAAAAGCAGTCGATTCGCGTTGGTGCCTTGAATCCTGGTTCTCAGGGGGTGCCTCCGGGCACTGTTCAAGTTAAGGCATCTTGGGAACCAGCCACTCTTACTGGCTGTGTATGCAAAGCGTATGCTTACTTTTCATCTAAGCCCAACCCAGGACCATTGCGGACGAATCCCTCGTGACCAGGAGGACACGGTCCCTGCTCACAATCGCCGCGTGAGGGACTTGCCTGGTTCAGCAGAACTGTCGGGCCTCCATAAACAAACTCAGCCCTGAAAGTCATCAGAACATTCCGGCCCCGGAGGGCTGGTAACTCTCAGCAAAAAAAGGCCCAAGTACGCAGATCCAGAGTTACTCATAAACACCATCCAAAGGGGCTGGTCTATCGCTGCGACCAGAGACCAGGGCTCCCAGACCACTTGCGCCAAAGGAGGCCGTGGTTCTGTCCGCAGAATCTTTGCAAAGGCGCACGTCCACTGGGGTGGGAGCTCCGGGCCCGTGTCCTGCCCACAGAGGCAGGGATTATATTTCCCCGGAGAAAGGCTGGGGGGAAGCTCTGGGGGCAGGAGGGCTCTCGGGGAGCAGACCCCCGTGCGTCTGCCCGGCTCAGAGCCTGGCCGTCGGGTTTGGGTTCACGTCTGAGCAGAATCACCATCAGACGGGGGACAGACGTCTCAGACGGGGGACAGACGTCCTCACACCGACCCAGCTGAGGCTCCCTCGGGAACTGACCAAGCCCCTCTGCTCTGTGAACTGGTCAGCTCTCCCGGTCCCCCCTCCTCCAGCCGTCTGGCCAGCCTCCCCCCGCTTTGCCTGAAACACCTTCTGCAACAGAGAGCCCGGGACCCCTCAGGACAGCCCTACGGTTCTGCTGACGAACAGGCCTGGCCGTCAGACAGTTCTTCCCGCACTAAACTCCTTCTAACCGTGGGGCCCATGGGGAATGAGTTCCGTCTTGTAAGCGTCTGGAAGCCCCGACCACGTGTGACGTCGCCTCCCGTGCTGGTCCCCCTCGTCTGACCCCTGAACTCCTGACCGGAGTTCCCAGTCTGCGTGTGACACAGCGCTGGGCTCTGTCACCTTCCTGGGTATCGTCCTCCAAGCGTGCTTTGGCCCATCTCTCTCTCCCCCGACCCCAGAAGTGGGTGCGATGCTCCGAGTAGGGTGCTATCAGAGGAACCCCCGGCCGTGGACCCCAGACACCGTAGCCCTAGAACCACCCCGTGCATCTGGACCATCAGGTCCCCCTGCCGACTGCCATTCGACACTGAACGCTTGATTTCTCTCTCCCGTTCTAGACCTCAGCCCACCGCCGGCCAACCTCCCTTGTTTCAGTGACTCCTCTGACTGGTAACTGACAGGGGGGTTCACAGTCGACAGGCGGAGATCTCCCACGAGCATCCTTCCGTCTGTGGCTGCCACTCGGCTTAAGGCACGCAGGACGAGGAAGCCTCCGCGGCTGCAAACCTACTGGCCTATAGGGAGGGTCCTCCCGCTGTGGTCCAGGCCGCCGGGGCCCCAGATCCTGTTGTCCATCATCTCCGTCCCCACGTTGCCACTCTCGCCGACGAACAGGCTGTTCTTGATCTCCTGCTTGGAGCCATCATCATACGGGAAGGTCCCGCCGCTGTGGGGAGGAGGCGTCTGGAATGAGCCGTCCGCAGCCGGCTTCCCGCACAGGGCTCGGCACGAGGACAGCTGCTCTTACCTGGCCAGGGTCAGGCCGATGCCGTTATCAGCGAACCTGGGGACGAGAGCGGACGGTCAGAGCCTGCCCTTGCGCCACGGCCAGGGACGTGGCCGAGGGCGGGACGCTTCCCTGTCCCTGGCGTCACACGTGGATACCGTGTGGGGAAGGGGCTGCGGGCTCTCCCACCCTGCGCGGCAAGCTCGCCTCCCGCTCGACGTCCGCTCGCGGACAGTGGCCTCCAGCATCGCCCCCACGCTGCTGACTCCAGGGCTCGTGGGAGGTTGGATCAGGGGGACGTGAAGGACCTCGCCACTCTCGGGGCCGGCCCCGGGTGACGGCGGGGTACGTGCGGGCGGGTTGCACTCCCCTTAGCCACGCCCACTCCCATTTCAGCCACAGCGGGAAGGACAGACGGACGGCTGGTGCCACGTCTCCCGGGGAGGCAGGCAGGCGCCGGCCCCGGGGCCCCGGGGGGCCCGGGAAGGGCGGGACCCGGTGTCACAATTGCGCTGTGGCCCTGCTTTGGTGTCCCAGGAGTTGAAATTTCAAGCCCCGGTCCAACCGTTTCCTAGTTGTGTGACCTCCCGGGAAAGTCACTGAGCTCAGCCTCAGTTGACCATCTCTAAAAATGGAGATAATTTGCATCTTTGAGAAGCACAGTGAGGAAGGAAGGCAAATGAGGATGCTGCACGCAGCAGGTGCCTGGGACATGCTGGCCTTCTCTTCCTTCCCTCCTTCCGACGACTGGCTCCGTGGCCCGAGAGAGCCTCACCCCGTGGCAAGTACGACCCCCAGTACCCGGCATGTGTTGTTTTCAGGGGTCTCGGGGGTGGGGGCGGGTCGCTGCCTCTGCCTGGCCGGGGACTGATCAGAAGGCCGACGTCCGTGTGCCTGTTTCCTCCCTGCCCCGCTCTCCCCTCCCCCATGCGGGGGAGGCACCCCCCACCCCGTCCTCGTGTCAGGACCCCGTGCCCGGTCCTCACCGGCAGCTGTCCAGCCACACGTCCCCGCCGCGCAGCCAGGCCCCGTGGTCCTGGTTCTTGTAGGCGGTGAAGTGTTTGATGATGGCCGGCTCCCGGGGCTTCAGCGGGTCGGCATCCTGATGAGGGCTGTACCTGGAGCACGCCACGGGGAGGGCACAGGTGGCCGTGTCGGGGGGGCGCCTCAGCCGACCCCCCTCTGGGCCGAGAGCTTCTCTCCGCACACACAGAAGCAAGGAGTCCTTCCTCCAGGGCCCCAGCCCCACCCAGGCTACAGACAGGCCACTGCTCTCGTCCGTGGGCACCGAGGAGCCCCCACCCCACCCCGCCCGGGGGGGGGGGGGTGTCCAGGCACAGCGCGAACTGGCGGGGCCCCACCCCGGTGTGCGGCATGGCCCCTGGAAGGAGAGTGAGCTGCCCAGCGGCCTGGTAACCTGGGGGGCCCTTGGCCTAAAGCCTCTTCCGGAATCCAGCTCGTTGGCTACAAAACGGGGCACGGAGCCCAGCTGCTCAGTGTGTCCGGACCAGCAAAAGCCACCCATCGGCGTTATCACGGACCCTAGTGCCACCCACTTCCGACGTAGACCGACGCCTCGGTCTCTAAAGGGCGCTGGTGTTTCTAATACCCTCGAGGTGTCGATGGCACCCGTGGAAAGCAGCCGCTGGCCTTCGGCTGAGCTCTGGATTGTTCTGGATTGCTTTGTGGGCACAACCCGCACGTCCCTTTAGACCTCGGCCCAACCCAGTCCTACCGACCGTGCAGGTACTGGCTTTGCTGAGGGATCCAGGAACCTCTAGAGATTTCTGTTTCCCTTCGGCTGCTGTAGCATAAACCCTAATTCAGTCTTCGCCCCGCTCGGGCTTTCCGCATCGGACCCCCAGCAGCTAGCTCACGGTCCAGGACGTAGAAAGTGCTCACTAGACACTGACGAGTGAGTGAGCGAACGAGCGGACGAACGAACGAATGAGTGGAGAGGATGGGGCTGGGTCAAGAGGTCAGCAGGGAGGGAGTGCGTCCCCACGGGTCATCTACCTGGCAGAGATGATGGACAGGAAGGGCCGCTTGTCCTTGGCAGAGGCCTCCGTAGTTTTGACCCCGTTGTCAATGATCATGCCCGCCTGCGGGGGAGGAGACGGTCAGGGACGCGTCCACGGCCACGGCAGGTGGCAGGCACCTCGTCACGCCACGCACACTCTTAAACGTTCCAGTAACGCCGGCTCTGCTCTCAGGACGCATTAGTGGAGGCAAGGGGTCTGCAGTGAGGGAGGGGAGGAGCCCACGCTTCTGCTCTGCTCAGGGCGAATCTGAGGTGTTCACGAAGGAACCAAGAGGTCTGGGGGCTAAGTGTCTTGTCCAGGGCCACGGAGCTAAGTCCGTGACCAGAAGTCACCTTGCTTTGGGCGGTTACAAGCCCAGGCCCAACGTCAGGGGCTACGGGAAGTGTGTCTGGTGATTTAAAGGAAACACTGCACTTGAGCCCCCTCCCCTGGGGCAGGGGTCTCGGTTCCTCCCACTGGACTCTCGGCCTCCAGGGAAGGCCCGAAGGCAGGTTCCCAGGTTCCCTTCTTGAGTAGCTGAGGCCACTCTGGCTAGAACATTCTTCAAGGGACTGACAGTGAGGCAGTGGTGGCGTGAGTAGAACATGAGGGGCTGGATCCCCGCTGCTCGCTCATGGGCCGTGACCTTCACCCTGCAAGCCTCAGCTGCGGCCTCCACAAGCCGGGCCACGAACACCGATTTCAGAGAATATGGCGGGAGGCTCGGTGCTGGCCCCGGTGGACGCCCCATACCAGGACCCTCGCTCACTGGGCACAGGGTCAGGGCTCACTGGAGGGGCACCGAGACTGGGGGCCCTCACCCACTGGTTACGGGGTCAGGCCTCGCTCGGGGGGCACCAAGACTGGGGACCCTCGCCCGCCGGGGGCAGGGTCAGCGCTCACTGGAGGGGGCACTGTGCCCGGGGACCCTCGCCCACTGGGCACAAAGTCAGGGTTCACTGGAGGGGCACTGTGCCCGGGGACCCTCGCCCACTGGGCACAAAGTTAGGGCTCACTGGACAGGGCACTGTGCCCGGGGACCCTCGCCCACTGGGCACAAAGTCAGGGTTCACTGGAGGGGCACTGTGCCTGGGGACCCTCGCCCACTGGGCACAAAGTTAGGGCTCACTGGACAGGGCACTGTGCCCGGGGACCCTTGCCCACTGGGCACAAAGTCAGGGTTCACTGGACAGGGCACTGTGCCCGGGGACCCTCGCCTGCTGGGCACAGTCAGGGCTCACTGGACGGGGCACTGTGCCCAGAGACCCTCATCCACTGGGCACAAAGTCAGGGCTCACTGGGGGCGGGTACCTCACCCTGCCACCTTCCCCAAGGCCCGCCCCTCCTCCTGTGCCCCTGAGTCCTTGCCTACTTCCTTGTAGGAAACCACTGTCCCTCACAGACCTCCCTGCTCTGACCTCTCCAGGCCCACCGCCCAGCTCAGGGGACGGCTTCTGGAGGACAAGGTCCTGACAAACGGCCCACACGTGCTGTGTCCTCTCGGCTGCCCACACGGCACCCCTGGCCGCTCCTGCGTGGCCCACGACGGCCTCAGAAACGCCTGCTCTGTCAGGGGGACACTGATGACTGGCAACTCTTCCTTCTCAGCTCCCTGGGGTGTGCCCTCTGCCCGTGCCCCCCGCACGCCTGCAGGCCCCTCTCTGGCCCCACCGCCCGTATAAGCACAAGCCGAGTGTGAGAAGGTTTCTCTTCTCACAGTCTTCTCCCCGGTTGACCTTTTTTAAACCCTGCCGTGTCCGTTCCCCGCCCCCCCCCGGGGCCTCAGTTTCCTCATCTGCACTATCAGGGACTGGACAGAAGATCCGGACACGGGGCTCTGTCCACGCACCGTGCCAGCGCCCCCAGCACCACCTGTGTCCCCAGGGCGGCTCCCCGGTCCCAGCCTGGCTCCCCAGCTCCGCGTCCCACGGCTCTGGTCTCTGTGCCGTCCTGGGTGGGCGTCCTCCACACCCTCGGGGCCCCGGCCCCTTCCTTGCGCCTCACTCAGCAGCGTCTGGTTTCCCCCCCGCCCCCCACACCCCCCGGGCTCTGTGCGGAAGGACCAGCCCGCTTCCTGGAGCAAAAGCCAAGGGGACGGAGGAGAGGGGCCCGTGCCACGTCTCCGTTCCTTCAGAAGCGCGTCCTGACTGCGTCCGGCGCCCAGGCCGGGCCAGCCTGTCACAGCCGGCATCGCGCCCGGCCTCCAGGGGGGCAGCGGGCCTGCGCTCGGGTGTCCCCCCGCCGTCAGCCTGCAGGAAGGCACATCCCGCCTCTCTTCCCGGCTCTGACCGGGGGCCGCGTCGTGTGGCAGGAGTGGCCACGGGACATTGTCGCTAAGAAGGCCGCTTTGTTTCCTTCCAGACCCGCGTCAGGAAGGCGGCTGGTGCCCGGCCGGAGCCCGGCGGCCGTCCGGCCCTGGCGATGTGAGGGCCGGGGGAGGGGGACCGGCGGGAGGCCGGGGGCGCGCGGTCTGGAAGGACTTACGCGGTAGTTGGAGTGTGCTCGGTTATTGTGGAACCTTCCCAGCGGGATGTGCTCGGAGTAACCTGGCGAGTACGTTCCCACCGACGGGCCCGTCGGAACGTGGTGAAAAATGAACCAGAATCCGGTTTCCTGTGGGAGGAGGGCACCGGGGGGGAGAGCCGCCGAAATCAGCCCAGCACACCCCTGGTCGGGGCCGCGGGCTGGCGCCAGCCCCCCACGGGCCCCCTGCCGCCCTCCCCCAGACACATCTCCGGGAGACGGTCCAAACTCTGGCAGATGCGTTTCGTGGGGCCCACCCGGGCTGTGCCGACCCTTCACAGGGTCCCGCTCGATCGGCCGTGGGCTCCAAGCGGCTGGATTGCAGAGTCCCCGAGGGGAACATCCCGTGATGTGCTTGGCCCCTCTCATCTGGCAGCTGGGGAAGCCGAGGCCCAGAGACGGCACCTGGCCCGCTCGGGGTCCCCCGGACGGCGAGCCGCAGGGAGGAATGGCCGTGTAGACGGAGTGCCGTGTTTGGGTCCCACGCACGCCCCTGGGCACGGCAGCGCTCCCTGCCTCGGTTTCCCCACCCGCCACATGGAGGGTAGTGGCGCCGGCCTCGGAGGGCTGACGCGAGAATTAAACTACTTCGGCTTGGAGCGCTGGTGTGCCAGGCACCGCCCAGGCTGCACCCATTGGATCCCACGAGGAGTCGTTTCGATAAAGGGCTTTGATCGCCAATATGACGCAGCGACGGAGCCATCCGTCAAAAGCAAGTCCGTCCGCCGCCAGTCTGGTTTTTACGTCTCCGCCCCAGCGGAGCCTGAGCTGGGGCCCCGAACCCACACTCCGGGCTCATCCCCGGCCGCCGCCGCCTCCCAGCCCCCCACCTTCCCTTCTGCCCGGCCCGGGACCCCTTGCGCTCACCTCGGAGCCCGCGGCCGCACAGTTGATGAGGTTGTTGTTGGGGTTGGCCATCCAGAAGGTGGACACTGCGCTGCAGGGGGGGGGGGGGAAACGGAGATCGCGCGGGGTCACGTGACTGGCGGCCAGCTCCTGCCCCCCTCGTCAGACACTCGAGGAATCCTTAATTTACGATGAGACTCGCTTTTCTCGTTCGAGTGCGGTACATCTAAGCGCCTCACGTGCTCAGAATTTCCAGGGGGCCATGGCCCCGTGGGGCGGAGGCAGACCAGAGGTCACGAGTGCCCGGGAGAGGGGCCGTTACTAAGGGGGAGACCCCGCACCGGCGGGCGGGTCACACGGGAACCCCCGTCTGCCGGTGCCCACGGCCACACGCCCTCTCACGGGAGCGCCGTGTGACGTCGGCAGAAGCCGGAGGACAAGAACAGAGGTTCTCTGATGGACGTGAGGCGAGCTGGGGAGGTACAGCACGCCCTGCCCTCTGCACCCGCTGACCCCTGCGCCCTCTGCACCCCCTGCGCCCTCTGGCCGCGAGGCTGAAGACACCAGGTGGTGAAGGGCTGGCAGGTGCAAGCTTCCCAGAAGCCCCAGGGTGCAGAGGTCAGAGGCCGCCTGGGGCGGGGCGGGAGGGGGGGGTGCGTGTGGCCTGGAGACGAAGCCACTCACTTGCAGTCCTGCCGGGGCTTGGGGACGTAGCCCGGGTACGAGTCTTCCGTGATCATCCTGCACATCTTGCTGTCCCGGTCGGAGGGGAGGAGGGTTCCAGACTTGACCAGGAGGCCCAGACAGTGGTCAAAGGTGTTGCGTTCCTCCGGCCCGTCCTCCGTGAAGAAGCAGTGGCCCAGGGAGTTATAGCCCACCACGTCCTTGACCTGCAGGGGCCAAGACAGGAGGGGACACGTCGCCCAGCGTCCAGCTGCTCATCAGGCACACGTGAGACGCCGCCAGCCGTACGGCCGGTCCCGCTGGGAGCAGGGGAGGCGTGGGGAGGGGGAGGGACGAACGGCGACTTCGAAGCCCCTTCCCGCTGGAGGTGCTGCGGCCGAGGCTCCGCGGGGCGGGAGGGGACAGGGTGTCAGAAGTGCGTCCAGGAGGAGGTAGGGACAGGTCACGTGACCCCGCCCTGGCGAGAACGCGGCGGGCCCCCGGCCCACAAGGACGGCAGGCGAGGTCCGGCACAGGAAGGTAGGGGGAGCGTCCCCGGGAGGCAGCCCGAGAGCCAGGCCAGGCCGTGCCCTCACCCGGGGCCCCGAGCCAGCCTCACAGCCCAGGAGGCACAGCCCGCGACACCTGCAGACTCGAGGGCCAAGAACCAGAAAAGCGTGCAAACCCCAGCTCGTCAGAACCCATCTTGGAATCCCGGAGTCAGCGGGGGGCGAGGGGCGCAGGGGGGAGGAGGAGCGGGAAGGCCGTTCTCAGGCCCCGAGAGAGCCGGGATGGTCCCAGGGCATCTGTCACACAGGCCCCCGGCCCCCGGTCCCCTTGCCCGCCGCAGATGAGCCATTCCAGCTCTGCCATCTCGGAGGCCCCTTCTGGGCCTGAACCCCGCTAACATATCAGCCTCGGAACCAAGAGATCCTCAGGTGGGCCTGAGCCCCAGCTCCCTGCCCGGCGCCAGTCGCTCACAAGCATCTCTGGCAGACGGGCTCTGTGCTCCCCCTCGAATGCCCCAGAGACGGGACGCTCACCACCTCACGAGGCAGCCTGTCCACGGTGGGACCCCCAGGACGGCGAGAAGCACCTCGTTCTTCTTAGCCGAGACCTGCCGGCCTCACCCCCACCCTGGGGCCTGACCGCCCAGTGGCGTCACCCGACGAGGACGCTCCTGCCTCCCTAGGACTGTTCCACTCACACCTGTTAAGTACCTACCGCCAGGCCCGGCCCGGAACATCCACACACCGTCCAGACACAGCTCCCCCCGCAGTACCGGGCACAGTTCGAGGGGCCGGCCCGTACTTGGTCGGATGTTTAGCGGCAACCCTGGCCTCCGCCCCCGATGCCGACAGCACCTCCTCAGAGTGACAACAGGGGCGCCTGGGCGGCCCGGTCGGTTGAGCCTCCGACTTCGGCTCGGGTCACAATCTCTCAGTCTGTGGGTTCGAGCCCCGCGTCGGGCTCTGTGCTGACAGCGCGGAGCCCGGAGCCTGCTTCGGATTCTGTGTCTCCCTCTCTCTCTGCCTCTCCCCTGCTCACACTCTGTCTCTGTCTCTCAAAAATAAATAAACATTAACAAAAAATTTTTTAAATGTCTCCAGGCTCATTGCCAATATTGCACTGGTGTGTGTGTGTGTGTGTGTGTGTGTGTGTGTGTGTGTGACAAAACTGGCCTGACTGGGATGCACAGATCGAGGGTAAATACCCCAACTCCCTCCCAAGTCGTTGACAAAGCCTGCCCATTCCCATTTTTAGGCAACCATGCTCTGGAAGCATCCGGAACGGGGACCCTTTGTGTCCTTTTAGTCTTGCTGAAACCTGGCACGATTCTATGATCACTGTTTGCAGTTCTTGGCTTTGTCGTGTTTTTAGAGGTAGGGAAAGTGAGGCTCTGGGAAGTCAAGTGATTTGCCCAAGGTCACAAGACCCACGTGCTCAAGGTCAGGGCTGGAACCCCGGTTTTCTAATTGTGTCCATTCACCCCAAAGGGGAGGATCCGCCCTGTTCCAGGAGAGCTCTGTTCCCTCAAGCGTCCGTCCCTAAACTCTGGCCACTGGCAAGGGCGTGGTCTTGAATCCCATTCGGTCCCTCAATGAGCATTTTGTAAACACCAAAGTCATCCAGTGGGACTGCTTCCTCTCCTCCCAGTGAGCTCTGAAAGCGTGTTATAAATAGCCTGGAAAGACAAGGACGGGAGGAAGAGGCAAGGAGCTGGGAGGCATCTCAGAGCAAGTTCCGGGCCTCAACTTGGCAAGGAGGGCAAGATGCCCAGGGAAGGGGCGGGGGGGGGGGGCGGCGGCTCCCAGGGGCTCATGAACCTCGGGCTGGAGCCCCGCTTGGATCCAGGCCCCCTGCCTCCCACCCGAGGCTCTTCCAAAATCGTAAGCCCCCGCCTGCCCCACCGTCTGATCACACCTTGCGTGGCCCTTCTCTGAAGGAAGTGAATGGTGGATCAGGGACATTCTAATCCTGACCAGTGCCCCAGGGAGAACTCCCTCCAAGCCCCTTGAGGTGCGCCACGGAGAGAAAAGTCCCCATCGAAAGGAGGAACAAGGACTATTTTTTGGGTGTCAGGTATCTTACAGACAGTATCTCACTTAATTCTTATGAGAACATCATTCCCTCTCACCCAATGACACTGAGGCAGAGAGTTGCCCAAAGCCACTTTCCCTTCAGGGACAGAACTGAGACCCGATTCTCCATCTGCCTGATCCTATAACCTGTGTGCTAATCGGCTGTCTGCACCCCAGGCAGAAAAAACCCCCCTCATCCCGTGTTGCGTTTCTTTCTCCTTATCGGGGTGGCAGGGGGAGGGCGGTGAGGGTGGCGTGGGTGGTCCAGGCGACAGCACGGGACGGGGGAAGCAGGTGCTGGGTGGGGAGTAGAAGGCACAAGTTTCCGCCACAGACTTGCTGCGCCCGGCCCGGGAGCCCCTGGTGTGACAGGTGCCTCCCAGAGCCTTCTGGCTCCTGGGTCTACGATCAGTCTGCCTTAGAGCATTTCCCAGGATTAGATATTTACACCGTGACATACACAGAACTGGAGACAGAAGACGGGCAGACAGGTAGAAAAATCGGGAGGCTGGAGCCGCACGTGCAAACACACGCGTTCAGATTTGCAGGAGGGCACCACGTCCCTGCGCACGCTAATCCAATAACGTTTACGTATTTCTGAGACAGAGAGAGACAGAGCATGAACGGGGGAGGGTCAGAGAGAGAGGGAGACACAGAATCGGAAACAGGCTCCAGGCTCCGAGCCGTCAGCCCAGAGCCCGACGCGGGGCTCGAACTCACGAACCGCGAGATCGTGACCAGAGCCGGAGCCGGACGCTCAACCGACCAAGCCCCCCGGGCGCCCCCTTCCGCAGTATTCTCTTCTACCAACTACACCCATTCCTTCCTTCTCCTGGACATCACCCCTGTTGACGGTTGCCAGTCCTGAGAGGGATTCCTGAAAGCCCTTTTTAAAGTCTTCAACCATCGTTAGGTGGGGCTTCACCAAAATTTCTCAGCCCTCAGGGGCGGCTTCAGTAAAAATGACCATTTAATCTGCCGTCTGGCGTTACAGCAGAGGGAGGCGCCGGGAAGGAAGCTGGGAAAACGGGTACAAGGAGGCGCGTCCCCGGGCAAAGCCGCCTGCCTACAGCAAGAGAAAGAAGCGGCCGTCGGAGACAAGGAGACGCGAGTGGAAACCGGCCCTGCTGATGCCGCCGTCCCGGGTACATGTGACACAGTTCGTTGTAGTGAGAAACTTGCGGCAAATACGATCATATTAAAAGAAAGACCGGGATTCCCAGGCTTCCGCCGCTAATCGTGTGTGTTTTTGAGCCACCGGAGAAAAGAGGCCCGGTGTCGGCGGTAACTTGCTTCGCAGTGTCGTAAGGAGCGTCGGGACACGCGCACGAAGCCGGGAAGGAGGCAGGACCCCGTCGCCCTCCGTCCGCCTCGCCAGGAAAGGACCGAGGCCCGGAGCGGGAGGCAAGGACAGCGGCCGTGGCCCGCTTTCGGTTGCTTCCTGCGCTGACCGGTGGGTGGGGCGGCCCTCCCTCGTCCCCGACCCGTCGGCAGAAGCCCCGGCCAGGAAACTCGTGGGGGAAGCAAGCAAGGCTTCCTCACGTGGGCTCAGGAGCGGCCAAGTTCAAGAAGCGGCTGAGACTATGAACTTGAGAGACCGGGGAGAGGGGAAACCAGGAGACACGCACGCTCGCCCGTGAGTCCCAGAGCTGAGGTGGGGACACAGGGCAGGGGGCTCGTGCCAGGGGCGTCCAGGGGTGCCCCGGCCATCGGCAGAAGGACACAGGACGGCGTGTCCCTAAGGCTGGAGGGCTTGGGGGGGGCGGCACGGGGCACGGCCAGCAGACCCAAGCCGGGGGCGTCCCGGCTGCTCCCGGAGGCATTTACACCAACGACGACACATTGCGAGCAGGGGACGAGGTGGGGAAGCGGGGAAGGACAGATTTTCTTCCCCACCCCCACTCTTCGCCCCAAAAACAGGGGAGTCGGGGGGCGGTGGGGGGACGAACAGAATCCATATGGGCGTCTTTTCTACCTTCCTCAAAACTACTGGAAGACATTCATTGTTTCCACGAAGGAAAGGTGGGGGGGTCCCCCGTGTCCTGCCCCGGAGCTCAGAAACACACACGAGGACACGGTGGGAGCCCCCCGCAGGCCCCCAGGTACCCCGCGTGCGGACACCTTGCAGGACGGCCTTCCCCTGAGCGCCGGCCTCGCCCACACGGTAAACCGCTCACGCCGAGACGAAGCGAGCGAACGTCAAATGCCGACGGAGAGGGTCCGGCCCCCTTCCGACGACGCGGTGCGGCTCCCAAACCCCAGCCCCCCTCGGGGGGAGGAACGGGAAGGGCTCAGGGAGTCAGAGGCCTGCGCTTTGTCCGGGTTTGAGCCACGGCGATTCGGTTTCACCGTGGAAGGGCCACACGGGTCCGTGGCTCCGGATGGCACCCGGGGGGCTGACGGCTGCTGCCTCCCAGTCTGGTGGCCGGCGTCCCCGGGTGGGCAGACGGAAGGACGGCCGCGGGGCGGGACCGCAGGGTCTCCTGCCTCCGAGGGGCTGTCCGCGGCTCTGGCTCCAGAAAGCCTTCTCTGCCGCGGGGGCAGCTCCCCGCCTGCATCCCTGCTCGGGCCGCTTGCCCCGCGGCTGCCTGCCGAGGCCTCCGCCCCCCTCACCGCTGCTGGCCCTGCGTCCCCCACCACTGCCTGTGTCGGCCGAGACCCGGGCTCCGGGCTCTCGGAAGCCTACCGTGACCAAGATGGCCACATCCTCTCATACTTGTCGTCTTTTTAAAAAAATTGTATGTGTTTATGTATGTATTTTTTGAGAGAGAGAGAGAGATAGCGAGCAGGGGAGGGGCAGAGAGGGAGGGAGAGAGAGTCCCAAGCAGGCCCCGCGCTGTCAGCACAGAGCCTGAACTCATGAGCCGTGAGATCGTGACCTGAGCCAAAACCGAGAGTCCGACGCTTAACTGAGCCACCAGGCGCCCCCTTCGTTCTTATTTTCTAACTGAGAAACCACGAGAGGTGTTTGTCAGGCCCTGCACAGCCGCACATCCACGCTACATGGCGTGTGCGTGTGTATGTGTGAAATGTCCACGCTACGCGTGTGCGTGTGACTGCCCCGAGCTTGAGAACAGCTCCCACTCAGCCCAGATCTGTAGTTACAGGGCCTCTGGGAATCTTAGTACCTTTCTGTCCAGGAACGGGAAGCAGGGGTGAATTTACGCTGAGTTTAAGGACGAAACTTCAGAACAAATGCTCCAATCAAGCAAAGGGCCTCACACTCGGGCCTGTTCCCCTTCTCAACTAATTCTGCGCCGTCCCGGTTCCCACAGCTTCTGAGCTCAGTCACCACCCGCGAGGGACCGTCTCCAACTGGCCGCGTGGGGCCCGGTCGGCAAACCGCGCGGGCGGACGGCACGGACCAGACGCTGCTCCGGGGCCGAGTGTGTGCCCCGCGCCCCGCGTCCTTGGCTCCCTCCTTACAACCACCGCGTGGGACGGGTCCTGCTCGCCTCCCCGTTTTCCAGAGGAGGAAACAGAGGCACGGAGAGGTAAGACGCCCCCCTTCCCTCTTCCTTGAGCCGGAAAAAAGTTCACGTTCAGCACAACCCCTCCCCTCCCGCCGGGGAGGATCAGCCCCGGCCCCCGGTCAGCTTCCACGGGAGCCCCGGCCGGGGGGTCCCCTGTGGCACCCGTGCCTGTGTTTGCTGCGACTTCCCCACCCGGCTGAGGAGGGAACGGGGTGCCACGGCTCATACCCTGGGGACTAAGCCCTAGAACCCGAGGCTTCCAGACCGGGCCCCGCGGCCCATGCCGTCCCCCTGTTTCTCAGTGGGTTTTCAAATCCGAGCACCTGAGGCAGCAGGCACCGCTCAGAACATAGGAGCGCACCGAGCAGACTGGCAGCGGCTTCACCAGCAGCACGCGGACGGCCTCACCCCTCCCCTGCCTGGTGCGGAGGTCCATCACGTCGGGCTTCGAGCAGGGCTGCAAACTCGGGGGGCTTTGGGGGCCAACGGGCCATGGGTCGAGTGGCACCGGCCTGGGGCGTTTGCTGTGATGTGCTAGGGAGTGGGGGACACAGGGGAGCCCTCGGATGCAGGCCCGGCTCAGCTGTGGCCCTGCCCCAGGCCCTTGTGCTGTGCTGGAGTGTGGGTCCCACCTGCCTACCCAGACCACTTTTCTTCTTTTTTTTCTCTTTTCAAATGCAATTGCTTTTTGAAACTAAAAATTTTTGAATGTTTTATTTTTGGAGAGAGAAACAAAAGCATGCAGGGGAGGGGCAGAGAGAGAGAGAGAGGGAGGGAGACACAGAATCCGAAGCAGGCTCCAGGCTCTGAGCCATCAGCACAGAGCCCGACGCGGGGCTCGAACCCACGAACCGCGAGACCACGACCCGAGCCGACGTCGGACGCTTAACCGACCCAGCCACGCAGGCGCCCCCCAAGACCACTTTTCAAGAGAAGCCAAGAATCCAGATTTCTCTGTGAAACCTCTTAATTTTTAAATGATGGAAACTAATCCCAATGTTTCTTTAAACACTATTTAAGCCAAACAAAACACAATCTGGATTCAGCTTGCAGAATGCCAGCTTGTAACGTCCAGGTCTTAGAATTTCTAGAGGATAAAAGTTGAGTTCTTTATCTTTTCTTTCTTTCTTTCTTTCTTTCTTTCTTTCTTTCTTTCTTTCTTTCTTTTCTTTCTTCCTTCTCTTTCTTCCTTCCTTCCTTCTCTTCCTCCCTTCCTTTTTCTTTTTTCTTTTTTCTTTTTTTTCCTTCCTTCCTTCCTTCCTTTTCTTTCTTCCTTCTCTTTCTTCCTTCCTTCCTTTCCTTCCTTCTCTTCCTCCCTCCCTTCCTTCCTTTTTCTCTTTTATTTTCTTTCTTTCTTTCTTTCTTTCTTTCTTTCTTTCTTTCTTTCTTTCTTTCTTTCTTTCTTTCTTTTGTTTTTTTGAGAAGCACAGAGAGGCAGAGGCAGAGAGAGAGAGAATCCCAAGCAGGCTCCACACTCAGCACAGAGCCTGACTGGGGGCTCGACCCCACAAACCATTAGAATGTGACTTGAGACAAAATGAAGAGTCCGATTTTGACTGAGCCGAGCCCCCCCGGGCGCCCCCCAAGTGTAGTTCATTTAAAGAAGAACAACTTAGTGTAAAAATCGGCTGTGCGAATCGGGACAAGCCTGATGCACACTCTGCTCACGAAGCCGTGCCTCCCGGCGGAGCTCGCGCTGAAGGACGCCCGGTGCCACAGGGGAAAGGTCTGTTGCGGCCGCCACGAGCGTGGGGGGCAGAGGCCACGGCGTGGAGTCTTGGCATGACCCCCTTGCCGGCCCTGGCAGACCCGTCGTGCCGCGGAAAGGTCCCCGGATGGCCCGCGGCTCTAACGCGGCACCGAGGGGCCGGGATTCCCCGGGACCGCCGCCAACTCACACCCCTGCAGCCCGGCGCCCTTTGGCAAAGGCACAGCTCCGTTCCCTCTTTCCGTTTTGGCTGGAGACCTGCTCTCAACTGGCACCATGCTCAACTGTGAGGCAAGGATGGTTCAATCCCCAGGAGAAACGACCAGATCCGGACGTCCCTCCAGCGCCGACGGCCCGGGGGAAGGGGACTCGAGGGCGGGGAGGTGACGGAGCCTCCTCTTCCCCGGGAAGGAGGTGCTTACCAGCAGGCCGTTGGAGCCGTGCACGGTGACGCAGCGCGAGAACGTGTGGTGGATGGAGAGCTCCCGGACGTAGGTGGGCGGGTCGTAGCCTCCCCGTCCGTCCACGTCGCCCGCCAGGTGGAAGTGAATGGGGTACTGCCCCACCAGCTGCTGTCCCATGTGCTTCAGCTCCACGCCCTCCAGGTGGGCCGCCTTGAAGCCCAGCGCGAACTGGAAGAGGGGAGCCGAGGGTCGGAACGGTCTGGGAGGCGCCCCCGGCTCCTCGCTGCCGCCACGTCCCGCACACGCAAAGGGCGGGCCAAGCCCTGCCTCGGCCACGAAGCAAATCAAAGATCCGATCTGCAAACGGCCCTTCTCATCCCCCGGGGGGCCGAGGCTCCGCGAGGAACACAGGGATGTTACCAGGCAGTGAACTTCCCCGGGGGAAGGACCTAGGTCCCCCTAGGTCACTCCTAGGTCCCTGAGGGTCACGAGGAAGGGGGATCCCCGAGATAACCGGGGGCGGGGGGAGGCTGGCATGAGCCCTCCCCCCGCCAGGAGGATGGGAATCCGGGGTAGGGCGGGCCGTGGGGCAGAAGGAGCCTGTGGCCTGGCCCACGGTCTCCAGGTGAGAGGAAGGGGACGCTGAGCCCAAGTCCCCATCAGCCCGTGACTCCGGGAGCGTGTGCGGGGCTCGGGGTGCCCCACGGGCTGGCTACACCGTGCACGTCCACGAAAGCACGCTCCAGAAACGCCTCCCGTCAACAGTGGGGCTCAGCCCTCTGCCACTAGAGTAGGGTGGCCTTCGGGACTCGCCAACCACTGTCCCCAAGGCAGGCGTCACCCGCAACGCGGCTCTGGTAGGGCCGCCCTGGAGGGCTCTGTTGGCAATGCCTCCGAGGTCTGGTTTGGGCCACGTGGCAGGGAGCTGGAAACAGTTCTCGGCTGAGGACGTTCCCGCAACCCCTGCCCCCTTCCTCCCCAGAACCCGATGGGGGCGTAGGTGCACCTGCTTCTGGAGGTTTACCGTGACCTCGCATTGAACGAGCAGGGCCCGGGGACGCTGGGAGCCCCTGGGGGAACACGTGGCTTCACAGCATGACGCTGCCACGTTGGAGCCGGTGGGGCTCCGGTGGGGAGGTCTGGAAGCTTCCCTCTGGCGCGCAGTGGGGTCACCGAAAAACCTTATCCTGATGACACGCGATCGTAGCTTCGCGAAGCTCTACGTCAGTGACCCTAAGTCACTGACAACAGCGGCCACACACGGAGCTTCTGGGCGTCCAACGGTACCCAAGGTGCCGGGTAAGGGCCCCGAACACAGGGATGCCGACGAACGTCCTCTTTGGGCTCAACGCCAGGCAAGCACGAGCTCTGAGAACCGACAGCCGTTTCGACTTATTGCCGGGGGAGGACTCGGCAGCCGGGATCTCCGTCTCTGCCCGGAATGCTCGCGGGCAAGCTTCGCGCCAGACCCTGCACTTCCCCCCCCACTCTTCCTGAACTTGCATGGATCTGTGGCAAGTGGGACTGTGTGAGTCAAATGCCCGTTCTTCCGGGGAGCCCTTGGGGTGGGGGGGACACCGAAGAAAGAGAACGAGCACAGTGGCTGAGGGTCGGAAGCCGTGAAGGCAGGGAGCGCGGTGTGCCGTGTGACTGGGGGGCGGACTCATCTGTCTTGTGGCCGAGTGTTGACGGCTGGGACAGCACAGCTCTGGTCTCTCCCCCGCCGGTCCTGCCTTCTGCTCCCCGGCCCGGCCCGGCCAGGGTCCCGGCCAGGCTGGCATCGTGCGAATCCTCCCGGCCACGAGGACCCTCACCTTGATGTGGCCCCCAAAGGTATCGAAGTCAAAGAAGCTGCAGATGTGGTTGCTGTAGGGGTAACACCTGTCCTCCATCTCCCCCATCACCACGATGTTCCGGCTCAGGAGCCCGACCTCCGCCCGCATGTCCACACCGTCGATCTCCTCGCCGATGTGCAGGTACAGGGGCTTCCCTAGGGCGGAGAGGGGGGCGGGGGATCAGAGGCCTGTGCTTCAGGCCCCACGGCTGCCACTCGTGTATCACCGCACCCCGTGTGCTCGGAGGTCCCCGTGGTCCCCCAACCCGGTCCCATTTTATGGAAGAACGAAGGCCATGCAGAGATGGCATTTGTCTCCCGGCATCGGTCCCTCCTGGGGTCTGTCGGTTGTAGCTCCCCATGTGCTCCCCGGGACACCCACGTGTCCCAGCCTCCCTGAGGACGGCTATCATACCAGCCCCGGCTCTGGCTCCGCCCCCAGCCCTGGAATGTGGGCGTGTCCTGGCCGCCCGAAAGGAAGGAAGGAAGGAAGGAAGGAAGGAGGAAGGAAGGAAGGAAGGAAGGAAGGAAGGAAGGACACGTACTCTCTCCCCTGTATGCCAACCCCAGCCCCACCCTCCCACAGTCTCAAGGGCCTGGATTCCAGTAACTTCTTCTCTTGCCTAGTGTGGGTGCCTTAGGTTCTGTCTCCAAACTCATCCAGGCCTCCTACCCTTAAAAATACTATCAAAAGACCTTTCTGCACCACTCGGATGCCCCTGTAGCTAAGGTCGGTCCCCTCATGCCGCCGCGAGTCCCTGGGCGAGGGTGCCAGCTCCCAGCACCACTCCACTGGTCCAGTCCGACTCACTTACTCCCCTCCAGCCTCCTCCTCCTCCTGCTCCCCCGGGGGTGGGGCAGGTGCACCCCAGGAAGGTGCGGAGCGACAGGACCCCGGAAGCTTGGAACTGTCTTCCGGCCCCAAATCTGCCCCCACCCAGTCCCAGATTCTTCCGTGGAATAAAGACATCTTGGCCTGCCTCTAAACGTGGCTCGTCACTGGGACGGCTGACCCGGCCAGCAGGTGTCTCCTCCATTCGGGGACACGGTTACGGGGCACAACCTCTCGTGGGGATTCCCGGCCCGCACCGCAGGGCACACGCCGTCCCTGCGGCCCCGGCTCGAGCGACGGGCACACATATCAGCCCACGACACGGCTGACCCCCGCGCGCAAAGGCTGGGGCTGTGATGGATCCGACTTCGGCTCGGGTCGTGACCTCACAGTTCGTGGGGTCGAGCCCCGTTTCGGGCTCTGTGCTGACTGGAAGCCTCTCCTTCGTCCCTGGCTGGTCCGGTCTCCTGCCGGTCGGCCCGTGACCTTCACAAGCATGCCAGGGGCGGGGCCTTCCGGGCAGGTGGCGGGGAAGAGTCTCCTGCGCAAAGAGCTTTGCGTGGGGTTCTGGGTGACCCGCCGGGGGCGCTGGGCAGGAAGCTGCTCCCGGCCAGCGAGGAAGGGGCCTCAGGTGCCCGCCAGCTTTAAACGCCCGAAGGCCAGCGGCCGCTACAAGAATTGATGACAAGGCCCCTGGTCTGTCTGGCTCGTGTCTCTGAGCACACTGGACGCGGACCTTCTTTTCTTTACCAGCGGCCACCCCCGTGGGCGGCTTCGCCAGCAGCCCCCGCAGAAGCTTCCTGGGTCCCCTCCACCAAGCGAGGCCACACCTCGGCCTGTCCCCGGAGGACAGAAGGAAGGCTGGCCGGCTGGGGCACTGGAAGAGGCTCAGAGGCGCCCAGGAACCTGCCCACACGAGTGCCCGCCCGACGGGCCGGGTCCCGGGAGGCACGGCGTGGCACTCGCTTCCCGGGGCGGAACGCGTGACGGGAGAGGTCGAAGGGAGCGTGCAGGCTGGGTCCTGCCAGCCAGTCACGGGGGCTCCGTGCTTCCCGATCCCGCCCCGACGGCTCCTTCTCTGCCCAGCCCTCCCACCATCCCCCACACGCGCCTTCGCTCCCCGGGGTTCCCGCCATGCCGGCCGGGCCAGGACACCAGGCCTCCCCCTGCAGACACACATCCCCGGACGCCCAGCCACCCCTCACAGCGTGTGCATCTGGGGGCCCAGTGTCCCCCTCAACTACGGGCGGGGACCAGCGGAACCCGTGTGTGCTGACCAGGGGCGTCCGCTCTGGTGGGGGGCTCAGAGGGCCTCCCCAGGGATCCGCCCTCCTCTCCAACACGGCTGGTGGCGATGCAGCCAGGCTGCCCGTGTCAGATGGGGACTCAGGTGATAGCTGTGAGTCCCCGAGCACAGCACTTTCGCTCCGGGGACCTCGGGCTCTCCTTCCAGAAGATACGAACCGCACGCGTCTCCAAGGTAACCGTGCTTGTTAACTGAGTTAATCCATGGAGTGAGCTCAACACAGTGCCTGGCACGTGGCAGGGGCTGGTGTGGCCCAAGTGGCACGTGTGGCTGTGGCCCGCGTCATCCTCAGGGAAGACTGGAGTCTGGGGCTCCCGCCACTGCCTCACCTCCAGGTGGGGCATTTTTCTTTGTTCCGTGGGGGGGATCGCAGGGTGAGGGAACGGCCTCGAGGGATGCGGAGGGACTGTGTCTACCCAACACCTGCAGCGGGGGCCAGGGGGGCACAGGGCAGGAACGCTTCACTTCGGCTGCCCCTTCTGCACCGTGGGCCCTTTACAGGACCTGTCAGGACCTTTAAAGAATCCACCAGGATCTTTGCAGGACCTGTCAGGACCTTTAGAGGACCCATCAGGACCTTTACAGGACCCATCAGGACCTTTGTAGGACCTGTTAGGACCTTTACAGAGCCCATCAGGACCTTTACAGGACCTGTCAGGACCTTTACAGAGCCCATCAGGACCTTTACAGGACCTGTCAGGACCTTTACAGAGCCCATCAGGACCTTTACAAGACCTTTACAGGACCTGTCAGGACCTTTACAGAGCCCATCAGGACCTTTACAGGACCTGTCAGGACCTTTACAGAGCCCATCAGGACCTTTACAGGACCCGTCAGGATGTTTGTGGAACCCATCAGGGCCTTTACAGAACCGCACAGTTTATCTGTCCTGCTGCTGTGTTCACAGGCCACTCCCAGGCCCTGCTTTCCCACCCACCCCCACCCCCCGTCCTGTCTGCAGACCCTCCCACCCAGCCTCACCCCTCCTTTGCTCCTCCCACCGCTGATGTATGAGGGCCAACCAGAGAAAGCAGATATGGCTGAGCCAGATTGTCCCAAATAACCCAGGAGGGCCACGGGCACAGGTGAGGGGGTGGGGGGCGTGGGGAAAGCGGCGGAAGGGGCTCTGCAGGTGCCCTGGCTCCACAGCCCGAGCTCTCTCTGCAGGCTGGGCTCCCACCTGGACACTCGGGGGTCCAGAGAGGAAAGGCATCGAGGCCCTTCCAGTGGGAGAGACAGGCAGGTGCACTTGAGGCTCAGACCCAGCGGGGCCCGGTGCGTCTGGGGGAGGGGCTCGGGCTGGAGGAGATCTAAGCCACGGAGTCCCCAGGTCCCTCCTACGGGCCAGTCATCGAGTGGAGGCCCTGGGGACGGGGGCCTCCGAGGAGGGGGACGGAGTAGAACAGGGAGCCTTTGGAGCCAGAGAGCTCGGGGTTTGAGTCCCGGCTCCGGCCGCCCGCACAGACACCAGCTCGCCCGCTAGAGCCCCCCGAGGTGACGGACATGCTCCGTTGCACGCATCCAGTACGCCAGCCACCGGCCGCCCGCGGCTACTGGACAGGCGGGATCTGGCTGGGGTGACGGAGCGGTACAATTTTCCACTTTAATTTTAATGAGATGCGAACAGCTTCGTGTGGCTGGTGCCTGCGATGGAAAGCAGGAGGCCGGCCGTTCGATTTCCCTGAACCTGAGTGTCCTCCTCTGTCCCGGAGAGACGGTGGCCGCCACCTTGTGGGGTCACCGCGAGGAGTGAACAAGATGGCTCTCGTCGCGTGCTCGGCAATCACGGGACACAAGAGGGGGCGACGCCAGCGGACAGCGGTACCGTTTAGAGGTGCGCGCGCGGGGTGGGGAGGGGGTGCAAGGAAAAGCCGGGGTGTGGGAACGGAGGTGGAGAAGGTCTCAGGTTTCCAGCCGCCGTGTCAGGAGGTGTGGGCATCCACGCGGCGGACGGCAGGACTGAAACAGCGTTTGCAGATGAGTCACAGTTTCGTGACTCTGTGATGCTCATCTGTTTCCTGTCAGAAAGCCCTTCATGTGCACAGAAGCCTGTTTCTTAGAATCTGGGGGCAGCAAGGACAGAGGGCCCAGGAAGGCTGTGTCCCTCCCTGCAACCAGCCGTCACTGTTGGGGGCACGGTTTTGGAAAAGACGGGGCGGGTGGGCCTTTGCTTCATGCCAGTGGGGGACGGGGAGGCAGAGAACGGGCTCGGGGCTGAACGGGAGAAACGTGGGCCTCCACAAGACAGACGGACGGACGGACACGCCCCCTGCCCCCAACTACCTGGGGCTTTTCTGACGCTGCCCACCAGGGGGCGCTGTCCTCAGGTAAGCGCCCAATGCTCCTGAGCCAAGTGCAGGGTTCGCGGGAGCCTAATAACTTTAAGGGGGTGGGGGCTGGGAAGGGGGGGAGGGGTGGGGGCTGGGAAGGGGGGAGGGGTGGGGGCCTGGTGGAAATACAGGCAAGGCCGTGCTACGCCGAGGGAGTGAGGAGGGTCCCCAGGGGCTCCAGCCTCTTCTCCTGTCCTCCCTGGGTGCTCGGGGCCCAGGGCAGCCCCATCCCACTCTGTGTCCAGCCCTAAGAAGCCTCAGGAAGCAGCCGGGCCTGTTGGCCAAACGCTGCCCAGCGGGGCCGCTCTCCGGCACCCGTGCCCAAGCCGCACCGTCGGGCGAGGCCCGCGTGCCCTGACGCCGCGTGGCCCTCGGCTCTCTGGGCCTCTCGGCGCTCACAGCTCCCCCATCGGGACCTCTGCCCCCGAGCCTCGGGGTGCGCGACACAGGGGTGCAGACGTGGGCTGGTCTCTGCCGGGCGCTCCTCCGTCGACCTCCGTGCAGGCACGGGCGTCACGGGCTTTTCACCCTCTTAGAACCACAAGTGCCACCCCGGAGCCACACGTCACTGCACACTGAGCAGTTGACATCAGCTCAAACCGTCTCAGTGCCACTGTCACCGACAGTCCAGGAGGACACCTGACGTCCCAGGGGACCCGTGCACGTGTACTGGCCCTGGGGACACAGGAGTCGCCCGGCAAAGACCAGGGCCTAACGCTCAGGGGGGCCTTTCCTTCAGGGAGGGAGCCGCTCTCCATTCAGTAGTCCCAGAGGGGGGCCGGTGAGGGTGCACCACCGGGGGCGGGGGGGGGGGCACACAAGCCCCCAGCCCGTCTGCTCTCTCCCCGGAAGGTGGCCTGAGCACCGTGTCCAGGGACCGTGCACGGCGCTCTCGGACAGCGATGCCCCGAGGACGCTTCCCGCTCGCTCCCGCTACCCAGACCCCCGAAGCGGCCCCTGCCCCTCGTCCTTGTGCACCTGGGCTCTCCAGCTCCTCCCTCGCTTGTCGAAGCTCAACGGCCTCCCGGAAAACTCCTTTTTTGCTCGCGACAGTCAAGTTGGATTCCGTCGCTTGTGACCCAAGCACCCTCGTGGATGGATACGGAACTCTCTCCACTAATAACGATTGACCTGGACTGTCCCTTTAACCCCAACCGTCTGAGACTCCAGGAACCTCACATGATATACATTGCAGCACCACTAAATCTACGTTTAGGAGAAGAATAAGGAAGACCCAGAAGCTACAGACGGAAAGGATTTAAAACTGCGGTAGGTCGCATCATGGCCTAACAAGTATTCACCCCCTTCCCTCATCCTTGGCGGGAGACGCAGGCCGACCCGCCCTTCCGTGTTGAGCTTGACCGTGTTACTTGCTTTGTCCGGTGGCATGTGGCTGTGAGAACAGGCCAGTCCTGAGCCCAGGCCCTGAGTCCCCTTGTGTGTCTGTCCCCTCCCCAACGGGAAGACAGTGTCCTGGGAAGAGTGAGAGTCGCGGGTGACTCTCAGTCAGTCAGGTGAGAGCCGACCTGAACCCCGCTGGCCCCCTGGAGCCACGCTCGGTCCAGGGAAGCTGAACCCTCGACAAGCTGCAGACGCGGGAGTAAGAGATAAGCGCTCGCCACAGAGGTTCGGGTCTGTTTTGTTACGCGGCATTATCGTGGCGGTGGCTGACTGATACAGATTTCCCCTGCTTTCCGACAACTTTAAGCCTAATAGGTCCGCTCGGCCTGGGGAGGGGCTAGCGAGGGTCTTACCTGCCACCTTGACCTGGTTGGAGGCACAGGCTCTGCAGGGAAGCACCTGGAACTCTTCTGCCTGGTACATGGAGTAATCGGTGCTGGCGACGACCAGCGTGTCTCCGGGCTTCCACGACCGCACGTCGTCCTCCAGGTTCAGGATGGTGCTGTTCACGTTGGTGTCGATGGTGACGGTGAGTCTGGGTCTCACTGGAACCCCAAGCGGGAGGGACTGAGAAACGGCCCTCGGTCCTTGGCGAACTTTTGACCGCCCGCCTCCCCCCTTCCCCTCCCTAAATAAGTGCTAGGTTTGCCTATCCAAACCCAAATCGCCAGGCTCAGCCCATCCCAGGCTTGGTACAGGTTTTTGAAGTCAACAAAACCTTACCAGAAAAGAGCCGTTCATTAGCCCTGCCAGGGGAATTTTCCACCGGCTCCTTCGCTAGAGTTAAATGCGGTCCCTCACCACACCCACTCTGCTCAAGCTGCACCACAAATATAGTTCCCTTCAACTAGTATTTACAGTAGCCGTAAGCCCTCCGCCCCACCCCCCCGGGAGAACTCTCGTCCCTAACGACTGCCTTCTGGACGGGGCCAAGGACCGGCCGACCATTTCCAGGCCCTCCTAACAGGCACCTCGGGATCCGGGTTTAAAATAACAGCACCCAGAGGCCGCGAGCTCGCGCCTCTGCGGGGGGGGGGGGGGGGTGTGCAGGGAGGTCGGCTCTGTCCCCCGCGCACTGGCTTTCTTGGACCAGGCCCTTCCCCTTCCTGAAAGGCATTCGGGCAGGGCGGGGCTCTGCCGGCTGCTCCCAGGACCGTCCCCCGGCTCCCGTGTCACAGACGCGCTCCCCACGGCGAGCTCGGCAGTGGCCCCGTGTCGCCGCCACGCGCAGAGGCGGCCGACCCAGCCACACCCCGGTCCCCGGCAAGCTGCTTACCAGGCTTCCCGCAGAGGAACCGCACGCGGTAGCCGTGGCAGGGGCGGCCCCGGTCGTAGCACGCAAACCTGTAATCCTGGCCCTTTTTGTGGACAACCTCGGCGGTGAGGTTAGCGCCGTCCAGCGTAGTGGCCTGGAAACGGCACGGAAATTACAGGGCAAAATCATCTTTCTTTTCGTACAAAGGAGGGTGATGATTCATGCTATACACGTATTGCCCCAAGCCTCAGAGTGCCCCTGCTGCAGATGCTGTTTGCTGCGGCCCGAGACTTTTCTTCCAGGGACCGAGTGTCACTTCGGTGGCAAGAAAACGGTCTTGTGACAAGGAGAACGGCGCGAACTCGCAGGATGGACGGGCGCCCCGCCCGGGGTCCTCGGGTCCTCGGGGTCCAAACCACTGACGGCCCCGCCGGCCGCTGGCTGAGCCGTTACGGCCTCTCCACGGTGACACGGCACTTTTTCCGGAGCCCCTCACGACCCGCACGCCAGCCCTGCAGCTGTGCGCTCCGGAGGACGGGCTCTGTCCAAACTCCTGGCGCCCCACGTGGTTCCGCATCATGGAAGGGGGGGGGGCCCGGGAAAATCTGGCGCGCACGACCTCCTTCCTCCTCCCGGGCAAGCCAGGAGGGTTCTGGCTTTACGGGCACCAAGGCGGACACCCAGAGAGGCTGTGTGACCTCCCCGGGGCGAGCCAAGCCAGCGCGCAGCAGAGCCGAAATTCGAACCCACACCGAGCCTGTGCTTCCCCCCACCTCCCGCTGCTGCCCTCGGGCGAGCCGCCCTGCGTGCCTTGCTCTGCGTCCGTCTCCTCCCGCTGGACCCCGGGCTCCGGGGAGGGCAAGGAGCCGGGCTCTGCCCGCCTCCCGGCCCAGGGCTTGGCACACAGTGGGGTCTCGGGGATGGGCACGGACGGGCGGGCGGCTTCAAGGCCAGGTGGAGGGTTCAGGGAGCGGGCTCAGAGGAGGTCGTGATCCCTGCCAGCTGGGGCTCGTCCCGGAGCCCGGGTGTGTCTGCATCAGGACTGTGGCCGTCATCAGGGGCAGGCAATTTAGAGCAAGGCCACAGCTGTTGTCCTCTTTGGCACAGAGACCAAAGGGACCAGGGCTGGGGAAACAGGGGAGGCGAAGTATAGTCAGCCTACTTAATAATAGGGTGGCGGGGGCGGGGGGGGGGCTTTTCAGGAAACACTAGTTTGAACACAGCAGGTATCTGTCCTCCTTGGCTTCAAAGAGCCACGTAGCAGTGAGCTCAGGCGTCATTTAACTCAGCCCTTTCCTGCCAGTGACACACTCACGCCCATGATCTTGGGGGGCGGGGTGGGGGGGGCGTCCAGCTCCCCCACAGAAGCAGGAGTCGCAGACTTGCCTGCTCCTTGCAAAAAGGTAAGGCCGGTAATTAGCGATTGTAAAATAATTAACAGTATTACCACGATAATGAAATAAAATAATTGTGAAATAATACAATTTACGGGCACTTCACGTATGGTTGCATTAAATCGACAGAATGGTCGCGCGGGGGAACGACGATCATCTGCACTGTTGCCTGGGAGGAAACGGGGGCCCTACGTCACTTGACGGGCACCTGCCGTGGGGAAGGAGCAGCTCAGGGTCCCCTCGGGGTGGAGGAACTCCAAGCGAAACTGCTGAGCAAACGCTGTCCGTTCTCCCATCGCGGGCTTGTATTCAGCTCAGTGGAGCCCAGGGCGCTGGGCGTGCTCTCCACCCGGGCTGGGTTCAGCCGGCACCCCAAATCCCACTGGATCCTGTGCACCCCAGGGCCCAAAGGAGGTCAACTCTGCGGGAAGCCTGAAGGAGAGGCCCCAGCCCCACGCCGGGCGCTCTCAGCCACGGCCACGGGCACAGGCTCAGGAGGAGGCAAGGGAAGGGGAGACTAGAATCCAGGAGAGAATCCGGGGTGCTCGCGTGGGAGCTCCCCGGCCAGCCGGCCCGAAGCAGACAGGAGCCTCTCTAACGGGAACAGGGCTCTCTGGCTTACCAGTGTCCTGGGACAGCCCTGAGGATCCCCCCCCCGCCCCCCGACTCAAATGACAAGAAAGTCTGTCAGCTGCAGCCTCCTCTTCAAAACCGTCCCATCATTTTGAGCTCGGTACCTGTATATCGATGGGGCGGTTGCAGATTTTTCCCGGGTGAGCCGCCCGGAGGTCTGAAATTTTCTCCCCGCCTTTAGTCTGCGGCACTTTGTCGTGGTCGAACCACCCCGTCCATTCCACGTCTAGACAGAAAGCAAAGGGCAGGGTCGGGCAGGAAGGGCCGGCGAGGGCACGTCCCGCTCGGCGTGGCCCCAGGCGCCCCGAGGACGAAGACGGGCTCTGTCATCAGCCCACTACCTGGGGCACCGAGGGGTGCTCTCTGCACCCCTGTCCCGCCCCGGCTGTCTCCCGTCCAGTGCTACCGCTTGGCACAGAGAGAATTCAAGAGGGAGGGCGTCCCTCTGGGCTACCGGCCGCCCTGGACCGATTCATTAGTGACAGCTTTCCGTCCGTTGCAAATTTAATTTACGGCCATCCGGTGGCCTTGCGGCCGCAAGAGAAGCACGCTTGCTTTGCCAAGACAGGAAGTCCTGGCCACTGTTGGGTTTTGTCCTGGGGGCCCCAAAGTCCTCCTCACCTTGAACCCACTCGCTGGATGAAGAAACGTTGAAATGCTCGCCGTGCTCCGTCCGGAATACTTTGAACACCCGGGCAGCAGCGGAGCCGCGGTGCCCTGCGGGAGAGACCAGACCCCCCCCTGGATTCTGAGCGCTGTGATTCCGAAGCAGAGAAAGCCCCCTACGCCCACGGATCCTGAGCTATTTCTTTAAAAAAAAAAAAAAAAAGTTTCAGGCCAATGTTTCTACTTGGGAAGCAGACGGCAGATTATGTCTACTGTCCCTTCTCGTGATTCTGTTTTAAGAGTCGACTTTTGGAGGGGCGCCTGGGTGGCTCAGTCGGCCCAGGGTTTTCATCTCCAGGGGATGACCTCGCGGTTCGTGAGCTCGAGCCCCGCGTTAGGCTCTCTGCTGCCAGCGCTGAGCCTGTTTTGCGCGTGAGCTCTCGCTCACAAGTAAATAAGCATTAAAACAGATAAAAGCTTGGGGCGCCTGGGTGGCTCAGTCGGTTAAGCGTCCGACTTAGGCTCAGGTCATGATCTCACAGTTCGTGAGTTCGAGCCCCGCGTTGGGCTCTGTGCTGATGGCTCTGTGCTGACGGCTCTGTGCTGACGGCTCTGTGCTGACGGCTCGGAGCCTGGAGCCTGTTTCAGATTCTGTGTCTTCCTTTCTCTCTGCCCCTCCCCTGCTCATGCTCTGTCTCTCTCTGTCTCAAAAATAAATAAACATTAAAAAAAATTTTTTTTTTTAAATAAAAAAAAAAAACAAATAAAAGCTTGATTCCAGTGTTCCGGCAAATCTGTATCTCGGAGGCTCGTAATTTCTCACGTGAATTCCCGTCTAAGATTAGAACAGTGCCTTCCGCAGACTTCTCCGGGCAGAGGAGGCCCCCCCTGGGTGGTAAAGGCCCATCCATAGACTCTTTTTAGCTCCAAAGATTATCTCTGCTGGATTGTCCCAGCTCCCGCCTGTCCCAGGTCACTCGTTTAGAATTAAGTCAGCGACCACCTCTTTGCAAATATGTTAAATATTATCTCCGTGATCGGCTTTTGCCGCTTTGGCGTGACACGTTCGGGACGATGGGTGTTGAAGGGGGCTCCGCGATGCTCGGAGGGAAGAGGGGGGTTCGGAAAGGGCCCCATGCTCAGGGGGACGCCGGCGGGGATGCGGCCTCTTGCCAACTATTTATTACCGTGATATTCAATGTGGTCTTCGACGGAAGAAGAGGGATTTCCTTTCACAGTTAGGAAACTCCAAGGGTGTCTGCAAAAACCAACAAGCAAAAGTCAAGTTCTTCGCACGTCTCAACCTGTAGCGGAGGCACAGCCCAGACAGACTGCCACCAGCGGGCAGCCCTCCCCGCCGTTCGGGGGCGATCGGCCCCCTGGCGGGGCTTCCCGGCTCCGGAGAACAGGGGCCGTTCTCTGCCAGCGCTGGGCTTCCTCGCCACCTGGCTCGCCCGCTGTTGGGCTCGCCCCGAGCGTCGTCAACCCCGCTCTGGCAGGAGCCCAGGTATGAATCACAAACAAACGAGCCCGCGGACCCACATGCCACCCGCCAGGCTCAGTTAGGTCCTGAAGCAAGCGCTCCGGTTCCATTGGGAAAACAAGGACACAGGTTCCAAGGGAGAAAGGTTCTTTCCAGGCTGCCCAGGAGGTCAGCACGAGGGAGACCCCGGAGGGCCTGTGCCCCGGCTGCCCCGGGAGCCGCACTGGCTTCGGGGAAGGAGGAGACGCGTCTGGCTCCCCATGGGGGACGGAGGAGGAAGAGATTTCCTCCCCCGAAGCGTGCTGTAAGGCAGGAAGGTTTTCTTACCCATTTCTGTCTCCCTCCCGCCCCGATGCCTGCTACAGCCTGAGATGCCGGTAGATTACGGCACTCGAGAGCTTTTCTTATTTTTGTTTTGAGCTTTCATTTCGGGCAGGGAGCCTTCATTCACGCCGGGGATTTGACTGGGTCACTCTCTTGCTTGAGATCCTTCAGTGGCTCCCCGTTGCCCTTTAGGTGAAATCCACACTCCTTGGCACAGCGCGAAAGCTCGTCCCCTGCCCACCTCCTCAGCCTCCCCTCTGTCCCCTCCCGCCCTAACCCTCTTCTGCCGCCTGTGCGCTCCCCCCGCCCCCGGCCTCTGCACCTGCAGTCTCTCGTGGGGAATCTGCTTGTCCTCACCCTCACCTGCAGCTCGGCCCAGCCTCTTGCTCACGCGTCCCTGCCACTTCCCTCTCCACGCCTGCCTTCCCGCGAGAGCTCAGCACACTTCGTCAGGCCCAGAGCCTCGGGCCGGCATCTGCACGATAACTGCAGCCCCAGGTCCCAGTTCTACTGCTCTTAGAGGTTTTGAGTTTGCCCCTCACAGTGCGTCTGTGCAAACGAGGTGGGGAGAACAGAATCCCGCCTGCCTGTGTCCCAGGCCCGGGGGATCGGCCGTGGCAGAACGTGACCAAGCATCCCCCCTTCCGGTGGCTTTTTCATCAGGAGACACGTTATTTGAATCCTTATTCTGTGCCAGAGGCGATGGCAAATATCTCACTCTTGTTGTCACATCTAATCCCTCCCAACGGTCCTTTGAGACGGCTCCCAACGTATCCCACTGTACGGAGGCAGGAACCGTGCAGAGAAAGAACGAGTCACTTCCTGCAGCCACACCTACCAGGAGGTGCAAATTCAGGCCAAATCAGAGGCCCGATGGTGGGCCCTCAGCTGTTACCTTCTTCTGCCGAGGCCCTAAGAGCCCAGTCCCCTGGTGGACAGCTCTCACGTGATAAATCAAGAAACTGGCCTTCTGGCTTATTAACAAGGGGATGGGAGCCCCCTCGGCTTCTGCTAACAAAGGAACCTCGAGAAACCAAGGTGTGCTCGTCATCTCGGACTACTTGAGCTCCTGTCCAGGCCCTTCTAGAAGAAACAGCCCCTGGGCTGTCAGGGAATCACCCCGGAGCCCAGAGCATCCCCCGAGCCCTCACCCCTGCCTTGCCCGGGAATCTCTGTCCAGCCCATAAAACGGGGCTGGGGGTGGGGGTGGGGGGAAGTGCTCTGCTGTCCCCGATCCTGCTCCCGGATCTGCAGAGCTGAAGGGAGGGCCCCCCCCCATCTTCCAGCAGCCACAGGATGCATAACCTCAACCCCAACGTCCCACCGCGCTGAGGTCGGATCCAACGTGATAAAAAGGTGTGGCTACTGTGGGGCAAACGGCTTCCTCTCGGGGCCAATGCGTGTGCCCCAACGTCAGGCATGAAGCTTATAACCCGAGACAAAGCAGACCACGTTGGAGCACAACCCAGGGGCCTCCTCCCCGGGTGCGCGGCCGGGCAGGGACACTTTATGTGGTCTCTACACAGATGTCTGCCAGTCCCCGAGGCACGCGATGACCCCTTGGCCAAAGAAAGGGAAGGCGCAGCGAGCTATGCGGACGTCCAGCTCGTATTTTGTAAGTGGCTGAGTGAAATGGACGAGCCCGTGCAAGGAAAGACCGCTGCGTTTTAAGAAGGGAAGAAGCTTTTGCAAGAAAACCTGGGCGCCCAGACTTGCCCGGTGCAGACGGGCGATTGCCCGCCACAACCCAGGCCGGCGCTGGGGGGGTGGCGTGCCGTGGGGAAGGGACAGAGGCTAAGGTAAGCTGCGGGGCGCAGGGCGGCTCTGGTGTCCTGGCGGAGGCGACGGCCCTGACCGCGGTACCTGAATCCAAGGTGTAGGAAGTGTTTGCTGCCCAGCTTCGTCATGGCCTTCCTGGCCGCATCATCCAGGTTCCGGGACCCCTCGTCGTTCACTGCCACCGAAAGGATCCTGCCCGCGGGCACCGCGTTCAAGTACTGGACCAGGCGTTCACTCTCCTTCTTGGATCTGTAGGTGTCAAACCTAAAAAGGTCGGAGGTGGGGGGTTAATAGTCCTGACAGCAGCCCCTGCAAAGAGATGTCCGAGCTCACGGTTGTGTTACAACCACCCACGCGCCATCCAGAGCCCCCCGCGGGCTGTGAGCTTTCAAGAAAGTTGCTTCTGTGCCAGCAAACGCCAATCTTCCCGACCTTGACAAAGGTCACCCGGTCCCGCACAGAAAATACCCACGAAGTATGACTTCAAACAAACATCTGTACCACCGGGGGTGCGCATTTACGGGGAAAAGACACAACTTCGCAACGACCCCCATGGAACTCTAAAGATTTGGTGCGATGACAACAGAAATGCCCAAAGAATGCGTCTTGGGAATTAACAGGCGAAACTGCTCTAAAGCGGATCTAGGGGCGCCTGGGGGGCTCGGTCGGTTGAGCGTCCGACTTCGGCTCAGGTCACGATCTCGCGGTCCGTGGGATCGAGCCCCGCGTCGGGCTCTGCGCTGACAGCTCGGAGCCTGGAGCCTGTTTCGGATTCTGGGTCTCCCTCTCTCTCTGCCCCTCCCCGGCCCATGCTCTCTGTCTCTCAAAAATAAATAAAAACGTAAAAAAAGGTGTTTTTTTTTAACGGATCTAGAAAAAATGAACTGGCATGAAGACCAAGATTTGGGGAAAGAAAAATGGTGGTGGTCACGGGGGTGGGGCCGGCTGGCTAGGTGCTCCTGAGCCGTCAGACTGGAGAGCAAGTGTTTATGCAGCTGGCGGGTCCGGGCCGGGGCCGCTCATTCTGCGCCCCCCGCCCCCCTGGCTTCGAGCCGGGCCAACCTCAGTGCCACAACCACACCGCACGTCTTTACACGCCCTTCCTCACCTCCCCCTGCCTGATCACACGCTTACTGCCTGTCAAGGGCTGACCTACATTCTTCTCCCTCCCGGAACCTTCTCAGATGGCAGCTAGTAGCTCGTGTGTGCGGGCGTGTGTCGCGTTGGCGACCCTCTTCACTCACACACCTCCGGCCGCCGGGTTCTCGAAGCCACACACGCATACTTTAACCAAAGGAGATTCGGCCGAGCAGCCGTTCCGTCTTGGGAACCTGAACCCTAGCTGCCAGGGTGGCTTCCCACGGACCGCCCAGCCCCGGGGCACCCGCGGAAGTCGCCCAGGGTCAAGGGTCTGGGCAGATCCGGGTTTGAATCCCGGCTCCGACACTCGCTGGCCTTGTGACGCAGCACACGGAGCCCACGGGGCCTCGGTGTTTCCGTCTGTACGACGTGGATAATCACAGAACCTACTCGGGGGGTTGATGATACAGATGGCCGGTCAACGCGGTTAACTCGTCGTTTTGCACAAAGCCCAACGAACGTCACTGGTGTTCACCGCAGGGCAAGGGGGGTCGTGCCGCATATTCCTGCCCAACGTGCCCTGTGTCCCCGCGGCCCCCTGCTCCCTGTGTCCCCGTGACCCCTGCTCCCGGCTCCCTGCTCCTCGCGCCCTGGTTCTTGCGGAGCCCGCGCCCCCCGCATCCAGCAGCAGCAGGACGGCTCGGGGTCTGCCCGCCTGCCCCAGCCGAGCCCTTCCTGGGGGGTCCTCCCCTCCGAGTGCCCTGGGACAGCCTCTGCTCACACCCGAGCGGGGAAGGGGTGGGGCGGAGGGAGCGGAGACTTGCCCTCCCTGCCTCTTAGGCATCTCTCGAGTGCTTCCGTTTGCACTGCCGTAGCTTCTGCCCGAGTCCCGGCCGGCGCCCCCTCTCAGGCCAGGCAGAAGCCTCCCGGCCACCTCTGCTCTCTTCCCTTCTGTCTCCACCATCCATCCATTCTCTACTCGGCAGCCAGAACGTTCTTTTCATCAGATCAGACCCTTCTTAAAACCCTCCAGGGGCTTCACGTCCCACTTAGAATAAAACCCGACTCCTTGCGGTGCCCCGCGAGGTCCCGCACCTGCCCCTGCCCCAAACCCGGACATTACTGTGTCCCAGTGCCATTGCTCTGCAACCCCCTGCCTCTCTGCTGGCCCTTCCGGGTTTCCATCACGACCCCCTCACCACTGGCCCTTTGCACTTGCCGCCGTCTCGAACACTCTCTCCCCGACTCATGTTCACCCTGCAGTTCTCCGCTCAAATGTTGCTCCTTGAGGCTGGCCTTCCCTGGCTGACGCCACGTGGGCTTCCCCGGTCACTTTCTGCCTCTTCACTGTGTCTTTTCTCCCTAATCACCAACGATCGCGATCTGGAATGATGTCGTGTGTACGTGCGTGTGCGTCTGCCTGTTCCCGCTAATTCTCTTCTGTAGGCAAATGCCCGGGGAGGGAGGGACGAAACTCCTGGAGGTGAGGGCTTCTGGCTGGCCGGCTCCCTGCCGTATCTCAGCGCCTGGACCAGCATCTGGCTACGACCCAGGCTCGGTGAACGTCTGTGGAACGAAGGGCTGTGTGTTCACGTGAAGGCAGACCTTACCGGTCGGAGTGGATGACAGTCGCCGATTTGGGGTCGATGATATGCACAATGACTCCACGGTGACCCCAGCTCCTTTCGAAAAAGTAGCCCCCCTCCTGCATGCCGCCTGGGTGAAGGGTCTTGCTCAGAAACGTCCAGGAGAGCTTCTTCTGTCCGTGTAGCTCAAGGATGCCTCCTCTGCCGACCCCGATGTACTTGAGGCCAAAGTAGGGGTCCGGCTGGATGCCTTCGTCGGCCCTGCGAGAGAAAACAGCTGCCCAAAGTCAGCCGACACTCCACGGGACGCGGAACCCAGAGGGGACCTCGCCGCTCCCTCCCTGACCGCCGGAGAACCGGTCACACGCGGGGACTTGGGAGGCCGGCAGCAAGGGCGTCACCGACCAGATCTTCCTAAGCCAGACGGAAATGAGGCCAAAAGGCCAAGCCAAAGCCCTTATCATGAGTTTGTACGTTGCTGCTTCTTTCCGGGCCTGACTGTGCTACGCTCCGGTCCACGTCAGAGGCCCTGCACGGTGCACACGGACCTCTGTATATTTCTGGCCACCACTTCTGAGAACTCTCAGTTGGCCAGAGGCTGGCACCGTGTGGAAATTTGCTTTATCGTGTCCATCCTGACCCGTTGAATAAACACCCCCAGAGGCCCCCTGAGCCTCGACGTGATAGAAAGGCAGCCGGAAGTCTGGCAGGGACGTGCGTCCCCTCGGCGTGGACCCACAAGAAACACGACACCGCCTCCAGCTCGCCCCAGCGGCCCACGTCTGTGTTGCTCGTGGTTCCGCCCGGCGGGCTGCGACCATGGTCCCCGTCCCGCCATCCCGCCTCCCTCCCGCCTTTGGAAGGCCTCCTTCCCGTCAGATCCAAGAGGAGCATTCGACCCGCGGAAGCTGACCGCCCACCTGCCGTACAGAACGATGCTGAAGTTGCCCTGGTAAGGGCAGAGGGCGCTCCCTGCGTGCAGCTCCCCTCCGTTGTCAACCAGGATGTGCCGGGTACGCAGGACGATCGCCTCGTCTTGGTCCTTAATGACCAGCTTTCCTGAGGAGGCGGGCAGGGGTGGGGTTGACGAAGACGTGTGTTAGCGGGGAGGCCGTAGGGGGAGCCGCGGGCGGACCCACGAAGCCCCCGCCTCGGCCAGACGGGCAAGAAGGCGGGTCTGTCCCGGGACTCCTACCCTTCCCGCGCTCACTACCGGCTTCTCCTCTCTCCTCTCACCCTGCGATGCGGGGACACCGCCTGCCGGCTGGCACCCACCGCCATGCACGCCGTGCTCAACGGGCGAGCGTCTGGCGGCGCGACCGGCCGGCACGCTCCGAGCACCAGCGAGAGCCTCCCTCTACGCTTCCTTCGCCAAGACTTGGACCGCTGACGGGCTGCTCCTAAGCGCCCAGAGCGGATGGCGTCACGACCCACCAGACGCTCTGACCCAAACCCGGGGCCCGTGACCGTCATTCTGCCCATCCGGACCCCCGGCCGCCTGCTGGGCTCCGAGGCCGCGGCCGGGAGGGAGGTCGGGGGGGAGGCCGGCTTACCTCCCTCTGAGACGTGGATGGAGTTCACCGTGGCAGAAGACGTGAGCAGCAGTGTCCTGCCCCGGCCGATGTGCACGCGGTGGCCCGGGTCGTGGCCAGGGCTCCAGGGCTGCAGCTCAGGGCTCTGGTCGGGGCACTCGGCCGCCACTGCTAAGGACAGAGGGGCGTCACTGCTTCCACCCACCCCCCTCACCAAGCAAAGGCTCTGCCACGCGGGAGCCTCCCCCACCTTCACGGCTCTCGTGGCCCGAGCCGTGTAGGCGCAGGAGCCCTGGGGTCCGGCCCCACGTCTTTACTACAGTCCGTCCCATCTGTCCACAGGTCACTTCCTTTCTCCGGGGTCAGTCTCTCCGTTTACAAAACGGAGGGCGTGGCAGATGATTCTTTAAAACATTCCCAGACCCGAAGCTAGGTAACGATCTGCCCAGAGTTCTTGCAATCCCAGAGAGTCCTCCCTCTGGAAAGCGGCGCTCTGAGAGTTAAGGAAGCCCCCTCCCTTTCCGCGCGAGACTCTGACTTTAGTTAATTTTCTAGCTCTGCTCCCCTGGAAACCCAAGAGGGGATGGTGTTATATCGTAAACCGGGTCACCAAGCAACGTTGCTTTGAACAAAAGCGACCCCTTATCAGTGAGCGGCATCTAAGTGGGTCAGAACTATGCATAATTTGTTCTCTCTCCCTGGCGGAGTCGTCTCCCTGCAGGGTCCCCCCTGGGCGCGGTGACTCCTGGAGCCCGGCACGTCTCCTGCGGGGACCTAGCAAGTCACATCTATGCAGTTGTCGTGACGGATCGCCACGGTCCTTTTTAAAAGAGAGTAATTTGGAAAAAAAGGTGCCAATATTTAACAACACGTTGTTTACATACTAGTATGTTCTGTGGAACAGATGTTATTGGCAGAGTTGAGAAAGAGAGAGAGAGAGAGAGAGAGAGAGAGAGAGAGCGGCTCTGCGGGCCTGAGGCCCCCAGCCAGGGCAGCTCCCACACCTGGCCCCAGCTGCCACCTGGGGAACCACACAGGGTGGCTTCTGGAAAGCCACGTGGCACGCAGCCAGGACGTCCCCGGGCAAGAGAAACACACGCCTCGCGCCCGCGCCAACGGCGGCCTGTGTTTCCACCCTGCACCCTCCTCAGGGACCTGACGCCGAGCGTGGCCTGTGGCGGCCTCGGGGTCGGCATGTTTAGCTGAACGAGGGCCCCGTGGGGGGCGCTGGGGAGGCGCGTGTCCCCCGCCCCAGCGGGAGCACCGGGAGCAGCCCCCTGGCCATCTGGAAGAATCTCCCCGCAGCGAGGAAAAATCCAGAAGGAAACTGGTAGGAAGACCAAACGAGAAGGGCTTGCGTCCGAGAAAAAGCCCCGATGCCTTCCTCTCCTCCGTGCCCAGAGGTTGCTACGTACGAGGGTTGGGGGATGTGGGGGCTGGAGAGGCAGGAGGGCGGGGTGCAGGTGCCAGGAGGAGGTCGGAAGGGACGGACGCGAGCTCCCGGCTCAGGCTTCGAGGAGGACGGTTGTGTCTCTTGAGCAAAGCGCGTGCAGGGAACGAAGTCCACGACGGGGGGCCGTGACCCCAGGAGGGATTCAGTAGGATCCCCAGCACGTCGGTTCAAAGTGTCGCTCTACTTCCGTCCCGTTATCTCTGGGATGAGAGTGTCTGCCCCGCATTTACGCGTCCCCAGAGAGCTGGGAGGGGGGTGCCGGATACGGACCCCCGAACCCGCATCACCTCCTCCTCTTTGTGCATCTGAAGGCAGTGACCGGCCCTGTGTCCTCTGCCAGGCAGCCCGATGCGGGCTGGCCGAGCCGTGTCCCCACCCGCCCGGCCCCGGCCCGCCAGCACCCCCCTTCTGCCCGCCATCCACTCCGTCGTCAGTGCGAATCCAGTCTCCGGATCTCCTCCGCCGAGCACAGAATTCCACGCTGTTTGGAAAGCACCTCTCCCAGCTGCTGGAAACCCCCACGGGCTCCAGCAGTGGTGACAAACCGAACACTAGGACGCTTGCTCATCGCTGGACTTTCCGGAGCCTCCAGCAGGCACTGCTCTGCCTCAGCATTTAGCAGCCGAGGGTCCCGGGGGCCCAGACGAGAGCCCCCGTGGGTCGGTGCTCACGCCTGGGCTTGTCTTTGACTGGGTCACGTGCCTGGCTGGCTTCCAGCAGAGGCCAGAGGCCCCGGGCTGCCCTCCACCCAGTTCCGGACCCAGAGTATCCGTTTCCAAGGAGGCGTCCCCGCAGCGTGCGGAGGACACGTGTGGCCCGTGGCGAGCCACGCGGTGGAGGCCTGGCACCAAGAGCTTGCTGAGGAGGAGTCCCTTCGACCGCACGGGACACAGCCTCAGGGCCTCGCCTCCCGCATCTCCCAGGACGAGCCCGACGGCCCCTTTACTCCCCAGGCACACGCGTGGCACCAGAGGTCACGTCTGGATCTGGAAGTGGTCAGCCTGAGCCCACGGGCCCTCAGGGGAGTGCAGGTCCCAAGGCACCCGCGGCTCCGGCCCCACCGCAGAAGCTCGGCGGTCACCAGACGGGCTCTTTCCTTACAGCTGGATGCTTGCACCCGGGGACGGCCCGTCTCGGTGGGTTTTCGTCTGTGTGAGCTCACCAGTGGCTGGAAACGGTCGGCGCCTTGGCTGGACTGTCTCCGCAGCAAGCACCCTCCCCGGGAGGGGCCGCGGGAGCAGGAAGGAGGGTGGAGGGTGGAGGGACGTGAACGCAAGGCCCACCCGCTCGGGGCACGAACGGCAAGACGTCAGGGAGAAGGAGAAGCGTGGACCAGGGGCAACCAGAGGCACGGCCGCCTGTCCGGGGGTTTAGACCCACACCCAGAGTGAGGAGGAGAGGAGACACCCAGGGTGCGGGAGGACAGCACCCCGTAGGGCCGCCCCAGGGCCCGGAGGCGGGCCCTCCTACGAGCGAACCGGAACCCCCTTCCCGGCCTGGAGCTGCTGCCCCTCGGTGTTTATGAGGGGCGAACACGACGGAAGAAGGAAGGAATGATATTCCAGCAATGCTGACAACTGTTTCGTCGAGAGCGAAAACGTCTGAAAGGCTGCGCGAGGGGCCGCGTGGAAGGAATGTCGCTCGTGATGGATACAGAGGCCCTCCTTCCCTCCGCGGGTTGAGGAAAACAAAACATAACCTAAGTTCCTTTATTCTTCTCGTAGGAAAGCATCCGGCTATTAGCGACAGCAGCATTTTAAAAACCAGAGCGGCTGACGGTTGGCGTTATGACCGCCAGCCCCGGGCTCGACCTTGTCTCCCATCTTCTGCCTCCTTCGACCCCGAGTCCGGCTCACGCGGCGGCTGCTTCCTGCCGGCCCTGCAAACTGGCCTGGAGCTTCGGGTGGTTCTTAGAAAATCATCCAAACAGCAAGGTGACATCGAGATCGGAGCAGCCACCCTGCGTAGAGTGGCGCAAGGTGCCCGAAGCTTCCCCGAGCCTGGGATGGCGAAGGGAGAAGGGGACGAAGAGCTCAGGTGAGGGGTGGCGAGCTGGCTCCCAGAGGTGTGGCCTTCCTCCGGCCCCCGAGGTGCTTTGCCAAGTTTGAATTAGTCGTCGACGCTTGACACGAAGAATTTTACGGAAAAATCTATGCTTCTGGCTTCTCTGATCAACCCGCGAGCTCCCGCCTTCACGCGTGACAGCAGATTGGCCAGATCTGAGACGCGGGGGTCCCTCTCGAGGAGTGTGAACGGCCCAGGCGGCCACGGTGCCCACGCGGCCCCCCACACTGCTCCGCGTCTCGTCCTTGGCTCCCGCAGATGCTGGGTTTGGAGCCCCTGGGGCCGATTCAGCCCCTTGATTGTGTGGACGACAAAACCGGGGCCCGGGATGAGACTCGCCTGGGAAGGGGCGGGTCAGCAGGGACGGGCCGGAGCCCAGCCACCCCGCCCCCCGCCTGCCTCCCACCGAGGCGCGCGGCAGTCCCACGGCTTTGTGGCGACTCACCTGCGGACGCGGCCAGGGTGAGCCAGCTGAGTGTCAGCATCGCCTGGAAGGTGCCGTCCTGCCCGCTGGCGGCTCCCATCCTGGCCGCGCGCTCCCTGAAACTGAAGCGAGCGAATGAGACCCGGGAGCTGGGCGGGCCGGAGTCAGAGAGGCGGCAGATGCGCACACACACACACACACACACACACACACACACACACGGGGCCACCTGCACACACAGCACAGCGCCCCAGCCAGCGCACAGGCCTCAGCCGCCCCGACTCGGGGCCGGGCAGACCAGGGCACGCGAGCCCTGTCACTGTCCCGCCCGTGTCCTGCAGCTCAGAGACCCGGTGATGGATGGAATTTCATCCTCGGAGCTCGAGCTCCCTCTCCTCCAGAATGAAGCTGTTTTTTCTTAAGTTCAGAAGCAGAGAAAACAAAAAATACCCCCCACCCCCACCACCTCGGAATGTGAGCTGGGAATCAGATGCCATGAACGTGCTGTGCGATCTCAGTGTTTTTGATTGACCTCTCTGGGCCTCAGATTCCTAACCTGGAAAATGAGGGTGTGGGCTGGCCGATTTCTAAGCTTCACTCCTTTTTTTATCAGTCCGTGCTTCTAAAGCAAGTCTTGGTGATATTGAAACCCTGACTATGATGCCTGTGCGTTATAAACCCTCTGTATGGTACCTGCCCGAAGGAAGGTGAGGCAGACAGAGACAACCGTCCCCTGGCGGTTCCCTCCTTACCTGGTAAACAAACCCCTGACTTTGACCTGGGCGTATGGCCAGCTAGTCTAAAGGCTACCTCTTCCAGACTCTCTTACATTTAGTCGTGGCCTTGGAATGGAGTTATGGCCAACACAGCCCCAGTGCGGTATGCGAATTCCAGGAAATGCCCTTGAGGGAAGATAAGAGGACCTTCCTCCCGCCTCCCTCCTTCCTTCCTGCTAAGTGGAAGGTGGATATGATGGCTGGACCTTCCGGCTACATAGTGCCAGCCATGCGGAAGGTGGCAAAGCAAATCCAGAGGAACATCTAGGCCCTGCCCCTGTGGAGGCCTCGACAGCCCTAGACTATGGGTTTATTTTTATGGGAGAGAGAATTAAATTTCTATGTTGTTAAACTTCCGTTTCATTAAAGCTGCTTCATTTTTTTCCTTTTTACTCATACGGACGGTGAATATGGGACTCTGTCCAGAAAAGCCTCAAGATAGGAACTTTAAAAAGAAGATGCCAGATTCCCCCTGCAGACTAGAATGCACCTGTTAGAGGATGCTTGCTTGTCCTCAGGCCCCATGCGGCCCACACCGAGGGCTCACACTGGGCCTGGGGGGCGACCAGCGCCGGCTTCCCTGCCCGGGGCCCCAGGTCCTGTCCTGAGCGAGACGGAGGCTGTGCCCAGGCACTCACTGACGGAGGGGCCCGAATCTCGCTCACCCAACACAGGCTCCTCCCCTTGAACTCGCTCAGGGACAAGTCTGACCGACCCTGGCCTGTGGGCTCCAGGTAAAGCGCTCTGGGGGAGCTCGGGGAGTCGGGCAGGCAGGAGGGTCCGAGGCGGAGCCCCCTGCCCTCTGCCTGGCCGTCCCTCGCAGGCGTGTGGGGAGCTGAGGTGGGGGGAGGAGAAACCGATACTCTGAGATTCAATGCCCGCGATTTCCTCCCGGCCCGGCCCAGGCCTGGTCTTCGAGAACAACGGGCTCATTCTAGTGCCTCAGCCGGCTGCTGGAGGGACGCATCTCGGCATCTGGGAATGGCGCCTTTCCCATGGTCCCAGAGGAGGAGTGTCTGCGCTAGAAAGGAGGGGGCCCCGGGGACGGGAGGGCTGCATGGCCCTCAGGGGACGGCCACAGCCCCGTTCCAACTCTTCATCGGTTTAGAAAACCCAGAGGAAGCGTGCCGTCTGTTGCTGAGAAGGCCCAGGTCGTCGTGGGCTCCTCTGAAGGGGCCTGGACTTTGGGGCCATCAGCCGGGTGAAGGGAGGGGACAGGCACCAAGGCTGGTGGTGACGGGTATGGGAGGCAGTCTGGGTGCGGGTACCCCTTCTGGCCCACTGCCAGGGGCCCCTCAGGAAAGCATCTCCTTCGGTGGCCTCAGATTTCCCGTGGGCAGAGTGCAAGTTTGCGTCCAGCTGTAGCTCTGAGGTCTTCTGATCGCATCATAGTTCATTTCAAAGACCAAAGAAACAAAACAGAATCGCTTTCTGGATGGGCGTGAAAACAATTCCACTTGGCGGTGGGGGGGGAATCGCGCTCAAAACCTCTTTTCCCCAACATTAAGGAGACCTGTGCCGTGTCTCTGTCTGACCCCCGGAGGCACAGACTTCGTGCCCGGAGAGGGGAACCCCACATTGCTGGGGTCCGAGGGGCCTCTGCACTTCCTCTCTCCGCAGTGGCCGCGAACAGAGACCCCGAGAAGCATTCTGTTGAAGCAAAGCCCCAGACTTTCTCTGATCTCACTGGGGAATTCATCAAGGGGGACAGCTTTCTCCGTGGGCCACTAGAAGCTTTCTGGCGACGAGAGCTGAGATTCGGCCTCTCCGGCTGGCCAGACTCGGTCTCGACCCGGCTCCCAGCTGCCAAAGACCCGGGGAGAGCGCGTTGGCCGATGGCGCTGGGGGTTTCCACAGGAGGCCGCTGGCCAGAGCTGGCCGACCGCTGCCCGATGGCCCCGAGCCGGCGACATCCTACTCCGTTTTCCAGAACAGGAGCGTTTCTGCCATCCTGCCGCCGCCCAGGCCTCTCGGGGTCGAGAAGAAGCGGCACCTAACCGGGAACGAGAGACGTGGCCTCCGTCCGCCTGGCCTCGCTGCCTCACGCACCGGCGGCCTGCGATTTGGCTCCTCCTCTGGGAGGCCTGGGCCGCAGCGGCCCCGGGGCCCAGCGCTTGTCACCTGCAGAGACAGGGGGCAGAGTGTTGTTCGAGTGTCCAGAGAAGCCCCCGGACAGTTGCTCAGCCCTCCCCAGAAGAGCCCGGCCCCACGGGCCGAGAGACCCACCGCCCCGTGGGGCCGCGCAAGCCGGAATTCTCCAAGAGTACCGGATGCGGGCCCGGAGGAGGGGGAGAGGGTCACTTGAAGCTCTGCGGCAGGGGTGAGATGGGACCTGCCAGGCTCAACCGTCTCCCCCTGTCAAACCCACACGAACCCAGACAAGGCTCGGCCCAGCAACCAGCAGGACAGCGTGGTCCGGAGTCCTCAGTCCCGGCCACGCAGCTGACCTCGGGGGAAGCATCTGACCGCCTGGGGCTCCCTTTTTTTTTGAATTTTGAATTTTTGTCTGTAAAACCTGAAATGACGCATCCCAAATGCCAAGGTCACTGTGGGATCGAGACGCTGCCAGGCCCGAGCTCCTAGCCCTGTGCCTGCCTGACCCGCGGCCAGCCCCGCCCCCCTCCCCGGTTGTGCGAGCCCCGGGCATCAGGACACGCGGTTGCACAGGTGCTAGAACCAGGGAGAAGGGTCTGAGAACCTGCCACCGGCTGTGTGGCCCCAGACAAGCCACTCAACCTCTCTGTGCCTTACTCTTCCCGATTGTCGAACAGGCTCCTGCTACCCACGAGCAGGAGTTATTTCCGTGAGGGTCAGCGGGACAGGCTGGCTCTAAAGGTGGCGGCTTACCACCGTGAGCGCCGGGGTCTTCCGCACAAAGGGAGGTAAGGAGACGGCCCCGGGGTCCAGAAGAACACGGCGCTCCCTCTTGGCCTCGCTTCGCAGAGTTCAGGGCAAATAGGTGACGTGGGCCCCGTGGGTCTGGACACTTCCCTTACAGTGACACGCGTGTAGACAGGCCACTCTAGTCCCTGCTGAGGCGGGGCGGGGGTTCTCTGGAACCAGCCCCACCCCTGGATTCTCGTGGGTGCTTTGACTTCCTCTTTACGCCCCACAGTGTTCGCGAGTCTCAGCTGGGCTGAGCTGTGCCCCCCGAGAGTCCTGTGGTGACGTCTTACCCCTCCGGACCTCGGAACGCGACCGCATTTGGAGACGGAGCCTTTCAAGAGGGGATTAAGGTACAATGAGGTCCCCAGGGTGGGTCCTGAGTCGGCATGACTGGTGTCCGTGTAAGAAGAGGGTGTTAGGATCACAGACACGCACGGAGGGGAGAGCAGGTGCGGACACGGGAGGAAGACGGCTGTCGACCCACTAAAGAGAGCGGCCTCGGAGGACAGCAACCGTGCTGACCTACAGCCCCCGGAACTCTGAACAGTGAAGCCGCCCCGTCTGTGGCCCCAGCAAACGACGCCGTGTCCCCGAGCGAGCTCATCTTCCCAGGCCTTCGGCCTCCCGTCCGCAGCGATGACACCAAGAGTCCCGGCAAACGCCAGCGTAGCTTTTGCGAGGCTCCGGGCGCCGCTTTAGGCCCCGGCCACACGTCGACCGATCTGCTCTTCTGTAGCTGGGGGGCACGGTCAGCCCTCGACACGGATGGGGAAACTGAGGTACAGAGCACGCAACTTGCCCGAGGCACGCAGCCAGCAGGTAGCAAAGCCCAAAGCCTGCTCCCTCCTCCAGAAAGGGCGTTTCTAGTTCCCAAAGATTAAACGGTTTGCGGTCTCGTCTCAAACTGCGAGAACGTAGAAGCCGGAGGGAAAGTCAGCGCTTCTCAAACTCTGTGCACACATGAACCCCCCCGGGGAGCTGACTCAAAGGCAGACCCCGACTCGTTGGAGCAGGGCGGGGTGGGGGGGGGTCCTCTGAGGGCTACAGAGGCAGCAGGCGGTGACACAGTCAGGTCTGAACCTGGCAGGTCTGGCCCCAAGGACATGCCCTGTAACGCAGGACTGCACCCCTGTCCCCCAGCCGGGCCTCCCACGAGCAGCAAAGGTCGGATTCAAGCCACCTCTCTGCCTCTCGCTATGCGTCAGCGATCCGGAAATCACAGCGCCCAACGCCCCCCGCCCCCAAGGGAGAAGGAAGGGGCAGGGGACAGGGCAGCCCACGCACCTTCCGGACCACAGGTGAACACGGGAGGAGCCCCCGCCCCTGCCCCCGCCCCGGCAGCCCGGGCCCTTTCTCGAATGCTGTGCGAAGGACCCCGGGGACAGGGAGCCCCGCCTGGCCGCCTCAGAGAGAGGCGCTCACAAGACCCCTCGCTCCTGCACACCAGCGTCTCCCGGGGCTGCTTCGAGGACCAGCCCCTCCCCCAGGAAGCACACCCGCCCAGACGGTTCTCACCGCCGCAAAGACCGAAAACATTCCAAGGAGACCCGCGACCTCACAAAGCCCGGCCTCCTCTCCGGAAACCGGGCTCCCGCGTCCTTCCGACCGGCCACGTCGCGTCGGGCTCGCACCACGTAGGAGCAGACACGGCACGAGACCCGCTCCGGCCGGCCCGTGCGTGCGCGCGTGAGTCACGGGGGACTTGTTAAAACACGGGTTCTGACCCGGCAGGTCTGGGGTGGGGTGTGAGTCTGCGCTTCCGAGCGGCTCCCGGGGGAGCCTGGACCGCCGAGCTGGGCCGCGCCCTGAGCCACCAGGATCTCCTCATTCACAGATGGGCAAACCGAGGCCCGTCGAGCCAGAGAGGGTTGCCCACGTTGCTCAGGAGAAGCGAATGGAAATCTGAACCAGCATCTGAGAGGGGAATTTCTGTCCGACTCTAACTCATGGGACGCCTGCCTGTCCCTTCCTTGGCCGGGCAGGGTGGGGGGGGGGAGGGACACAGAAGGGAGGGGGGCCCATCCGGTCCTGCCCCTGTTCCAACCCGGCATCACTTTATGTCACAGTTTGGGGAGTAGACACGTGCCTTTTCCGACGCCCTTGACACGCCCACAGACTCTTAAATGATCTTCCCCAGACAAAACACCTCCTTTGATGCGGGAAATCCCCTCTGGGGAGCCAAGCAGGAGAGATGGGGGGGGGGGTTGCACGGATCAGAGAGATTCGCACCAAGGCTCCCCCAGCCCCGAGCGCTCGGGGTCCTGCCGTGCCACCGAACCCAAGTCCCTCATCGCGCCGCCGAAGCAGCGCCCGTGATCCCCGGTCCCATCACATGCGCCACAGGCACCGAAATCGGAACCAGGAGCACGGCCCTCGCAGCAAACCAGACGCAGACACGATGTTTCCTGACAAAGAAGTGGCTCCTAACGACTTGCGGCAGCTTAACCCCTGGAGTGAACCATTAGCTACAAGGATAGATCTACCTCTCCTCTTCGTTTCCAGCTCCTCTGCCCGACTCCCGGCCGCTAGGCACATGTGGCTACGCAAACCTGCATTTAAAATCAGGTAGGGCCGCCTGGGTGGCCCAGTCGGTCAGGCATCCGACTCTCGCTTTCGGCTCAGGTCACGATCTCGCGGTTCGTGAGTTCGAGCCCCGCGTCGGGCTCTGTGCTGACCGAGCAGAGCCTGCTTGGGATTCTCTCTCTCTCTCCCTCCCTCTCTCTGCGCCACCCACGCCCTCCCGCCCCGGCTCACACTGCCTCTCTCTCAAAATAAACTTAAAAAAATTTTTTTTAGTAAGAAAAATAATTTAGAATACCAGGCAAAACGAAACCCGCACATCCTCCGCCCTCCCAGGCACACGTGAAGTGCCCGGAAGCCCCTGGCTGCCAGTGGGAGCGCAGAGCGGAACCCTCCCGTCACCGCCGAACCCCGTCGGTCAGCCCCGGTTCAGAGCCCCAGGATTCGCAGACCATCTGAGTGAGCCGGGTTCCCCGACCAGGAGCGTCGGCCCCCCCATCTGGGGATCGCGGCAGCCTCGCCCTCCCCACCCCCACCCGCCGCCCGCCCCGAATCAGAAGCTCCGGGTGGCCCAGCCATCTGTGTGTGAGCCCTCGCAGCGGGGCTCATGTGCGCTCACGTCTGACCCCCGTGAACCTCGTGAGTGTTTGACAGTGTGTTGGCTGAGCGCTAACCGTTCGGCCTGTGTCACCAGACGGACCCAAATTCGGGTCTCAGGTCGGCTGCTTAAGAGCCGGGCTTGGCCGTTCACTTAAGGGTCTAAGCCTCAGGCCCACGGCTGTGAGGTCGGGGAAGCCACCGGAGGGGGTGGAGTGACGCACCCCACGGTGACTGAGCCACGATGGTCCGCCACTGGGAGTCTGTCCCCACCCTCGGGGCCCGGCCCCCGCCGGCTGCGTGGGGCTGCCTCACGTACCAAGTGGGGCCCTTAGGGGCCTCTTCTACTGGTTAATGGGCCGCACTGGGTCATCCGTTCAGAGGCACCACTACACCAGAGACTTTCTCAAAAGCTTGATGTGGGGGACCGCACAGGGAAGTCCCCCCCGCCCCACTCAGCGGTGGTTACGGTGGGGGAGGGAACACACGTGACACAGGGGGGCCCCACGCTGGGCCCCGGGCAGAGGTCGTGCCTGGACGGGGCCCCGGACCAGTAGGCCGTCTCAGCGGGAGGCGCAGGCGGTGGGTGGGGGGTCCCGTCGGCCCCGGCGGCCCCGGGGCAGGCGGAGGAGGTGCTCTGGCAACACCTCGGCTCCTGCTTTGCTCCGGGAGGCCCGGCGGCCCTCACACTGGGGCCGAGCGCAGCGCCCGGGAGAGGACAGGAGCCAGACGAAAGGATGAGCCGAGACAGGGCTTAACCACACCACCCGGGATTCACTTACGCTTCTAGCAGCTTCCACGCGGGGCCGGGGAGGGGGGATGCCAGGAGGCCCGTGCTCGGGGAGCGGGTCCCGTCTCCGTCCCCAGCCGGCTTCCCGCTAACTCCCTCCCGGGCCCCCGCGGGCTTGCACACGTTCTGCCACCTTGACTCCAAGGCCGTCTCTCCCCCTCCTCCCCCGACCTCAAGTCCTTATCAGCTGCTTCTTCCTCGGCACCCTCAGCTTACTGACCCAGCCTTTCTTTAGTTTTTTTTTTTTTAAACGTTTATTTATTTTTGAGACAGAGAGAGACAGAGCATGAACAGGGGAGGGGCAGAGAGGGAGGGAGACACAGAATCCGAAACGGGCTCCAGGCTCTGAGCTGTCCGCACAGAGCCCGACGCGGGGCTCGAACTCACGGACCGTGAGATCGTGACCTGAGTCGAAGTCGGATGCCCAACCCACTGAGCCACCCAGGCGCCCCTGACCCAGCCTTTCTTTAAACTTCTCTCACCCCGTGCTTGGGACTGACTGAATGGTTCCCACTGTTAACTCGGGCTGCGGGCTCCTTGAAGGTAAGCCCATTTTTCTTTTCCCACAGAGCGCAGCTGGGCACACAGCGGCCGCCCGGCGACCCCTGGGCGGCGGGTGCCTGTGTGTGCCGCGTGGCTGCCGAAGGAGCAAACGACTTGGCTATCTGACCGCGCGGCATCGTTGGACTCTTTGTCCAGTGCTCTCGAGAACACCGCGTGGGAGTCCGAAAGCAGCAACCGGAGACGTTTACACAAGCTACCACTTTTCAAAATTATAACTCTCTTTTGAAGTCTCTTAAGTCATACCCTCAGTGGAGGAAAGGAGATGATCTTCCCTCTTGAGGATGTTTCTCTCCCCCCGGGGTCTTGAAGGAAGAGGGGACGTCATGTCCCTGCTGCAGGTGCCTTCTCCCCAGACTCAGAGTCCAAGGCCGGCGTGCCTCTGCTACGGTCAGAGCAGCGCTGGCTGTGGTGAGCGTCCTGGCCCGTCCTCTCCTGCTAAGCCCGGCACTTGCGGGGACGGAGGGATTACACGCTCTAAAAGGGGACCTCCAGAGGCGCCTGGGTGGCTCAGTCGGTAGAGTGTCCGACTTTGGCTCTAGGTCATGATCTCACGGTTCGTGGGTTCGACCCCCACGTCGGGCTCTGTGCTGACAGCTCGGAGCCTGGAGCCTGTTTCGGATTCTGTGTCTCCCTCTCCCTCTGCCCCTCCCCCGCTCATGCTCTGTCTGTCTGTTTCTCTTTCTTTCAAAAAATAAACAAAACATTAAAGCAATGAAAGGTGACCCAAGTGTCCCCGGGTCCCTACCTCCAGTCCCCAGGCACCAGGTGCCCAGCACCTCCCAGCTCACTTACTCACGTGGGAAGTCTGGCCCCTTGCACGGCTCCTCTCTCCCTCCGGGTCTGTCTGGGACTCCTCGAGGGCACCTGCACGCGTCCACGAGCCAGCCCTGTCGCTGTCCATGCAGCCAGTGCCCTGGGACGTCACGGCTACAACCCCGGGTCAGCCCTGCTGAGCTCCAAGTCTGCCCTCGCAGGCTGGGCCTTCCCCCGGGAGAAGAGCCTGTCACTGTGCCTCGGTGGCTGGCACACGGGGGTCCCCAGCACAGAGAACCGCCCGGCTGAGATGGAGGGCCCGCGCTCTGTCACACGCGCCCAGCCGGGTGATGGCTTCTCCCACTGTGGGGCTCCTCTCCCAGCACCTCCTTGCTCCCCCCCCCCCCCCATCGGAGCGTCTGTCTGGTCTGCAAAGCTCATCACGTGGCTCTACCCACCCCCACCCCCGGGGCCGGGCGAGCCTGAGCGGGGGGTGGCGGGAAGGCTCCCGTACCCGGCGTGCCCCCACTAGACGTCAGAGCCCCTCGCCCCTCCAGGCGGGCGGCTGAAAGGTCAGACGATGCCCAGAACAGCCTGATCGCAAAGCACAGTGACCTCAGAGGGAAGCTTCTCCCAGGGCTCTGAGTCAGAAGCCGGAGCTTTCCAACTCAGACCACCAAGCTGCACACCTTCCCGGCTGGCTGAGTGGCTAGGGCAATAAACACTTCATCAATTGTGTTTTTTAACCGAAAGTTCTAGCATCAGCAGCTGGCTGGGCATTTCTCCTGGCCTCGGGTCATATCATGTGTGCCTACTTATTTCTGGGGCTCCAGAAAGATCTTTGCAAAACGGCCCCTACCTTCTCATCACGTCCCACTCCTCCCTCGGCCCGGCCGGGTCGGGGTCAGAAGACAACGCCTGATTCTGGTTCAGGTTTGGGCCAGAGCCCTCCTTTGAGCGGAGGGGCTGGTCTTCTCCTGGGTTATTTATTTGCAGAAACCACTGTGGCTCCCTACTGCTTCAAACACACCTCCAGGAAGCGACTCGAGGTGGGGTCCCAGCCGAGGCCGGGCGGACGGCCCCACGGGGCCTGCCATCAGGTACCCGTGGTCCCGCAGGCAGGTGTGATTCGCAGCCTTGGGCTCTAAACACAAGTCTGCGGTCTTTGGAAGCAAACGGGCTCTGGTAAACCCACCGGGCAGGAGCACCTAGAAACCCGGGGTCCTGGGAGACCCTGGGCCACGGTTGTCTGGCCTCTGCTTTCTCACTGGGAGGGGAGACCCAGGGCAACGGTACTTTGGTGCTTACTCAGAACTAGGTCCCCCACAGGGGCTGGGACACAGGTGGCTGAGACACCCCACGGGGGCTGGGACACAGGTGGCAGTTCCTGCTTGGAGAAGCTCACCCACCAGCCCTGAGCTCTGGGGACCCTGCTTCAGCACTAGGGGACCCCAGGGCTCCACACAGTTGTTTCTCCACCACCCTCCCCCCACACCCCCAATAACCTTTTCCCAGCAAAATTTTCACACACTAGACCAAGGTGAAAGAGTTTCACGGTGACCAACCTACTCATGACCTAGAGGCTACCAGTAACATTTCACTACATTTGCTTTCTCACGTTGCTATGCATCCATCCATCCATCCATCCATCAGCCATCCATCCATCCACCAGCCATCCATCCATCCATCAGGCATCCATCCATCCATCAGGCATCCATCCATCCATCAGCCATCCAGCCATCCATCAGCCATCCAGCCATCCATCAGCCATCCATCCATCCACCAGCCATCCATCCATCCACCATCCATCCATCCATCCATCCATCAGCCATCCATCCATCCACCCACCCACCCATCCATCCACCCACCCACCCATCCATCCACCCACCCACCCATCCATCCACCCACCCACCCATCCATCCAGAAAGCAGCCTTATTTTTTGGATGCATTTCAAAGTAAATTGCAAGCAGCAATATACTCCCCCCCCACCCCAAATACTTCAGTATTAACTAGAGTTCAATATTCATTTAAATTTTTAAAACTCTTTGTAGGTAAAATCTACGTGTCGTGAAACGCACAAACCCTAACCGTGCATTTTCTGAGTTTTGAGAAATGTCTCTACCTGAGCGATCCGGCACAGAACGTTATCATCATCCAGAAGGGTCCCCTCATGCCCCTCCCCACCAACTCCCCTCTTGTGAGACACAACCAGGTTCTCTCAGAACCAGGTCACCCGTTCTGGAACTCTGGAGAAATGGAATTGCCCGGAGTGCAGTCTTTTGCGCGAGCCTTCTCTCACTCAGCACTTCGGGTTTTTTTTTTTATGTTTACTTATTTTTGAGAGACAGAGAGAGACAGCGCGGTTGCAGGGGAGGGGCAGGGAGAGAGGGAGACACAGAATCCGAAGCGGGCTCCAGGCTGTGAGCCATCAGCACAGAGCCCGACGGGGGGCTCGAACCCACGAACCGCGAGATCATGACCTGAGCCGAAGAAGTGGACGTTTAACTGACTGAGCCCCCCAGGCGCCCCTCCGTCAGCATGTTTTTGAGGTTCATGCATGTGATTGTGCACATCAGCAGTGCACTTCTTACAACGGCGGGGCGGTACCCCCAATCGCACGAACGTGCCATCCTACACACTTGCTTTCGTGTTGTGCTCCGGGGAGCCACACAGGACGGAGTTTAGGGGACAGAAGAGGCCCAACTTTGCTACCAGAACACAGCCAGACAAAGCCGTGTGCGCCGCTGTCCTCGAACCCAACTGCGCTCGGGGTGCAGGTTCCCTGGGGTCGAAGGCCAGCCCTGCCACTCAGCCCTCACGTGACACGGGGAGAATCCGGGTAGCTTTCCATTCTCCAGCTTCCCCGGCTGCAGGATGCTGGTGATGGCGGGGCCTTCCTCAAGCGGCTGCCGTGAGCAGTGACGTAATCAGATGTGCAAAGTGACTGGCCGAGCAGCGGGCCCCGTCAGTAGGTGTCCTAAATGTTCCCATACGTCGTGAGGGCAGGCTTTGACTTTAGAAGAGGTGAACTTGAACCTCACACGTGCCACTAAGCGACCCTGCGATTCTGGGACATTTCCGTAGGTTATTAGAATATGAGCGGCTACGGGGCCCCTGGGTGACTCAACTGAGGACGCGTCCGACTCTTGATTCCGGTTCAGGTCATGAGCTGACCATGATCTGTTCGTGGGTTCGAGCCCCGCGTCGGGCTCTGCGCTGACAGCTCAGAGCCTGGAGCCTGTTCCTGATTCTGTGTCTCCCTCTCTCTCTGCCCCTCCCCCGCTCCTGCTGTCTCTGTCTCTTAAAAATAAATAAACGTGAAAAAGAATAAAAACAAAAATATCTCTCTGCCCTGCTTGCTCTCTCTCTCTCAAAACAAATAAGTAACCATTTTTTTAAAAAATCAAATAAAATAGGAGTGGCTTCATCATATTTATGATATTATCTCGTGGATTTATTTTCCCTCTTCCAATTCTTTCCTCTTTCCACTCAACTTTGTAGACTGACCCCCTTCAACGTTCCAGGCAAAGACTTCTCTCCAGCACATAAGGCTGTTCCTTTCTTCTGCCTGATGAGATCATTTTAAAAGATGATGTACACAAAGTGCTTCGGAAGGCAGCAGTATGCAGTAGGCGCTCTATAAAAGTGACCTCCTACCACCAGCAGAACAGCGACTAAATCCTAGGTGCTGGCGACAGCGCATGCTCAAGGAATGGCCCCGAAGCGTCGTTGCCCTGAGAAGTCAGGAGCCTTGGGCCCCCACCTGCAGAAGGTACCGGAAGGGGGATCCCAGAGGAGACCCTGCAGGGGCCAGAAGTGTCCCCGGGGTCCTCAGCCGGTGCCCGGGGCTGCGGCCCTTGTGTGGGTCACGGCCAGGGGAGTTGCCCGCCGCACACAGAGCCCCCGCCTCGGGCTCTGGCCTCCTTTGCCGAGCTGAGCTGCAGCCCGGGACGCTGGCCCACATTCAGCCGAACTTGGCCGTGTTGCCTGAGATCTTCCAGAAGCTTCAGCTGGAAAAAGTTAGTCCTTGCTTTTCCCCATAAAATGGGAGAGAGCGGCCATGGGTAAGGGAGGAGGTGGGACTGTCAGCTCGGGGCAGGTCCCGCGGGCATCCCGAGGGTCTGCAGGGGCCGTGACGGCGCCTGGCTGAGACCAGATTCCAGCACTACCTGAATCCAGCCTCTTCCGGCCCCTGATGGTGAGTTTGCTCCTAGTGTTGTATTTCCAGCACCTTGCAGCAAGGATGGGCCTTGAGGACCACCGAGTCCATGGCTTGGCCAGGGTCTCATATTAAAGATCCAAAGCTGGGTTCCAGTTCAACTCAACATACATGTATCATGTATTGGGTTGAAAATATGAAACTGTCAATATTGAGCCATTTTCATCTACAAAAAAAATGGCAGGTTCATGTCATTCAATCTACCCAGGCCCTCTTAGGTGTACGTTGTTCGTCATCCTGGAGTCTGGGCAAGTGGGGTGGGGGGCACAGAGGCCAGGGATCCGTGCTTGACCTTACAGTTATCCTGGGGTATATAATCCATGTTCCATGTGGCAATCTCTTCCTAAATAGTCCTACATCTTTTATTGTTTGAGACAGAGGGAGAACAAGTTGAGGAAGAACAGAGGGAGAAAGAGAGAGAGAGAGAGAGAGAGAGAGAGAGAGAGAGAGAATCTCAAGCAGGCTCCACACCCACCACTGAGCCCAACTCAGGGCTCGATCCCATGACACTGGGATCATGACCTGAGCCGAAATCAAGAGTCGGACGCTCAACCGACTGAGCCACCCAGGTGCCCCAATAGTCCTACCTCTTGCTATGAGATCCACACCACTTGACGTGGTCAATTACTTTCTCAGGGCTTCAGAGACGCCCCTCTTCTGAGGTTTCCCAAAGGTCTGCTATGAGCCAAGGCTTGAGTCTGTGCTCCAGACCGTCTGTGACCTGCCCTTTCTCAGGACGGGTCTTCTTGGGCCATCGTTGTTCAGTAGGACTTGGGACTCCCAGGCCAACTGACTGGACCGGTGGGTACAACTGGCCAAAGCTAAGCTGGTTCTTTCTCTGCTGGTTCCAGCCCTTTCTTACGGCCGGGCTTTATACCTGTCTTTGATTCTAGGAGACACTCCCTGGGTCCTTATAACAAATCCAACCCCATGCTCTTTTTATCCACTTTTTTTAAATCTCGCTAAGTTTAAGTCAACTTGGTTTCTATTATTTGCAACCAAAGGAGTCTTGGTTTTTCAGCCCATAAAGGAGTAACCAAGCCTTTCTCTCTGAAGGTCCTAAATGGGCCTAAATGGGTTCAGAGACAATGCATTTCCTGTGTGGCTTTCTACCCTATCCTCAGTGACTCTCTCATGTGGCCACGATCCCATCTATCACGGCCACGACTCTGTAAGGACAGAGGATGTGATGCCCCCGACTCACCCCATATGCCAGGGCTGGACAGGAGTGAGCGGGGCGGGCTCATGAAGGGCTCGGAAACATGGCACCACGAGGGCGGGTCGTCGGGGGCATTTTGCCACTCGACTATTTAGGCACCCATTAGCAGCTGCTCTCGTGTGTCTACAATTCAATTCGTGTTGGAACAAAGACATGCCCGAGATCAAATAAACAGCTTCCAGACATTGAGCACTGCACGCACTCTGTCTTCCCCTTTGGTATTGACATTAAGACAAGCGCCACCTTGTCTGGCTGCTCTCCAGGGTCCTGGCATGGCGGGCTGAAAGGGAGGGGCGAGAGAACAGCCCTGAGTGGGTTGGGACATGACAGCAGAGGGGTAAAGCCTTCTTTGAATGGGGACAAAAGGGTTTGTGTTTTTTTTTTAAACATGTTTCTGTATAAAGGAAGATTATATGCCAGAGGAAATGTTTGCAAACTGGGTCAGGACAGTTCCCAAGCCATAAAAACAGACTGCTGTCCTCAGGACCAAACTAACACCATTGCTACTCTTAGTTACCGTTGAGACCTTTCCAATTTCCAAAAACAAAACAAAACAAAACAAAACAAAACAAAATAAAACAAAACCAAAGCATCGAAAGTAGCCATTGATTCCCAACAGGTTCTGATTCAAATGACACACATTGAGTGCCTTCTATGCGCCAGGCACTGGGTTATTCACTTACTACCCGGTTCGTCCTCACCTTATCCCAGAGGTTAAGTGATTTGTCCCGATTCACATACTTAGGAAGTGAGGCGTCTCTTCTAGGGTCCAAACTGTCAGACTCTGAAGCCACTGCATTTTTTTTTTCTAGCTGCTTTGCTATTCTCAGAAACTAACAGTCCCTCGGCTGGATCACAGTGAACTGTCAGACAAGTGTCCCCTCTTGCCCAGCACACTCGGTCCCCTCCCTCTCTTGCTCATGAACCCGTCCACCCACATGGAAGTTCTACCAGAAACGTCCACCTCCTCGTCCTCTCCCGGCTGTGGGCCCCAGCACAACCACTATACTGCCTTGCTGGACATTCACGGTGGCCTCCTGACCAGTCTTCTGTCCCCAGTCTCTCTCTCCTTCTGACTCGTCCCCTACACTGCTGCCGAAATAGGTTGGCTCTCATCTCTTGCACTTTGCGCCCTTCCAAGACCCTCGAGGTCTTGTGAGGTCCTTTGCCAAGTGGCCCCCACCTGCCTACCCAACCTCACCTCTTGCCAGTCTCCATCCTGACCCTACCTGCTGTGTTCAGGCCACCCCGGGCCACCAGAAGACCGCCCCCCCCAAACCCCATACACCTCCTTTTCCTTGCACTGATCTTTCTGCCTAGAAGGTTCTTTTCCAGCATCACCGCCTCGAGAAACCCTACCACCCGTCCAGGACGACTTACAAGTTACCTCTTCCTGGAGCCTGTATCAGATTCCCGAGAGGAATTAGTCACTGCTTTCCTTCTCATTTCCCTTCCCTGTTGAACACTTGTCCTTGTTCTTTATTATTATTACTGTCAAACAATTTGTTACATCTCTCCCATGCTAAAACACAAGCTACAAGAGGGCAGGGGACCTTACTTTTTTCACCTCTGTGCCCCTGGTCCAGGGACTGGCACAGAAGAGGGACTCAGGGAATGCTTGTTGCGTGAATAACAGAATCAAGGTGCCAAAGAGAGATTCATCAGTCCGCTGGTCACAAGCCCACCCCGCTGTCTCCTTGACCCTGCCCTCTCCCTGTCTGGCCCTGCTGTGGAGGGCCTCCCAATGGTCTGCCCACCTCCTCTCTCCTGAGACCCGGCCTTCCCACTCACACGCGGTCACTACGGGGCCTCCCACGTGGGTCAGCACCCCTCGGTGCGACCATGGAACACCTGCTCCAGCCACACCAGTGAGTCCCTCCCCCGGGCTTTCCGACTTGGGGCCAGAGATGGGGCTTGAGGACAGTAGGTGCTGTTCCAACAAGGCAGCAGTCCTGTCAGCTTCCCTGTCCCCCATCGGTCCACAAGATCCAATGCAGAGAGAGGAGCAGGGGAAACAGAGTCAGGGAAGGAGAGTCTTGACTACCTTTGAGTCTGGCTTCCAGTTGCCCTGAGGTCAGACCCCCCACTACTCATTTTACAATCTGGTCTTTCAAATCCAGTGAGCCGAGGGTTTGCGGAGCCCTCACCTTCTCCTTTTGGCTGAAGTTACTTTGGGTTGGGTTTCTGTCGCTCACAACCCCAGAACCCTGACATGCAGAGAAACCTGGACGAAAACCGGGCTGGTGCTGGCTGGGGTCCCATGCTGTGGCTCCCCGCCCCTGCACCCTGCACAGACATGGTCCACAAAGTCCCTTACAACATGGTGGCCCCTCCTCACTCCACCCTCAGGACCTGTCTTCTGGGAGGAGTGAAAAGGGGACACCAATAAGGAAGCTGTCACCCACCCACTGTCTCCTTGAACCAGTCTCTTGGCCAACTCCCACCAAAGCTTCCCCTGCACTTTCAGCCCCGCCTGGCGGGCCCCCCGGCCCTCACACGGCTTTCCCTCTCCCACCCCCTGACTGGACGACCTTACAGAGCTCACCCTCTCTCTCTGGCCCACCTTGCCAAAGGAATCTTCCTCGAACACATATCCACTGCATTCAGTCTTGCTCAGAAACATCTAGGCTGCCCTTTCCCCCCAACGGTGGCCCGTCCACTTTTGACAGCTCGGGACACTGTGGTCCCTCCATAACTCACCACACATTGTGCTGGTCAACCTGCAGAGTCATGGGCCACACACGGTCTCCCAGGCGATCGCCGGAGGTTTCCGCCTCTGGGTCTTCCCTCACTCGGCGCCCCGCCCAGAAGCCTCTCGCACCTATTCATGTATTTCGCTTACTTCTCCATATTTCCATTCTGCCTTACTTCTGAGAACTTCCCCCAGTTACCCTAATCGACCCCCTTGCTTCTTGATAAGTTTTCTTGCTCTCTCCCTCTCCCCGTTGCCCACTCCACTCACCCCAACATGACTTTCAGATTAAGAGAAACTCTCTGTGTCCTTTGGAATCCTCCCCTCCACCCCATTCATGCGGCCCGTGTCTCAAGCCAGGACTGGCCCACGGTCTCCTAGGTCCTGGCAGAGCTGGGCGTATGACGGGGTGAGTAGGGAGGAGGCGGCCAGGATGACTCAGGGGTCTGTGGCCGGGGTGGAGGGGCCCCGGCGAAGGGAATGGTGAGCAGATTTCCCAGCTGGCTGACTTCCCGGCTACATCTGAGACGCTGTGGCAGCCACGGGTAGATGTGCAGTAGGCAGTCGTGTGGGTGGGTTGGAAGATGGGGAGAGAGATGTGGGTTGCAGACACGCTTCAAAGAGGCCCCGAGGCCGTGGGGGAGGGTGCAGACCCATCAGGGGCCCCAGCGGCCGGGCGGAGGCCGAGGCCAGAGCCCTGGGGGCACAGAACTGATACAGCTGGGGTGACCCTGCCAAGTCCACGTGGGCCCTTCTCGGGGGGCTGCCCCCCCCACCCCGGCAGTGTAGGGCTGGCCCCGCCTTCGAAGGCTTCTGGGCACAGCTTCCTTCCACCGAGGCTCTCCTTCCTGGCCATGAGCACCTGCCCCCTCCCAGCCAGCAAAGCTGCCGGGGCCTGTGGAGCCCCCGCCTGACATGTGTGGGGCTGCCGGCCAGGCCCCCACCTGCTGGGCCAGGCACCCCGCCTTTCCCTGCCTCCAGCGGGGGCCAGCGCGGCCTCTGCTCCCACAGGCTCCAGGCCGCTCGGGCTCTCAGAGGTTCTCCCTCCGGGGACACTTCCCGTCCTGCTGGTACTTGCCAGAAGATCACCCAACCCCTGGAGAGGTTCTCCACGAACAGGGCGCTGTGCCCCGAACTCCGTCTGTCTCCCCAGAAATGCCAGGCGCGGCCCGTGCGCGGGCCAAAGCCAACGGCCCCGCGGGCTCAGGTCTTGGCGGGATGAGGCTGTGCCTTCGCCACCAGCTGTTCCTGAGACAACAGGCCTGCAGATGCACTATGGGGAGCGGGCTGTGTGGGGCCAACGCCAGGCGTCAGGGCGGGAGGCAGGAGCCGCCGCGGGCGCTGTCCGCGGGACCCAAATCCCTCATCAGCCCTTTCCCAGACCATGGGCTGGCGGGGGCCAGAGTGAGAGGGTCTCCCTCGGCCCGCCCAGACCATGCAGCGTCCTGCACGGCTCTCTCTCGGGGTTCCTTTTCCTTTCTTTTCCTTTCTTTTCCTTTCTTTCCCTTTCTTTCCCTTCCCCTCCCCTCCCCTCCCCTCCCTTCCCCTCCCCTCCCTTCCCTTTCCTTTTCTGACTTTCCAGTAAATAATTCACTTTCTGTTTTGCCTGGGCCGTCCCCTTCCTTGTTCGAACGGCCATGTTTATGTGCAGAGCCCTGTGGCCTCCAGGCTAAGGTCCCCCCTGTCCTATAGGAGGTATCGGTGCGGGGCGGGGGGGGGGGGGCGCACAGGCTCGACAGCCATGCATCACGGCATCACGGCCTCGCCGAAAACCATGGGGGAGTCCCTGGAAGCGCGTGCACGTCCCCAGCGCACTGTCCACACCTGCTGTCCCCGGCCCCCGTAGGCGAGGTGGGCAGGCCAGTCGGCATCCGGAACCAGGCAGGCCGTCGTCCGCCCCAGCACCGCATAGCTCTGATCAAGGCCACGGCTTCGCCAGGCTGGAAGAGGGGGCCTCGGAATGGGCCTCCGAGCACCTGGAGGGAGGACCTGTCTTCTTGGTGGCATCTCTTGCCGCCGCCTCTGGTGACCGGGATCGTCCCACGGCCACAGATGGCAGCTGCCAGTCAAGGGCATCTTGCTGCCCAGGAGTGGGAAGACCTATCTGACGCCGAGGGTCCCGCACCCGGGGCGCACGGCCTGAAGGGCCTAATCGGCACCCCATGGTGACTGCTGGACACCCCTGCCAGCCTCCTGGTGGCTCACACTGGCTTTATCCATAGCCTCTCTTCCATGGAGCCTGAAGTTCACTAGCCACCAGCTCCACAAAGCCACCTAGGGACACCCAGGGCATTGAAATACACGAACTCTCAAGCCCTTCCCTGGAGATCTTGATTCCGTACGTCTGGCATGGGACCCGGGATTGCATCTTTGTAAAAATGCCCTTGGGGCTCCTGATCC